>NC_134457.1:81381468-81719325 GCF_047948215.1 Lycorma delicatula | reverse complement strand
AACAAACATCGATAAAAATACATTTCCTATTGACGCAAATTTTTATTTGAATAATATTTTAGATTTTTAATAATGCACTAATTTTTTTTTAAATTGCCTAATGCGTTTGTAAGCAGTCCGGAGAATTAAACATCCGGAAAATCAGCATTCCACTGTATATTTTAAAGTTTCTCTTCTTATTTACTAGTAAATAAAATTCGCAGGACCCAAAGTTAATATTTTTTCCCTCATAATTAATTAAATAACGTCTGTAATCAATCAGAACGAAAGATATATGAATAAATTATAATAAAATCTCAAACAGAATTTAAATTATTGTAAGATTCATTATACCATTTAAATTAAAACGAGCTAGTGTATCCCAAAAAATATATTGCAGAACAGTGTTATAAAAATTGAAAAATAACACGGTATAAATTGAAACTGTTTAATTATAATTAAGTTACGTAAAATAAAAGACGATATATACGGTAAAATTAATAAAATGAGATGAATAAAAATGGCGCTTTCTTAATTAATTTCTTGATGAAAGAAGAGTAGAAAGGCAATTAAGATTCAAGATATAACAACACCCTTTACTATAAGCTACAGCTTATAGGTTAATATTGAATTGTATTCTGCATTATACTGTATACATATTAGTCGGATGTAAAATAAAGCAAACAATACAGTAAATGAATTAATTTTATCATTATATAATATCAAACATAATTTTCTTGTATAATTAATTCTACAATCGTATATAACATTATCATCAATAAAATTTTAATTAAGCAGAACCCCATTACAAACAAATAAAAATTAATTAAAAAAATTATCGTTAGGAGAATATAAAATACCGGTAGTTAAAATTAATAATACATTCATTAATTTTATCCACAATTATCTTGATAATTTTAAATATAATAAATTTAACTTTAATTTTAAAAGACGGCTTACTTGAATCGTATAAAAACAAAACTAAAAGTTAGTAAAAATTCTTTTCACCACCAAAATTCTCATCTATTAAATAAGATGCAATAACCGGAAACATTTTCAGTTCTGAAACAACGTTAGGAAAAATTGAATTCATACTTATAGAAAGAAAGGTTTATTAACTTTTAACCCTCTGGTAATGGTTAAGAACTGACGATATTTTTCACTCCGAGAAAAATAATTAATAAATGCCAAGGCGATAAAATTAAATAATAAAAGAACGAAATACCTATTTGAAGAATAGAATATATTATCTACTAATCTTCTTATAAGGTTAAAAACTGTTTCTGCACCATCATAACACGATACAAAAAAACATTCAAGCTATATAGGATGACAGTACACATTGAGCTGGTCTTAATTTATCTAACAGCTGATTTTCGAAGCCGAAGGTTCTGAGGTTCAAATTCCACTAAAAGTTTATACGTATTTGAATACTAAACAGTGGTTACCGATGTACTCCGGTGGTTAGAGTTTAATTAATCACACGTCTCACGAATGGTCGGCGTGAGTTTGTACAAGGCTAGACCTCATTTGCATGTCATACATATCATCCCCATCTTATTGGGCCGTGGGGAGTTGCTTATTGTTCACTAGTTGAACAAATTGCAGCATTAGGAAAATAAATAATACAGGATAGCAGTCAAAATTTAGAAAAATTTTGTAAAAATTATTAACAGGGAAGGGATGATTTATGAATTTTCATTATTAATTCAAACAGTGATTTTGAAGATAAAGTGTTTTTTATAAGCTATATAACACGCTCGAATAAAATATTTATGAAGTCTTCGAGATACAGTATCTCCTCAATATCGTTCCAATTATCATGAAAACTTTACAAAGATATCAGAGTTAAAATCTCTAATATTGAAGTAATCAAATCAAATCCCTAGATTAAACCGTTCATGAGAAAATGAAAGATAGATTTTGGTGAAACCACCAAATTTCTATTTCCTAAATATAACGAATCCGAAAATTATCTATTCCTGAAATTGAAATTGCACACCAACCCGCTCGGGAAACCCCTTCAGTTCGACCAAGAATTGCATCCGCTCTACCTCAATAATTTAAAATAGCCTGTTGCCTGCGAAAAATCGAATTATTTTGTTAACGATTTACAGCCAATATATTGACAATTAAACCTTTTATAGAATTTTTGAGTTATGAGCGTTAATCACTTACAACCGATTCTATTACATGGTCATTATTACGACGATCTCAGATAAGCTTCTATTTTAATAAGAGGACGAAACGATTCGTGAAAAACTAAAACTTTGCCGGATGTAAATCCGATAATCTAAAAGCTACCGTGAAAACAATTAACGAAATTTTGTCATCTCTGTTCTTTAAAACCAGACATTTTGTACTGATATTTACAGCGAGAATGTTCACGATTTTTAATACTCATATTAATTCTATTAACTAATCCATTTGTTAAAAAAAAAAAAAAAAAAAAAAAAAAAATAATACTGGATTAAATAAAAATAATAACATATAAACATACCAATAAAAATTAATATTAATAAACAAAGGTTAGTTCTGGATTAATAATTAAATAGGTTCCATTAATTCAGCGAGGTTTGCTAATAAAAAAATTTGCAACAGTTCAAATAACAAAACTACAGCCAACAAAGCTTTTATACTTACCTGGCATTGCTTGTTTATTTTTATATAGTGGAAAAATAATGATACATGAAAAAACCTGAACGATTCAAAATCGATATTTTTAAACGTTTTCGCTCCCCCTATACAATATTGCCCAGAAATATTTTTTTGGGGGCCATTTCCACTATATATGCTTAAAAAGAAAAAACCTATTTAAAAATATGCAATAAATAAAAAGATAGCTTTTTTCTAATTGTTAGGGACGGGAGAGAATTTTAGAAGCCTTTTTTTTAAATGATAAGATAAAGATGTACTTAGCTTAATATAAAGTAGGGTTATGTTTGCAAAAGTTTGAGAAAATTGACTCCAAAGAAACTATACATCCAACCCTCTGGAGATATTGATTCCAAACTTTTATCCCCATATACACGAGTCTCTGTTTAAAATTTCATCAAAATCAGTTTATCCAATCAAAAGTTATTAAGCTTCAAACACGCCAATACGCACGTACAAACATTATTCCTCACTTTTTTTTTCTTTTTTTGCGGTCCCTGGGTCATGAAACTCGAGAATACCATATCCCAATGCCACATCCCGTCGAGAAAAACCCATATCCAATTTTTTGACCGATTACTTTTTGCAGCATAGGTCTAGAGCTGAATGATGCCAGGTAAGTTAAAGTTTGTTATAAAATAAAAAAGAAACGTTTTTTATTTGTACACTTTTGTTCGGATACTTCCAAATCACACTAGCATCAATAAACAATTTACACCGACCACAAATACAAATTACGTATAAACAGACTATTACATACTCAACATCTGTCTATATTTATAAAACACAATCTCTTTTATATAATATTTATAATATAATATTTAAACAGGAACCGCTACTAAAAAATATGATAAAACTATATATTCGTAAGGTTATATTACAACAACAGGAAATGCAGCAACCAGCACAAATAATAATAACAAGAAGGTCTACCCTACAATCGTGTTTAAAACCGATACGTCGCGCCATATTACAAAATAATATTTCACTGACAGGGAAATATAAAATATAATAAAAAATCATATAATATTATTACTTTTATAAGATGGTAACGCTAATACATTTTGCACGAGTACATAGTGTTATTTATAACGACTTTAAATAGAACAGGAATAACTTCGTACAAGTAATCTTGTGTACATATATATATATATATATATATATATATATATATATTTGTGTGTGTGTGAGTGTAAAAACATACGGTTGCGTGTATAAGATTGTTTGTAAAAAAGGAAAGAGAAGGTATACAAGCAGTGAAAGAGAGAAAATAAAGCAGGATAGAGAATTTGAGTGATTCAATAACCTGCTGCGAGAGATGTGTAAATGCAATTCATTCTTATCAGATGATAGTGACACAAAACTTATCAGATCATATGTCTTCACGTTATTCAAAGTTACTTTAGGATTATACTGTTACAGTCAACATCCTTTAAAACGAACCAAATTATCATCGTGCATTTCATCTGCTGTACAAGTATAATACATATGAAAATGTATAACAATAAAAGATCAAAGCGTATAATTTAACACAGGATAACCGATATATAATCTGACTTTTGCCCTTTTTACATTCAAATTATGCTAAGTTTGATAACATCATATAATTTAAGTTCTTAAATGAACGGTTCAAATTTTTTTTAAATGATAAATTTATTCAAACAGCGATTAATTATTCATCACAACAATTGTGTAGTATTTCAATAAGTACCAGGATGTACAGGTTTACACGATAAACATTTTATCCATCATTCAACTAAAAAGCAGCTGTCTGAAAAGCAGCCAACCCTCGGTTGAAAAGCAACCGACGAGCATAAACCTCGAATACTGAGTTACATCTAGAAGATTATAAAAAGCGGGAAAGAAGTTACTTAGAATAAGCAAACAAAATAATTGGTGCAACGTAGGTGAAGATACTACGTCACTAGAAACAACGTCACCCATAAGATATTTTATGGAGGGCGCCCTCCAGGAAATTTGCGACCATTCTATCCCTAATGCCTCTTGAGTCAAATAACTCTTATCCAAGATAAGAGCACTTGGGGAGGACGTATCAGGTGTTGGTGAAGAAGTTTGGTACGCCCCTCCACCCCAAACCAGGGGAGAGGTGCTGCGAGCGGTCCTGAATCTCTTCCCTATTGAGGAGACAGAGCACACTAGTACGGCTGGTCGAGAAACGAGAAGATTTGGTTGGTTGGGCGGCCAGGCGGATTAACATCACGAGGAGCCCGGACCTGGATGGTGTGACAGGTCTATCTATTTGGTGTAGCCGAATGGATTACGACGACAAAAGCCAAATCCTGTAGTCAATTGGTGTTACAGGTCTGCCGTGACTTGTCCTGAACGCCTTAAATAAGACATTGGGCGCTGGCTGCTTTCTAAGGGTCTGGAAGCGGGGCATATTACTTCTCCTCCCGAAGCCGGCGTCTGGTGGGACTGTCATGGCTTATCGACCAATATATCTACTACCCTCCTAAGGGAAACTTTATGAGCGCCTCTTCATCAGAGGCGAATTGGAAGTTTCTGGAGGTTTTTCCCCGGCCCAGTATGGCTTTGTCCGGGGAAGATCGACAGTTGATCCCCTCCGGCGCGTAGTTACATGGATTAAATCGTGTGTTGTGGGTACCTGGAGGACCAGAAGAATCCCTTGCCTGTCCTCCTGGACGAACGCAACGCATTCAATAGCGCACCCTGGCCAACAATTAAGGAGGAACTCGGAGAAGAAATATTAGTGAATATTTGAAGGCGACGATGAATGACTTCCTTCACGAACGGGACCTAATGACAGCTACGGAGGAAGGGGACGTTCACTTTCAAATGTATGAGAGTGTGCCCTAGGGGTCGGTGCTGGGACCCCTTCTGTGGAACTTCTGATGGAATTCTGCGGTTGGGGTACCAGGAGGGCTCGTCAGTAATCACTTATGCCGATGATTTGGCGCTGCTGGTGGCCGGCCGTTCCGAGGACGAGGTAGAGGAACTTGCGGCCTCAAAGGTGGGTCGGGTGAGCGAATGGCTTCGGACGTGGGAGTTGGAGTTGGCGCCCCGCAAGACACATCACATGGTAGCTATGGTGGGCCGCCTACACATCCGGGAAATTAGTGTTGTGATTGATGGGTCCCCGCGACGATGCCGCATGTAAAATATCTGAGAGTGTTTTGCACAGTCTGGTCTATTCAACAAGCACATTGCCGAGGTCACAGTAAAGGCTGAAAGAACCATCGACACTTGACCGACTTATGGGAGCCAGGGACCCCCATCTAAAAAATAATTTTTATCAAATTATTTTTCTCATTCAAATACTTTTTATCTGAGTTTCTTCAGTAGTTCCTTGAATAAATTATTTTTTAATAAATGATAAATCTTAACGTAGATTTTCGAAATATTCTAAAAAGAGGAGTGATCCTTTTATTGAATCTATTAATTAGTCCCCATACATGTTATAAGCATAACAGGTGATAGATGTAATTCCCTTACATCATACATTGAATTGACAAATTAATCGCATAATTGTGGAATCAAATTATTTCTGCAGTGTACATTTTAATATAAAAATTTCAGTTGAAATTAATTAATAATGGTCATAAACCGATTTAAGTATTAATGATTATTTTTTTTTATTTATTGAATCTGAGTGTAGGTAATGTAAGTACGCTTCTAAAGGAAGAAGGAACTTGCTATAGGCTAGAACTCTTGATTAGGGAAAATCTTGTATAGGCTATGTAATGAAAAGATCTTAAAATGTTTAAGGTTAAGCAGTGTGAACCTTGTAAAACTACGAAAGCTCAAGATAATGAAATTTCCTAAGCATTTTATTTTGTGAAAAATAGTAAAAAATTATTCAATCTTTATCGTAAAAGTTTTTCATTTACATTTTAAATACATAAGAAACGGAAATGATCTTTTAACCAAGCTATTTTATATTAGTGTACTTATTAGAACTAATATGTATCGGAGTGGTAGGAGGTTAATAGTTCGAGGACGACCGAACCAGTTGCATTCCAACAATAGCCGGCTTCTCAATGCTTTCTTTGCTGCTATTCTGCTGTCAGTTTAAAATTAATAAAACCTGACAGCCGGTATTCTACGAATTTAAGAAAGCCAACAGGTATATTCATTACACGAACATGGGATGCAGCTAACAACATTAGCCGAATTAAGAAAGCTGCACAAGCTATCTGGAGACTTCCTAAATATAAGAATCAAAAATATCTAGTCATTCTGTTACTCTGTTTAATAATAACCGCATGATGTGTAAAAAATAATAGGTCAAACAAAAATAATATGTAATTATATTACCGTAAATAACAATTAAAAATAAAATAATAAATCAAATTTAATTTTAAATTATTTGAAAACATTCTAATAAAATAATTTAACATGACTGTTATATAAAAACACAATAATCAGAAAGACAAAGCTTTGCAATTACAGCGTTATAAACATTGTAATTATTATTGTTATTATTATCATTTCATTATTAATAAAATATTTTAATAATTCAGTTAAAGAATATGATAATCAGAAAATAAATTCAAAAGCTGTTTTAACAACACATATATAATACCTGGAAATGAACAAAATTGGACATAAAACGTACAATTAAAATGACATAATAGAAATAATAATACTGCTTTATTATTCTGTGAAACGACATTATATAGGTACTCCCAAACGGGAAATAAAAACATTAAAACAAAAATTAAAAACGTTTCATTCAAATCAAAATTCTAGTCATTCCATATTTAATAAATCAACAAAATTGATAAAATATTACATTGTTTGTTATACTCGTAAATAATACTTCATTTAAATTATATAAGGATAAATAGGTTGCATGTGATCGATCGTATTGCTATTTCAATATTTAAAGAGGCTTCCAAAATTTTAAACGCATAACTTTAATATAAGTAGTATAAAAAAATGATAGTCACGAAACAACTTGTTTTGAAATTATAGAAAGGTTGTACGTGTTGACCATTTTTTTTCTACTATTCATTTACTTTATAATACAACTGATGTTACGAAGTAATAAACCAATGTAATAACTATCTGAATACACCTAATTTATAAGCGTTAAATAATTTTTTTTAAATATAATAAGGTATACCGCTTAATTTACTATTTCTTCCATTACAAAGTATTACGAGTATAACAGAAGTACAGTACATTCGGAAAGTAGCTGTGCAGTTATGCTTTAGAATTGTGTGGTGCAATCTGTTTTCTCGGCGCTAGGTTGCTTGCTTTCTGAGTTCGTGAGCGTTACTAAGTACTAAACCAAGACGTCAATTGTTGAGTTGTGACTGAATGTGCTTCGTTTCGTTTATCGGAATCAATAGTTGCGAGAAATGTAATGTTTCTTTAGGTACAGGAACCCAATTTTCTAGTTGAATACGTCTTCCGTGAAGGTGACAAGTATACTGATTTAAATAAGTACAAGTTTTCTGAAAAATTTCCAAATACTCCTATTCCTCACCGCAATGCAGTTCGAGTTCTTATCGAAACATTATTGGGCAACAAGTTCAGTTGACGCTGATCGAAGTGGAAGACCACATACTAAACGAACGGTATTGTTTGATGATTCGGATGCTATGGCCGAAAATCAAAGTCAGTGCCTAAGTTAGCACAGTAGCAAGATATCGTACTTGTTACCGCACATAAAACTGTAAGAAAAGAACTGAGACTTTTCCACTACAAAGTAATGTGTGTTCAAGAACTGAAATCTGGAGATCACGCCAAGTAACGGGGAGAGAGCAAGTAAAGGGAAATCCAATAATACCTTAAAATGTATGTTAATTATAAGACTGGGAATAAGTAAAGGAGTTACAGAACCCATTAAACCACAATTAATTACGTTTCACCTTCTTAGGGATTGTTAAAATAAAAAGACCCGAAATATATTTTCGATAGGAATTGTAGTTTGAACCAGCATCAAATTCTAAGCACCATTATTCCAACGGTTTAGGAGGCTATAAAACAATTTAGGAGTGATGTAAAGTAAATATGAAGGAGAAATTGAAGAAAAAGGGATTGTAAAAGGAAAAGCATCTTTATATACTCGTACTTTTCCCTCTAATTTTTCTCACACCTTTGTTCCTCTAAGAAGACTTTGCTGACCAAACATGAAATTACAGAAAGAATCACAAAAAAAATAAATGTAATCAGAATATTGAGAACGGCGTTCCTGGAAAGAAAAATATTGAAAGGTATTGTAAAAAGAAAGAATAAGATATTCGTTCACAAGAGTAAGATTAACAACAGACGGCACACAAGTATACGGGGAAGCTGACTATACCAAATAAATCGGTGTTATCAAACGGAAATTCCGAGTAGCGCGCTACCAAATTCTATGGGTCAGTGTTTTTATCCATCACAAGTTAGTATACCAAACGTAAACGGAATTCCGCAAGGGCGTACAATTTATTAGAAACCAATGGACGATACATTTGTAGCGCATCACAATTTAATATTCTTATTATACTCTTTTCGTTTTTTATGAACTTCAGTTTTTACTTTAGAAAGTTACTTATAACTTATGTAGTGACAGTCTATATTAATATTTTATTTTTATTGTATATATATTTTTACCAATTTAAAACAATAAAAAAAAAATTTATACTAATTTTTAAAAAAATGGCATTCAAAACGTTTGATACAGACAAGTATTATATCTCAATTCGCAATCGAATAATAAAATAACTACAAATTTTCTTTCATTCAATAAAAAAGCCGGATATAAAATATAAAACATTCCTTTCAGGAACCTACAATCAGTAATCGGATATATCAATATTTACCATTTGTTCTCTATTTTGCATTTATACATTCGTTTACGATACACCCAAAGAAATAACTTCTTCAGTTCCAACATATTTATAATTACTCAGAATACTTAAACAAGATAAAAAAACCGTTTAAACAAATAAAAAATCAGATAAAAAAATAATAAAAGAGTAATCACAAAAAACATACAAAATTCACACTAAGAAACGATGCGATGTATAGACAAATTAGGAGAAAATTATAAATTATCTGAATGATCAGGGATAAATAGAAGATAGCTGTGACGTCAGAGAACTGGTGTTTCTCTAGAGTACAAGACTTTGTTACCGGAAACCGACCCGATCTTTACCAGTATACACTGTACAGAACATCGGTGTATCGTTTGTTATTAAACTCTTAAGTATCGTGATATAACGACCGATCTGCAAAACTAAAAGAACAAAAAATCAAATTAAGTATTGAATTTTGACAAATTAAAAGATTTTTTAAAGCGTAGTATGCAATAGACAAAAGATTATGAATTAAATAAAAGAAATGAATAAGATGCACCATGATGAGAAAGCAGCTGGTACGATTTGAGTATGTTAATAAACAAGGTAAAAGGTAAATTCTTAAGACAACATTTTTTTTAGAGAATGACATTTTATATAAGCTTGCCAAATTTCATTTACATTTCACAAGTGAAACAGATAAGATGCTCTAAATATATCACTCTTTAATATAAAGGTTCTAAGCGAGGGAAAAACTTTTCTCACTGGAACGAGTTATGTTAAATGCATAATTTCAAAAACTACTCAATTTTTTCAACAATAAAGAAAACCGGTACTTTTAGGAAAGATACGGACGCACATGCCCTACCGCGTAAAATGCAAATATGGTGAGAGAGATGATCAGACAGATAGAAAACAGAAGACGTTCATTCATTAAAGTAATCTTTTCTTAAGTTTAATCACAATAAATTAAGCTTTCCCTATTATTATCAAACATTAAACTGTGTAAATTATTTTAATAATAATAGTAATCAGCAAGTATTAAGTCGATTAAGTTTAATATTTTAGAATTAATAATATTAGTATTGAACAATTGATGTAAATGTATCTGTAATTATTACGTTCTTTACGACGGAAAATGTAGAAAAAATCAGTAATAAATTATATTACTTTTAACTTTATAACAACACGAAAATTAGCATAAGTAACGAACCGAACAACATATTAATTTAACAAAAATCTGTGGTCAAGAGCTCTTTAAAAAAAAGGAAAAGTATTGAGATAAAATCTGAATGTGTACCCGTGAAACACAATAATAACGTCTTCGTAATAATAATGTTGGTCATAATTGTTAAGTCCAGAAATAACATACAGATACGCAAACAACTGTAAAATAACAGATATTCTTTTACAGCGGTAAACCAAAATAGTTCATATTGCTTAAATATCATTGTTAATTAATATATCAATAGTGAGAGAATCTATATTTATCACTAATTCTTTCTTCTCCCGAGCAGTTAGAAGTAGAAATTTTGCATAGTTATCTGCAAGAGGGTATTTAGCACAATAAAAATTATTGTAATTAACACTAGTAAGAGCTTAAATTAAAAAGGATTGATATAGGAAGAACTTTCTTTTTCCTGTTTAGCCTCCGGTAACTACCGTTTAGATAATTCTTCAGAGGATGATATGTATGAGTGTAAATGAAGTGTACTCTTGTACATTCTCAGTTCGACCATTCCTGAGATGTGTGGTTAATTGAAACCCAACCATCAAAAAACACCGGTATCCACGATCTAGTATTCAAATCCGTGTAAAAATAACTGGCTTTACGAGGACTAGAACTCTGTAACTCTCGCCTTCCAAATCAGTTGATTTGGGAAGACGCGTTAACCACTAGAACAACCCGGTGGGTGATATAGGAAGAACTGGAAACTTAAAACATAACACAGCTGCTCCCCTTAGATAACAGTGGTCAACATGATTTTTGTCTCACGGTGCCGCCAATAGGATGCAGTTTTTTATCCTGTATTCGGAATTTCTCTATCACCCACAGTTTTTTTGTTATTTTAATATTTTTAAATGTTTCAAGTAAATGCTTCTAGAGCATTGTAAATATGAAGGAACCAAATGAGCTAACTCAAACGGTAGCATTGCTACTGTTGTGCAGATTCAGACGTATATAGACATGTACAAACGTGATCTAGTGTAGCACATAATCATCAGAATGATGCCAGTTGTGAAATAGTAGTAAACCAGTAAACACGTCATTGTGAGTGCTTTGGGTGTCTGAATTATTATGAATTGCATATTTACAATTTTATTTCTTTTAATTAGTCGTTAGTAACAAAATGTCTCACAGTTTGTTTAAACAAACTGTTTAATCAACTGGGATGAACTGTTGTTCATCCCAACAAAATTGTTGGGATGATTTAAATCATCCCAACAATTTTTGTTATATATGTGGTGAAGTAACGCTCTAGTCCCAAAGGTGAAACTTCACCCCATTAGTAAAAAAGTGTTGTGAACTTTATTTTGGGTTAAAGTCGGGGACTAAACGAGGGCCTGGACCCCACATATCTGTTGTTTATCGTGTTCTAGACTTCTCACTTCAGAAAAAATGGCACGCGCCACATGCCATTTGCTATATCCCTTTGATCTGGAGGGAACCCTCCTGACTGTCATCATCATCACTCTTCTGACTGTTATTTCTGCTTAACAAGCATTAAAGGGATTACGTCAAAATCAAAACATACAGTGGTGTACCCTAACTTGCAATTTGCAATGAGACCAGTTCCACACTGCGAAGAATCGCACATACTAAAGCCTCCAGAACATGTAAAACTATATGAAGAGAGCTCAGAGTCTGATGGAAATAAGGAAAAAAAATAAACAGATTCTGTCGAATCAATTTTGAATTTAAAGACTATTTTTCTAAAGAAAATGACTTAGTGGTTTGTAGTGTCATTTCTTTGTCATTTCGTTTGTAATGACACTTCGTAATGAACATAATTCAACAGAATGGCGCTTGTTCATTGATTCCTCTAAAGTTAGTTTAAAAGCTATGCTTCTGCATAATGCAGTAAATTCACACGAATGTGAGCCACATTCTGCTACTAAGAAAGAAACATGAAAACTTTAAATTTATATTCGAAAAGCTTTAATATGCAGTGTATGAATGCAATATTTGTGGTGATTTCAAGGTAATTGCACTTATTCTTGGTCTGCAGCTTGGTTACACAAAGTACTGTTGTATTTTTGTGTGAAGGGATAGTAAGAAAACCCCATTTCATTAGAAAAGAATGGCCTAAACGCGAATCACTCATTCCTGAACAGAAAAATGTGACACATGAGCCATTATGTAATACTAAAAATGTGTTTCTCCTCCACTACATATCAAACTAGAATTAATGAAGAATTTCGACAAGGCCACGGTCAATATTCCAGGTTTCGTGTACTTAAAACAGACGTTTTCTAAAATTAGTGATGTCCACAATTACGATCACTATTGCATAATGAATACGCCACCAAGTAAAAAGGAATTTTTTATCATCCATTCCTAAAAAGTAATAACTTTTTAAAACCGGCTTATTTCGTTTCAGTTAAAAGACAACAGTGAAATTTTACAGAAATATTTACTCCAACAATCTTAAAAAGTTAACACCAAATTTAGGAATTTTCCTTAAAATCATCTCTAAGAGAATTAAACGGATTAAATTTTTTTTTGTAATCTCCATATACCTTTTGAGCCAGTAATGACAGAAGCTTAGCTTTCAATAAAAAAGATTACAAATCCAACATTCTATGTTCAAATTCCTTAAACTGGAATTCCGATACTAAAATAAAAATATCTGAAGAAAAAAAGTGGGGCTTAACTTTTAATCATTCTTAAAATGGTAAAGTAGGAAAGATGTAGATTCCCTACGTCCCATGATTATATTTAACAAAATTCAAAATAGAAACTAAATTTACTTTACAGATCCTAATTACGAAAATCAATTTTGGGATTCAAACCACACTTAACTGATGAAACTGAAAAATAGAGTTTCACAATCATACATACAGTTCATACATTGATTAAATTTTAATCAACTCCCTATAAAAATTCCATGTTGATTTCCAAGTATAAAATGATTTTTGACCCCGAAAATACAAAAAGAAAAAACAGGGACAATAAATATTCTATATTTGCTTGTGGTTAGTCGACAGGATTACGATGAAAATAATATTTTATATCTTACAAACGTAAATAAGTTCAAATATCAGAATTTAAATTTATTCAGCTTAACTAAATAAAAAAGATTTAAATCGCCCATTTTTTTAAGTACACAGAAATTTCGTTCACGAAAAAAAGATTAATAAATTTATCTACTCCGATATTGCTTTACGTTCCTGAAACATAGTCCAAGATCACAGAGAAAGGGAAAGACAGAAAATATAAGAGAAAGAGCTACAAAAAATATGTAAATTAATCAGTGGAAGAAAAATAATCAGCAACTAAAACAACAAGTTATGAAATAAAACACAAAAACCTTTGAGCAAAACTATAAAGTTTTTGAGCAGGTTTTATTTTATTTCAAGTCCAAAGGTTTAGTAAAGAGTATGTACGTGTTCTTGCATTTAAAGTGTACATAATACTTAAATTTATATTTTAAAAATGGAAATAATGATGACAAAAATGATAAAATATCATACGGAGGGAGGATAGATAGAGACTTTCGTGAGGGAAGAGCGACTTTACGCGTGATTCAGAAAATTCCTCAACCTTCTGAAAGATTAAAAATATATTTAATAAAGTGCTATAATTTAGGAGATTATAAATTAAGAATCACGGATTGGATTTAGAGGGTCTCCCGGTAAGATTAATTGAAACTGCTGATTGAAAACAAAATGAGCAATTATTAAAGCTGTATAGGTTGTTGGCACAGTTTCACATATATCTTTATTATTTCTCATGGTAAACATATACTGTTTGCTAGCTAATTAATTATAATTGCGGATAGCAGAAATAAGATGTACACTATAGTCAATTTACCACCATCAGTAGGTATAAAAAAAAATCAAAACACCAATCCAAGACCAGAGGTTACCAATCAAAGCGCATTTTTCTTTAAAGTGACGTCAATGTGAATACGCTTGAGGGTTTATTGAAGTTCCAAGAAGAACCACGCCGCTCCTCTTCTAACTGCCAGTTTTGATTGAGCCGAGTCAAATGGAAAATAATCACGCAATTATTTTAGAAAATAAACATAAAAGAGTCATGAAAAACATTTTATCCGTCGTTATAATGATAAGATACAGTTTATTACATAAAATATTATGTAAATTATTTGGTAAAAGAAATACCATCTCTCAAAGTTTCCAGAGTTAAAAAATATTTATGAGCTCAAAGAAAACTAGTCATGAAATTCTATTCCTCTGAAAGTGCGCAAATCGATTTTTTTGGTTACGAAAAAAATTCCGATATTTAAAAGCAATAATTATAAGATTTCGAAGAACGGATTTTTATACAATAAGCATTGATATCCTTTAAAATGCACTACTTATACATTAAAAAGTTACTGGTTAAACACAATCAAAATCTTTAGAAATAAGTAAGCACCAAATATAAATCCATTGTTAAATAACTAAATAATGATAAAATTAAATAATAAATAAATTTAGAAGTTGTAAAACTAACAAAGAATTTTCAAAGAATCTGGTATTAGTGTTACGCGTCCAAAAATAATGCATTTTATATGAGGTTGCATAAAAATTTGCGACTAAACAAGGGAAATTTCAGCAACACTAAAAATAACTGCTTATATCCAAGATAAAAGAAACTATATTGAAAAATATGACGCTAAAAGGAAAGAGGATGTGGAAGGAACTTTCTTTTTTGACAAAGAATAAAAAATGAGTGCGGGATAAACTCAAGTTCACTGCCTTCAGAAAAAAACCTCTTACCTTCGATAACGGCGTGGATACTTTCTCATCTTAAAATATATAAATAAAAACTAAGTAAAGAAACATGTACATAAAAAATATTACCGCAATGTAGTTTTAACTAAACTGCAACCACAATGTAATTTTACCACGCTCAATTATTCCTCTTTCTGTACTTGTCGATAATAGTTTTTTTTTCACTCATACAAGAGAAACTGAGAAAGTAGTTAATTAATAGTCTTAAATATGACTTTTCCAAGGAACTACGAATTTAAATACGTGATTCTGAACAAATTCCTTGATTAATACTTTGATCAGTACATGAATAAAATCTTAATTCTGACAAAATTAACTGTATTATTATGTATGATATATGTATGTATATATGTATGTATGGTGTGATTTTGTTCATGACGGTTGGCGATGGTAATTTTAAAATATATACTTTCTAAAACACAAACCGAATCAAATAAAATATTTGTAATAACTTAGTTCCTAGAATTTTCAATAATTTTTACGACCATCTTCATTGACTGGCACTAGTGTTCTCACCCTGGCATCAGTTGGTATTACTGTTACCGCAATATTTTTAAATATCCATTGAATATTGGTCGTGAAAACGTTTATAAGTTAATAAAAGCGTTTTCTTCACAGATAATTAGGTTTATCGTCAAAAAAACTTATATATTTAAAATTAAACATATCACTTCAGAAATGGGTAACTATACTAGTCTAAAACAAAAAAATATGAAAAATATATTCAAACAAATATATAGCCCACGGGCTGGTCTAGTGGTTAACTCGTCGCAAATCAGTTGTTTTAAACTGATTTTCGAAGTCAAAGATATTGAAGTTCAAATCTAGTAGAAGTTAGTTGCTTCTATACGGATCCGAGTAGTAGACAATCAATACTGTTGTACTTTGGTGGGTTTTTTTTTGATCCGTCCCCCTAGACCCGGACCGCCGCGGAAGCATACTCGGTCCTAGGGGTGCCATTGCCTCTAAACTTCCGGGCGACCATGCCGTTCCCGGCATGGGGTACCACCCAGTCAACCGGGACTAGGTCCTCTCAATTGCCTGCCTTAAATCAGAGGTCCCCTAACCGGGTCTTGGTCTTTATTTGCCTGCCTCAAATCAGAGGTACCCCAAACAGGAGCCTTCCGATCGGGACTCGGTCTTTACATTTTCCCTTCCTATTCACCCCAGGAGTCCCCGTTCACATATCAGAAGTGAGACACCTCAGTATCGTACTCTGAACAGGGCTATCCAGCCACACCCTACACTACCCCACTAGGTACCATCTTCTTCCTCTTCAACTTCCTCCATCGCCTTTCTTTTCAATATGTTGTCCACCATCCTACCAATTAGATTCCAGTTTCTAGGGCTATGCAATATTGCCTCTAGCACATTATCCGGTGTTATGGCACCAACAATAGCCAGCACTTCCCTGCTAGCCTCCTCCCATCTAAAACAGTTAAACACCGTTTGTTCAACCGTATTGCATTGCCCACAATACCTACACTTCGGCGACCTCCTCCTCTCACTATCACATAGGAAATTATTAAAGCAGCCATGGTCAGTCAAGAATTGCGTCAATTCATAATTGACTTCACCATGTTTCCTGACCAGCCATGACTTAATCTGCGGCATTAGCCTCCTCCTCCTCCAGTTACCCACCTGACTCCTTGACTCCATCTGACTCCACCTCTGCTGCCACTTATCCAACATTTCCCCTTTTCCCTGACTCTTCGGTTACACTTCTGCTCTTTCCACCATTTCGTCCGCTACAAGATCCCACGGCGGCATCCCAGCTATCACCAACGCCGCCTAAGTCGAGACTGTACGATACGCCTTAACTGTTCCAATAGCCAAGGGCCTCTGAAGGCTTAACAATTGGTTCCGGGCCTTCTTCTTCTTAACGCTCGTTTCCATGTCGGAACCGCATACATGACGACGGACCAAGCCACCAATGCCAATAGCCTCCTTTTCGCCAAACTCGGTCCGCCAACCCTGCTCATTAGCCTGCACACTGCAGCCACTGTTCGTTTACTTTTCTGTACAGCCTCAACCACATGAGGTTGAAAAGATCTTTTATAATTGAGCCAGGCTCCAAGGTACTTTGCCCTGGCTACCGGCACAATCTCCACATCTCCTATAGCCAACCGCCTCCTTCCTGCCATAACAACTTGAGTCTTCTCTAACGCCAAATGAGGACCTCTCCCTCCAACCAGGCATGACCATCCGCATGGCTTCATTGCCCTTCCTCAAAAATTCATCCTCCATCTTAGCCGATATAACCAGAAACAAATCATCGGCAAAACCGATCGGGTATACGCCCTCTGGAAAATCCAAGCGGAGCACCCCATCATAGGCCACATTCCACAATGTTGGCCCAACACTGACTGAACCCTGGGGTACTCCGGCCTGCATCTCAATCTGAATATGGGCCCCCTCAGCACAGCCTACCACCACTCGTCCACTTAAGTAACTTTGAATAAGGTGTCGCAAGTATGGGCTGACCTCTTTTCTCTTAAGTTCACTCAAGATCCACCCGAATGGCAGTGAGTTAAACGCATTACTCACGTCCAACAACACCACCGCCGGGATGGACCTGGTTCTCTACGTCCCAGACGCAGCTTCATCAACGATCTTCATGATTCTATTAATCGCCGCCGTAGTTGTATATCCCTTCCTAAATCCAAATTGGTTCGGGATAAACCCACCCCTCGCTCAATCTCTTCTAAAAGCCTAATGATAATCATCCGCTCAGCAAGCTTCCCCATATAGCTGAGGAGGCACAGTGGTCTATATAACCACTCGGGTCATCCACTTTCCTTCCTGCCTTCTTCAGAAATGCAACTTTTGTACTTTGGTGATTGGGGTTCAAATAACCACACGTCTCAGGAATGGTCGGCCTGAATTTATACAAGACTACACCTCATTTAGAAATCATACTAATTATCATCCTCATCCCATTGGGCCGGGGGGGGGGTTGCTTATTGTTCACTAATTGAACAGATTGCAACGTACATAGGAAAATAAATACATATTTTCCTTCTTTTTTTTGAAGTGATTTTTTCGCATACTAGTACATTCGTGAATATAAATGCATGAATAAGCTTAATTTAAATTTTTAACTTACTAAACAAAATACTACACGATTCATATACATAAACACCGAACAATTATCATCTTTACTTTTAAAAATACAAAAATATTTTGTATTTTTTTACTTGATGTCTAAAGAGATGGTTTTATTTTTAATAGATTACTATAGGTAGATATTTAATACTGATGACGAGCTTACCGTTTCACTACGATGCTTAAAATCAAATTAATATGGTTTGATTAAATAAATTTATAAAAACTAAAAGAGGAAATTTTGAAAACATTATAGAGTTTAAAATTATTCTTCATTTAGATTAGATGGGAAGGTAGATTAAAAACTCTAATGTGTAACGCAAAAGCTTTGTATAGATCGGACGATGAAATCAGTACTAGCCATTAATTCTTTAAAGAAACTTTCCCATAAAACACTTACAGTCTGTTAAATTTCATACGGAAATTGAATGAACCGGCCAAAATAAATTCTATTAAAAAAAAAATCAGAAATTTAGTTTTAGTGTTAAATAAGGAAATATCTTAATAGTATATATGGATCTAATGAAAGCATATAAAATAGTATAGAACTGAATAAATTGAGTCTACATTAAATTGTAGAATTAATGGTGGCTGATAATACAGTTTCTTTTGAGAAACAAAGAGTTTGGCCGCACTAAAATGAGGGAAATTCAATTTGAAGATAAGTAAAGGATGAAAAAGGAAGGTAATGAAATAGGATAAAAGAAAATAAAGATAAAATATGAGAATATAGCTCTCAGGGATTTTAAGACTTTTAGCTAACAATATAAGTAGATAGGACGAAGTGGAAGTTTAATTATGTTTAAAAATTAGCTCAAAATAGGAAACAAAGAAAAGTGTAGCAAACCAGTCATGACCTCATCATGAAATAAAAGTTGGAATAAACGTGAAAAGAAAATATTTTTAGAATTTAAATGTAAAATTAATTATTTACGAATCATAAAAAATTTTTATTATATCTAAGAGATCAACCGCAACCTGAAAACATGTTTATTACAAGCAAGAGGGTACGATTTGATCTAAAATAATCATGTGAAAAATGAATGTCATGTTTGGTGACCAATAGTATGCGTTATCCATGACAATACATCAAATTGAAGGTGTACAGATCAATCCGTGAATAACCACTCCACAACTGTTATAGTAGTTATAAATAAACGTTGAGAAAATACTGCACATGAAGAATAAAAAACTGTTAAAAAAAACTAGTATGAAGAGTAAGGTCTTTGTTATCTAAAGATTAGCGACTCTAACTGAATCTCTACAACGTTAACGAAAGAAAGAAAAATTTTTTTTAAATTTTATTGTTAACACATGATTCTTGGATCTACCATGAACATTTTATCGAACAGACCAAGAGTATGATAAAAACGAACATTACATTAAAAAAAAATTCTTCGGAAGATAAATTAATAAATTCTGGAATTCAAAAAGCTTTATTTTCCGGATTTCCTTATCACTAAAACACAATATCAATCTTAAAAAAAAAAACAAGATAAAAATATTTCATCCCTTGTAACAATAGCCTTAAAACATACGAGGACCGTCTTTTAAGTTTTTACAAAAAAGGATCTTTTGGTATAAATCGTTTTACTGTTTCTCAAAATATTCGCCTTTAACACATATACCACTTTTGCAGGCGTTCGAATAAATTTTCGAAAAATTTTTTCCACTCTGAAGTTGGCATCTCAAAAACATGGTTTTGGAAGGATTCAACAGCTTCTTGAGGTGAAGAAAATCGCTGTCCATGCATTTTATGTTCGACATTCGGGAATGAAAAGAAGTCGTTAGGCGATAAATCAGGTGAATGCGGGCAATGAAACATTATTAATTCGATATTCTTCTGTGTCAAAGTATCAACTGTTTGACGTGCTGTGTGACAGCTGGCATTATTATGATGAAGAATGGTGCGACGTTTACGGCTGTTTTTCCTGATTTCACTGATAAGCAAACAAACTGTTTTTCCTGTTTGTTTGATAGCAAACAAACTGTCATCTGCCGGTCAGCATTAACTGCTCTTTGATCCTCTAAAGCGATGGTTGATTGCTACATGTCCAGTATAACCGAAGAAACAACCAATAATTTTGTTAGAAGTGCTTCGCGAACAATTTTTGTTGAATTCGGTTCAAATTTACAGTATGTCTAGAATAATCTTCTAAAGCTTGGAATGTACTACACTAATCGCTATAAATAAGGATGCGACTGTTTTTTTGATGAATGATATTCAAAGACTTTTTGATGGCTTATAGTTCAGCATTGCGGACACTTGTAACACCAGGTAAACCGAACGTACAGAATCTGTCATTTACAACAAAAGCGCATCCAACGTTATCATTCTGTACCGACCCGTCTGTGTGTACTATTGCGTCTGGGTTTGTCTTGAATAGAAATTGGTAAAACATTTGCTGAAAACTGACAGGGGTTATTGATTTTTTTATATATGGTGAGGTCATAATTAAAATTTATGGGGTCGAGTCTCCGCGGAGGATATGAACAGAGATAGGTTGTGAAAATTGAAGGTGTGCCAAAATTTAAAAGGTACAGTAAACGCCGGGTATGAACATTCATTGTTGCTGTATAACGTGGATGGTTTTCATATGGTTGTAAAAGAGGGTTTGCGAGGACTGCTTTAAAAACAGGGTGATTTGGTGGTTGTCCTTTAAGACGGACAGAGTAAGATGCCAGCAGCTGGTAACGTCAATCCCAGTGACGGTTCACCATTGTGTAGTTCGACACATATTCAGCGTTATGCTGGATGAGTATTTAAAGGGATAATATTTAAAATTATCGCGTCCATTAATAATACTTTTATTGTATTTTTTTTTATTTCAATGGAAAAATAATTCTGATTACGGTAACTTAAATAATTTCTTTTCCTTTCAGATTTCGTGCCACTGGTATTTCTAATATGATTTGTTACATGTTATACAAAAGAAATCGACTGACAAACTAAAGTATTACATTAGGCTTATATAAGAGAATAGCAACCGGTACATTAAATTCACAAAATAATTTCATTTATTACCATTAATCATGCCTTTCCTAATTTTTTTTTCTTCTTTTTTTTTATAACAAAACAACATTATCATTTTTCCATTCATTCGTGGCGACTGATATTTTTATAAAGAAAACACATCGGAGCGTAAAAATATATCCAATTAAATTATCCTTTCTTTTTCTTTTAGTTGGGCTTTTCGTTATTTACTTTCAGTTATAATGAAATAATTACATTATTTCTATAAATAGTAATAATCACTATGATTATTTAAATAATTATGTGGCATTACAATAATAATTGCTCGTACCCGGCAATCAATTGTTACGTAAATTTAAATAATAATAATTTACTTTAAAACCTGTAGTTAACAGACGTTTCAATAAAACTTTGTATTCCATGTAAGAAAATAAATGGTACAGAATTCTGAAATAAATTATTCTAAATCCACTATTAATTTATTATTATATTAGTCACGACAGAATTTCAGCACCTATTTCGGACCACTTACATAAATTAAAAACAGTTTAAAAAATATATAAAAACACTAATAATAGAATTCTTTGACTCGCCGACATAATTTTCTTTTCTGATTCAATCATCATATAAAATGGACTGTTGTGAAAAAACTAGTATAAATAACTCGCTATGGTAAAGATGTATAACAAAACATTAAAATAAATAATAAGAAATAATTTATCATTGAAACATTAACATAATAATCATTTTGATTAATCAATTCGCCATTTAGAAACGTGAAAAAAATTACTTGTAATGTCTCAATATTTTGCCTAAAATTACTACCTGTAAATTATCCTACCCTACTAAAGAGTATTTGTATGTGTGTCTGTCTGTCTGTGTTTTTCCGGCCCTATTAGCTCTAATATTACTAACTGTAAATTATCCTACCCTACTAAAGGGTATTTGTATGTATGTGTTTCCGGCCCTATTAGATTAGCACCGGAATGTTCCGATCACTAGCGGAATATCCCGATGCATTGGTACATGTCTCATAGTGGATATATGTCTCTGATATCAATATATATGCGGAATATATATAACACTTTTTTTTTATGTGATTGTTTTTCTTCATAAACTAATGAACTATAACCAAAAAGTAGACACCGGAATGTACCGATCACTAACGGAAAATCCCGATTCGTTAGTATCAATTTCTACAATAAATTTCTAATTTAACTATCGTTATTTGGTTTGCTTGGCATTTACCCCGCCACCACCCCACGCGGTCGTCCTAAAGCATACGAGCAAATGTCTGCGCCACAAACGGCTACTGAGCCTCGAACAGTTTAGCGACCTGCATCCTAAATAGCTCCTAGAGCTTACCTAACAGCGTGAGCGGACTAAGCGCGGTGCCATACACCACCGGCTTACATGTTCCAACCGCTCACTTGTCATATATTTGCTAAAATGGATAGGCGCACCCAGTCAACTACTAAAATTATATATGACATCCATAAATTAAAATTTATTTCGTCGAGACAGCAATTCGCTGCCACGCCTAGGTTGCTGAATACCTACAAGTACCTACCTGTCCACCATATACCTGGCCAATTAAGGCGCTTGGAACCTTAATTTGCCTTTGTCAATTATATTGGCCGATGGTCAGCTATATAGGTTAGCGTCCCACAGCAGTGCGGTAGGAGTCTTTTCCCTTAGGTAAACTACTGATGTCGGTTGAATAAAGCAAACGCATCAAGGAACTCCCACACGGACCGACAATGCGGATCTCGCCGTATTGACTCGCCGCTTGTGAGTAGCCAATTTTCCCCTTGACCTCTAAGTTCCAGGGTGGCCCGGTCTCTGCTCCCCCAAGAGCAGGGCAGTCAAACATCAGGTGTTCAATTGACTGGATCTCCCCGCAAACGCACACCTCATCAGCTGCCAGTGAGAACGGAAACAGATATTGGTTTAAATTAACATATTTGGTGAGCACCTGGGCACACGTTGCCCTTAAAAACGAGCTCGAGACATACTATCCCCTTAGATCCTGTATAAATTTATGCAAGAATCTTCCCTTAGTCTTGGTGTGCCATTCCAGCTGCCATGCATCTATCGCGAGGCTCTGTAGCCTCTTCCGCAGGCGGGAGATGGACAACTGAACGAAATTTAGACCCGGTGCATTGTGATCTCCATTCTGCTCCGGTACTGGCCCGGCTCGAAACCGCATCCTAAATACCTCAGCCTCCCGAGCTTTTCGCAATTTTCAGATGGCTGCCCGAACTTTCACCACTAAATCGATTGGGAGAGCCTTTCCCGATGGTAACCTCGTAGCAGGATGTTTTAAAAACACCAGTGCACACAATTAAAGCTATGCGCTGGGCACTCCTTAAATTTTGAAGAAGTTCTCTATTCATATCCAACCTACACGCCCAAACTGGCGCCGCGTAAAGGGTCATGCTTTCAAAGACACCTCGGTGCACCATGTCCATTTGACGGCCCGACAACTCATAGTCTTTCTGAGCAATCCTCCTAAGTTTGTGCATCACTGAGACGGCGTCCGCCGCTACTTGCTTAATGTGATTGCTAAACAGCAACTTCTCACCAAACAAAACACCTAGGTACTTATGAAACTGTAACTCGGCTGATTATACACAGCCTTTATACTTAATGTGGGGGTGATTGATATAACTTTCGTTATATCAATATTCAACATTAAAAAAAAATATTTTTACACAAGTCAAATCAAATCAATTTTGTACACCTAATAATCCCACTCCGAGACGACGCCCGCCAGGGCAACCGGGCCGGAGGGCCTAGCTGCGAAAGGCATATAGAAAATTTAATTTGGATATTTTTGTCAATATACACTATATTACACTAATAAACAATTTTTGTTTCCTAACATGAGATATGATTTTAATCTGGTTTTTTATGCTGAAAATGAATATAAACTCAGAATCTTTCTATCACCCACCATTTTCTGAAAAATGTTTAAATTAAAATTAAAGGATATTTTCATTTGTCAACGTATAGTTAGCATTTTAAGCTCCTATACTGTATTTTGTTAGCTCATTTTTTATTGTTTAACTTTGTTAACGTAATTTGTAAGCTATAAATAAACAATATTAGACAAAGAAGTAAATCATATCATAGTCACATATTATAACATCATATCTAAACTGAAGGGTGAGCCTTCATGGACAAGATTAATCATGTCTGTGCAAGTCAAAACATGTAGGTGAAAACACACCTGTGTTGTTTGTATTATGCACTGGATTTAGGAATGAATTAATTTTGTTGCCTTATTGGTGTCTTAAGTTTGTTAACAGTGCAGTGTCATACTGCCTCGAAATTGTGTAAATGATGTGGATGCCTTTTGTTATGTATTTGGTGAGTTTACCGTAAAATCAAATAGAAAAAACAATGTTAAATAATGTAGAAAGTGCAGTTTGAGCTTCATTTAAAATCGTTTGCAAAACTTTTCTCGGCAAACAAAAATCCA
The DNA here is from genome assembly GCF_047948215.1 of Lycorma delicatula. Classification (NCBI taxonomy): domain Eukaryota; kingdom Metazoa; phylum Arthropoda; class Insecta; order Hemiptera; family Fulgoridae; genus Lycorma; species Lycorma delicatula. The sequence goes on along the minus strand of NC_134457.1, from coordinate 81,694,397 downwards.
ACAATTACAACGATATTGTTCTATGTTCTTATCTTGTTCTTATCAACTTCTTATTTCATACAGAATTATGGGATGTAATATGTCTTTGAGAATACATTTCCTCCACTCACATCTGGATTTTTTCCCGGACAACCTCGGAGACGTAAGTGACGAACACGGTGAATGTTTCCACCAAGACATTTCGATGATGGAAAGCCGCTATAAAGGGAAACGAAATACTAACATGCTAGCCGATTACTGTTGGACATTAATTCGGGCACGTTAATTGTGCCGGAGGCTATTTATAAAAGAAAAGAATCAGCGAAATCATTCTAACAAAGGTATGGCCGTGCAAAATTATAAATTTTACAGATTTTTAACTATATTTTTCCTAAATTTTATTTGAAACGTAATTTATTTAAAACTATGGGTGACAGAAAAATTGTATTTACAGACATGTAAAGTACGGAAAAAGAAATTCAAGAAATGGTATCAGTCTTTTAAAAACTTTTAAAAAAGAAACTTAATTTTTTTTTTGTCTTCAGTTATTTTATAACCTGGTTAGATCAGTTTTAAATCTTGTACGTACATAATTAACAACTTTTAATGATAAATCATCGGATTTACATTTTTTTTTGTGATCATTCTCGGTGACAGTTATGAAAAATAAGCTGTCCAGTTTTGGCATTACGGTAGGTATCGGGGCATGTTATCTATCATAGGGGGAGTTTGTTTAGTGAGTGTCCGCCTTCTGTGGGAAACCTGACACACCCAGTGGTGAGGGCTGCTGGGCGTCTGTGTGCAGATTTTTCCTCTTCCTGCGTAAAAAAAAGCTATCAACAAAACTTCGGTAGTAAATTTTATTTAAAATTGATTTGGTTGAGTATGTTTTATTTTAAAATTATTAATTTCATATAAACCAATTGTTAACCTTAATAGATATTATCGTAAATTTATATATATACGCTTATGAATGTGTTTAACGAAAAATGGGAACGCTTAAATAACTTTCTAACTAAATATAGAATAATTTTAATTTAGTAACTGCACCTACCTCAAAACAATGTATCTTTCGGTAAGAGATCACCAGATCCGAAGTCTGTGGGGAAAGAGAGGTAATCAACCATTTTAAATGGAAGAAGTAGGGTTTTGACACATCACTTAAAATGTCATTATTTGTTATTATTTAGCGGTTTTCGTTTACAGCAGAAGGCCATCTACCGCAAACCCAAAACTCCACTTTACTCTTCAAAACAAATCGTCCATTAGGATTCTTCTATCCATGGCCCCCTCTTCCTTCGTCTATCTGTTATCCACGACCAGACTTTCCGAGGTACTCTACTTTCCTCATTCGTCTTGCATGACCGTACCAGGTAAGCAAAATCTTCTATTTTGTTAACTAGATCAGATTGTCAACTATCGTTTCGAATTCGATCCCGAATGGTCAGCCGACAACTCCTCCTCCAGAAATTCATTACCGTCGCTCTACTTCCCAGTCTTAACGGGAACGTCCATAATTCTACTCCGTACGTGGATGTACTTTCAACAAAGGAACTGAATATCCTCTCTTAGAGTTTTTACGAAGGTCATTAAAGTAAAAAGATTTACCTAAAAATTTTGGGATAGAACAATCCTAACAAAAAGACGGCCACTAAATATTTTTCACACTTAGTTTCAAAAATGGTCTACAATACCTCATAATAACTTCTCGACAATGAAACGCTAAAAAAATAAAACTTAAAAAATGGTCCTATCTGAAAACGATTAAACCTCAAAACTGCATGATACCCCTAATTGGAATATATTATCCTGACCCCGAAGGAGAATATATATAATATTCCAATATATATTGTATTAAATATACTAATATTAAATATATTAATATTATATTATTATATATATTAATATTAAATAGACGCCACTTTTAGATGAATTGCCGTTCCTAGAAATTTATACATCAAACGTTTGTTTTTCGATTCGCTTTATAAGACACTATTTTACGACAGGACGGGTTATATTACGACAGTTTGTCATTTTACACGATCTGGTTAGTCTTCTTATACTTATGACACATATTAGACTCTGAAGTACATGAAGGATGTCAGAGTTCCTTTTTCTGAAATTAACGATATTTATCTAGCAGTTTTGATTTCTTTTCCTCTCCCAAAGGAAAAGAAAGCAAATAATATTACAAGTAAATCCTGTACAAGGCACAGCTAAACATTAAAAAATGTTAAAGTCTGAATAATAATAAAAAAAAAATAAGATGGCAAATATACGTTAACAGTAGAAGGAGAAAAAAAGGAACAAAAATAATGCACTGTCTGAAAAAACTGGAAGCTGATTTTTATCAGAATAAATTATATTTTACAACTAAAAAAAAGTTTTTAAATATTATTAAAACGAAAAATATATCTAAAGGAAATCGTATTTAATACAATAATGGACAGAAAAAGACAGATGTATAAAATTTAACCTAAAAACTGTTAGAAACGTAATTACAAATTCGTAAATGTGGAGCCATTGTTAGTCGCAACTAATCATATATTTCCCAGGTTTTTTTTTTAACCTCCGGGACCACCGCTAGATATTGCTTCAGAGGATGAAGTGATTGACAAGCAGCGTGTGAAAATGCCATGCCTAACCGGGATTCGAACCCGGGACCTCCGGATGAAACGCCGAGACGCAACCACTCGCGCCACGGAGGCCGGCTATGTTTTTCAGGTTAATTTTTGTTTATGTACGTATTTAAAGTATTTAAAGCAGCAACACGTAAATAAGTTGCTTCGAGTTTATTTATTGCGATTATTCCTCTCATCAGAAACTTATAGAATATAAAGAGTTAAGAAATTAGTAAATCAATAACATACTCTTACTGTACTTTTGGTTGAGGAGTTAATGGTAGTATTTGTAATATTGTATACATCTGAATTTTATATAAAAAATGTGTGTATAATATTTTATATCGCGCGCGCGCCTCTCTCTCTCTCTCTCTCTCTCTCTCTCTCTCTCTCTCTCTCTCTCTCTCTCTCTCTCTCTCTCTCTCTCTCTCTCTGTGTGTGTGTGTGTGTGTGTATATAAATATTATATATATGTTTCGTATCTATACCCTCGCATATACTGTATCATTTTTATTTACATAATGAATTGTGATTTATACAAATTAATTTAAAAAGAAAATTACAATAAAAACAAAACTTTTTATACTTTTCACGCTTTTTCTTTGAGAAAACATTACAAAAATTACTTTACGCAAAATATAATAGAGCTTTCAACGTTCTCGAAATTAAATGGTTTAAACTTTGATTAAAGTAATAAGAAAAGGGCAGTTTAAGTGTTACGTAAGCATTTTAAGGGAAAGAGAGAGGGTAAGTTCGTGCTTTGCTTATCTTTTCTGTTAAGAGGCTACTTAAATGCTTACGTAAGGTAATAATAAAGAGACCCGAAATTAATGAAAGCAAAGTGTCAATATATATCTTATATGTAACCTAACAAAACAAATCGTTACATTGTTTCTTGAAGGTTGTAGGAACTTAAATGAACTGGACACCTCAAATGCATACGAAATAAAACTCTTTACACACAGGTCAACAACCTTCTTTAGTCTTAACACTAGAATTAATATTTACCGCTTTATTCACATAAAAATAATTTATTTATTTTTTTATTTTTAAATAACATTCTTATTTGTATGTTTGTACGGAATATCAAACTTGAATATTTTTTCAACAAACAATAATTTTATATTAAGTACATTAAATTTTTACGTAAACATATCTCTTTATGTTCAAAACTTTATTTCAGTTAATTATATCATTAATATATTCCGGAAGAATAATACCCGTAACCATCCGAAATTTAAGAAGAATAAAGGTAAAACTTCTTATTTTTAATATTTACATTTTATTTCTGAATATTTTTATGGAGCAATGAAGCATGGAAATTTTATATATGAAAAATAAAAGATGAGAGATAAAACGTGTTTTTCAGAGTTGTAATGAAACACATTTCTTGGAATTAAACAAGTCATTAATAAAATAGTTTTAACATGAGAAGCTTTTATCTACCATATATTATTTGCTTTTTTAGCAACTATTTAACAACTCAGGTGTCTTTTTCTTTAGCTAGAATAAAATACGCATTAAAGAGGCAAATTAATTTTACATAATCACAAGTAGATATGATAAAAACTACTTGTAACTAAAAATTGAAGTGAGATTATGAACTAAAAAAAGGTGGTATCGATTTAAATTTAAATGACACCGTTTTAAGTTAACTTCTGCTGGAATGAAGTGTAGAATATTAAAATATAATTTTTATAGGTGATACAATTTTTATAAATAGTGAAGTGCAATAAACTGTGCTGATCAATTATTCTAATAGGCGTCTATTATTGTTATGTTTTACCAAGTTTTATCTACGTATAATGTTTACTGTAAACATGGGCACCCGTAAAAATCAAATAATAATTTACTAACACTTTCTACAGATTAATGAGAGGTTTTTCAGAAGAAGTTTTTTTTTAACTTTTACCATCCTTCTTGTCTGATAAACAAAATTTCAACGCTTCCACTTAAGTAAGGAAGTTTTTAATCATTATTTTTATTCTGAGAGTATTGATATCCCTTGTCCTCGAATAAAGTAAATATTTGAAGAGGTTAATTATTAACAAAAATCACTGAAGTATTGAGTATGCTTTTCACATAATGTATATTCCATGGGTTTTTAAATTTACCGATCATAAAAAAAAACCTATAAATATAATGACGACAAAGAAAATGACGGTGATAAATTTATCATCGAAAGTGCTTTTCAACGCTAACGAAAATCTAATAAAATAAGTAAAATAGCAAAATTGAATATCATTTTTTCTATATTTAAAGATGAAAAATTTTTACCTTTACACCACCGGATAAATAAAATATATTTTCTAAACAGAAATTTTTATCATAACTGCATATCAAATTTATTTTACTAATAAATTTATGTGAATACATTACCTTAAAAATACATGAAAGATATGGATTAAAGTTAATAAAATTTCTTTTCGTCTACGCTTACTAATTGAACATATTATTTAAGTTTTATAAATTTAAAAATAATATTTCTTTATCCTTTAAAAATATAATACAACAAAAAAATATAGTTTCATTTAAATTGATGTACAATAAGAACAGTAATAAAAGAAAGTAAGAAAAAATATATTCTGATAATAAGTAGAAGAATTATGATTTCCATTCACCGATTACCTGTACAATTTCTATAAAAAAAACCTAAATAAAACATTACTTCCTATCCTTGTCACCAATTCGTATATTTTCTCTAGCGGATACAAAAATAATAGTCTAGTAACAATATATTTTTTGTCACAAATTACTTTATACATTAAAATGAATAATAAAACAAAATTATTCCAAATGGATATTACAGTAATAAAGATTTTTCCCATATTAGTCTAATACAAGTAACACTTTTCACTGTCACTATTGTTTTTTAGCAACGTTGACTTCTATGTTGTTAATTGGTGTTTCATATAATTTATTTATTTAGGCAGTAAAATGAATTCTACGTAAAGGATAGATGTAACGAAATTGAGGAAATGATGAAAGCAGACAATGGGAAGTTTAAAGATATAAACTTTTTTTTGGGAGCAGAAGCCTGACATCGATCTATATTAAGAGTGAGAGATAAATTACTATTTGAACAGAAGGAAATAGCTGCAAAATAGAAGTATTACTTAGAAGGATTAGGGGAATGAGCTGAATGACTTTGCAGAGATATTGGAAAGTGAAGATGTCGAGAAGGATGAAAGGGAGACGATATATTAGGAGTAGAAGTCGAACACGGAGCGAAGCACCTGAAGGTTAGAAAAACCGCCGGCAATGTTGATATACCAGTAGAACTCATTGAGAATGTAGAAGAAAGCATTCAAACGGAACTGTGCCATCTGGTGAAGAGGACTTTTAAACCGGCCAAGTTTCGTTAGATTTTATTAAATGTGTCATTTTAACACTGCTGTGAAAATCTCATCAGTCCGCTGCGAGCAACATTGAACCCTCAGTTTGGTAGTCTATGCCGAACTTTCGATGTCCATCATCTTGAAAAGATTTCACAGACAAATAGAGGGTCAATTTACTGAATGTCAGTTCGTGTTCAGAAGAGACAGAAGGACGCGAGAAGCAATATTAGGCCTACGTCTTATAATTGAAAAAAGATCACAAAAGAACCAAGAGACACTCATTGCTTTTGACATGGAAAAATGTTTGATAGAGTGAAAGTTACTATTCAGATTACTGAAAGGAATAAAGGGTAGTGCACAATCTTTATATGGGTGAGTTCATAATGGTGGTAAGGTGTGATGTAAGCATCAGACATAAAGCAAGGATCTCGCCAGTTTATTCAAGCATGATTTAACAGCCACGCTGGAGGCGTTACAGCGGATGAGTAAGTATAATTAAAAAATAAATAAAAAAAGACCAAAATCATGCAAATAGCAAGCAGATATAGAACTCACGCAAACTGCGAGTTAGACGGTGAACAACTTCAGAATGTAGACTGTATAAGTATAAGTAAAGATATACTTTAATTCTAGATGGAAGATCAATGATGGAAGTTGTGAGCCGCATCAATCAAAGGAGGCGCATTCAACAAAAAGTGCAAACTTTTTACGGCAAGGAATGTCAGTATGGCATTCAGGAAAAAGTAGTGAAGATCTTGATGAGGAGTGTGACCCTCTATAGTAGTGAAACTTGGATGTTTGGAGAAGCAGAGAAAAAGAGTATCGAAATTTTTAAATTATAGTGCTGCCATAGGATGATGAAATTAATAGTGTTGACAAAGTTACAAATGTTCAAGTACGGCAATAACCGTATGGATTGGATATATTCTAAGATACAATAGCTTAGTTAAGTCCATATTCGAAGGTGCATCAGAAGGGAAACGTGCTAGAAGTAGATCTAGGATGGAATATATATTAATCAAATACAAAATGACATGGGCAGCAGGACCTACGCTGAGCTCAAGAGAATGGCTGTATATATCTACCTACATATGTCTACTGTCAACTAATCTACCGATTGATAACTAAGAGATAGATTTAGAAATTATCTTTTTCAACCCATTCACTTTACAGTTTCATTTAAAATAAAATAATACCTAATCCTAAATTTCAGGTAATCTTAGTTCAGAGTCACTAGTAGACTCTTCACATTGTTTCTCTCAGATTCTTTTCATATTTTTTTCAAGATGAAGTTTTTTCATCTTTTTATTTTCTGAGAAAAGCTCTTGTTTTTATGCGAACTACTGTATTCCCATATTCTTCCCATATTTTGAATTAAAAATATTTAATTAACAAAAAAAAAGTATTAATTAAGAATTAAAAACAAACTTCCATTAAACGTAAAGTTAAACTTGGTACTAAATTAAAAATTATTAAGTTTTTCCTATTTGTAATTTGACACCAGCTTGAAACAGTTAAAATTTTAAGAATTTTAAATTTCACGTTCTTGAGGTGATTTTTCAAGCGGTCTAATTAAAGTTTATTTTTTATTTTTCAGATTTTGAGGTCCCTGAAATGGTTTAAAATTGGCCTTTTTGTTTTTTTATGTCTTAAGGTTGGTTACGTATAATACAACCATTAGATTTTGCGTAGCAGTTTCTGTATAAAGTAATTAATAATAAATTGCTTTAAAAATCGGAAGACGAAAAGGAGAAATTGAGAAAATATTGACAATATTTCGAAGGGTATCTTACTTTGTCATGCGTAATTTTTAGCTTATAACAAAAATAATATTAAAGCGTTTTAATAACACAATCAAAAGAAGAAATTTTAAAACCTACCCAAACAAAATATTTTATTGTTTTTCTGATCTTTAGTGCCTTAAACAACTATTTTAAAATATTTTTCTCTAAAAGAGAAATTAGGTTACGAGAGAAAATTTTTAAACCTACTCGGAGAGTTAGGGTAAATTCAATATATCTTGCTACGTTTTTTAATCTTTTTCACAGAGGATTATGGGTAAATTTAATTCAAAACCTTCTTTATCTGAGGTGTTTTTAATTATATTTTATATCATTAGATAACATATCTTAGAAAAGAAGCAGCATATCGTATCTTAGACAGAAATATTTTACTGATAACTTACTTTAAATAACTTTATATCGATTTAAACGACTATTAAAGAACTTATTTCCTTTTTTCTTTTAATAGGAAAATATATAAATAAATGCATAACAGCAATAACAACGATCAGCTACAACACTGAAAAAAGAGTTAAATTAAAAGCTCAATGAAAATGCGGAGAAAGTTTAACAACATCGATGGTCTATGACTTTTTTTTTAACTTAATTTAATTTGCTTGATTTAGAACAATAAAATAAATTTTTTCCACAATAATTCAATTTTTAATAGTAAGATACGAAACATTAATAGTTTGATTAAATTAATAATCGATACCATTAAATTAAGAGGAAGAAGGTTTTTGTTTGTTCGGGATAAACAAAAAAACTACTCGATCAATCGCAACCAAATTTTTACCTACGTTTCTTAGTATAACTGAGAAGGTTATCAACTGTATTAAAGAACTGTGAGCCTGTATCACTGTGCGACATTGGTTTGAATTGAAAGATTCGAACCATTACAAAAATAAGAGAATTAAAGTTACGTTAAATAAAATATAATAATATTAAGTAAATTTAAAATATTTCTGTTTAATAATAATGGGATTCCCATTGGGACTGCGTGAGAGTGATGCGAGCACCTCGTAGGTGGCTAGACCAATCATCACCATCAGCCACTGACAAATGGGGTGCCACTGGGGCGCTGTTTTGGGAGATGCAATGGGGTGATCTTATAATATCTCTGCAAACAATCGTCCGACTTTCAAAATTCAAACGGGGTATTTGTTAGTAGGTGGAAGGCTAACGTTTACCTGCATCAGGTACACTCTCGATCTAATAGATGATGGCTATTCAGAAAATGTTCTTATAACTTTGCAAGCAATCTACCGATTTTCAAAATTAAACTAGCGTTGCTAGTGTAATACAAAATCACGATGTAACAGATCACGGTTATTCGGAAATGTGTGTGTAAAGTTTCTCTGTTTGTTATCGCATCACGCGAAAACCATTCGATTGATTACTTTCAAATTTGCAGTATACATTCCTCTTATCAAAGGAAAGGTTTTAATTCATCGACCGAGGGAGGCCCTCTTCCCTTGAAGATTAAGATATTATAAATATTCATTATTTCTTCGCCCCCAAGGAGGGTGAAGTTGTGAATTAAAGATATTCATTAGGGAAAAAATAGATTAATCCTTTTACTTCATTATTATATTTCTGCAACCATACAAAGAAGTAAGTTATGAATTTTTCGTCGTCAAAGATGTGTTTGCTTTAGTTACCATAGTTACTATTATTCTATCTTTTATAATTTAGTTTCTGTTTCAGGTTTCTATAAAGCCTGAGTACTAATTATTATTTACCAGTATTATTCTCACAACCATGAGGTAACGTAGCGCGGGGGTCCAGGGGTTGGAGCCATCGGGATAGATGGGAATGGCGACCAAAGCAAGCTCTGCGGGTGTCCAGGGCGCCGGTTACCCTGGCAAATTGGGAATGAAAAGCAAAGCGAGCTCTGCGACCACGGGGTAGGTCTCTTGGCCACGGGAGATCCCAAGGAGCCCCTGGGTCAGCTCTGAGATTCGCATGGGCTGACCTGAGCTCGAGAGTCCAGGTTCTGGCTAGACGGGCCGGTTGGTAATATTTAGGTCTATTTTAATCATCATACGTATACAGAAATTAAAAATCCATACCTTTCAAATCTGTCATGGCAATTCCATACATTACATTCAGATGAAAATCTTATTTAGGAATTTATTAGTGTTTGTAAAGGGTAATACGATTAGTTGAGAAGTTGATATTTAGTATGAATGTAAGTATTAGAACACTGCAAACTTTCGTTTGGGTAATATTTTCTTTTAATGGTTATTCTTAAATTACAACAGTTATAAAACGGCATAAAATGCATACCATTCATTAACAACATGTTAATTCATTATTAACACTTTGACAGTAATGCGTAATTTTATTTTAGAATGATGAATACGTTGATGATAATTAAAGAAGAAAGTAAGCAGCTGTTGATGCGGCTTCTCATTATTTCTTAACAGAACCATTGATTTTGTACTACAGCATATAATCCAAACTTATACGTGTTTGAATATAGAAAGATGAGGAATGTTCATACATACAATAATTGAGACAAAAGCTTCACCGTACTTATTATAAGTTCTTAGAGTTGTACTGTATATAGAAGATCTTTTCATTCATTATCTGCAACACAGATAAACTGTGTCATTAAGGATGGTTAGGTATTAAATATTACTGATTTATTCGTTTCAATTATTTTAGAAAGAGAAACTTTAAAAAGTTATAATATTTATATGTAAAGCGAAATACCCGTATGTATATTTGAATGTATTTAAGATTAGTAGAAAATCATTCAAGAACCGTTGGGCCGGTCTAAATGAATGATTTTTTACAATTGCATTAACTGAGCTTTGAGGATAGATTTACGAATAAATAGTTATAATAAAATTTATGTCAATTTTATACTCTAATTATTATTATTATTATTATTATTAGAGTAAAATTATGGTTTACTTATAAAAATATCATTAAATGAACAGTAAACTTAAACAGACAACGAGACGTACTTTAAAGCGTTACTTTCAATGTATTAATATTTTGAGTTGAAAAAAAAAGATTAAATTCTATTTTCATATTTTACCATCGATACTAGATTTTTTGTTTGGGTGGATTCTGGGTGGAATCGATGACTCTGAAAGTTTTATATTTTTATTTACGATAGGTTATCTCTAAAGTAAAGACCGTATCATTGAAAAAAAAAAATTATTCTGAAATTATAAATATGTTTTATTTCTCTTAAAGTACATTACTTATACTATTTCTCTATATAATCACCCCATGGATTAAAACATTTATCGTAGCGATATACGAGCTTCAATATACCCTAATCGTATTCTTCTGCTGCCAGTCCATTTAGCCACTGATTAACAGCATTTTTAAGTTCATCGTCACCCACGAATTGCTTACCGCTCAAAAATTCTTTCTATTTCCCAAAGAAATGGTAATCAGGAGCTAAGTCCGGACTGTATGGTGGGTGATCGCAAATTTCCCATCCAAATGTTCTCAGTAAATCACGTGTCGGAACCGTAACATGTGGACGTGCATTACCGCGCAAAAGGACGACGCAGTCGGTAAGCCACCCACCTCGCCGATTTTGAATGGCGCGCCGAAATTCACGTAGAGTGTCGCAGTAGACTTCTGCATTTGTAGTCGTTCCACGTGACATGAAATCATTCAGCAGTATTCCAAACCGATCCCAAAAGACTGTGGCCATAAGTTTGCGTTCAAATGGCTTTGGCTTGACCTTTCTGGTTGGTGATTGAGGACGACGCCATTCACTTGACTACCGTTTTCTCTCTGGTGTGCAATACGAAATCCATGTTTCATCGCCGGTAACAACTGAATTAAGGAACTCATCACCTTTTTCTGTGTAGCGCATCAAAAATTTCAAAGGAGATTCCATTCGCATTTTTTTGACGTTCCGTTAAGGCATGCGGCACCCAACGTGCACAAACCTTTCTGGAGCCTAAACGGTTATGAACAATACGAACAATAACAGGTGTTACAAAATCTGGAAAAAGAGAAGCCAGGTCGGAAATCGTTGAGCGATGATCTTTTCTGATTTCATCATCGACGCGTTTCAACAAGTCCTCGGTAATTACCGAGCGCCTCCCCGAATGTTCTTCATCGTGCACATTAATCCTGTTGTTTCTAAACCTTTCACACCACTTTCGGAAGTTTCTTTCATTCATTACATTACCACCGTACACAGCAACCAACTGCCTATGAATTTCAGCCGGTTTAACGTTTCGATGGTTTGAAAAACGTATGATGCCACGCATTTTACAGTCGGCGGCAACATCGATTTTCCTATTCATTTTATAACGTCACACGTAATCAAAGATACTACAACGCGTTAAGTATTTTATTCACTAAAAAATACTGGATGGTAATTCCAATACAGTTATTATAACAGAGGGTACCTAGTTCCAAAAGATTATGTAATAAATGTCTACTTTTATTATTTTAATTCTATTTTATATTATTTGGTTATATGTCTATTAACCTTACGTTTTAAGAATTTATAACTGTAAATAATGTTATTTTTCACTTGTAATCTGTTTATATTTACTGGAATAAAGATAATTAATATTATAATTATTTGATGATTTATATTGCGTTTTAAGCATTATAAATTAAACAAAATAGAATTGAATACAACCTTAAGAGAAAATATTCAAAATTTTAAACAGTTTTCTCAGTCTTTCGGTACAGTTGTTTTTGGTGATTGAATGAAATTACATAAAAAATTTCATAAAGATAAACATATTTCACATCTCTTAAAAATATTTTTATTTTTAAATGTAATGTCACGTTATTTTTATTATTTAATTATTACTAATTAATCTAAAAAAAATTTAAATCGTAAAAAAATTACATTTTATTATATTACTAAGAATCTTAAAGAAAAATTATAAAATTAAATATTTACAAGAATAAAAATAACGCGATTGAAATATGTTTTCAGTAATGTAAAGAAAATCTACTAATATTTACTTAACATGGATTAGGATAAGAAATTTATCCCATAAAAAGATTGGCTGTAATATTTGTTTTCTTTAAAATGGTGAATGAGATAAATGTGAAAACTACAGACAACAGTCTGGTTGTAATAAAATATAACACATTTTCGCAAATAAACAGGTTTGAATTCCTTCTCGTATTCTACAGGTAAAATGTTACAGAGGTACGGACAGAAAGATAAATTTATCCTTTATTGGGCAGCCTCCGCTGACTGACAGTATGTACAATAATATATTAGTCACATAACTATTATATGGGCTACATAAAAAGGAATGAAGAATATGAAACTTCTCCAGAATTTAAATGTAAATAAGTGAAGTAAAATACAAATTTATCAAATAAACAAAGATTCTGATTGTATTTAAAACTGAACAATAATAATATTAATGTAACATGTCTGTTTCTTTTTTATGTTCCTTAATGCATAATATGCAAAGTAAAATAATTCATAACAAAGGGTTAATAAAAATATATTTAAATTAACAGAAAAAAATTGTTTCAAATAAAAATTTTATTATATTTAAATTTGTAACAAAATTTCACTGCTGTAAAATGTACAAAATATATTACTTTAAAGTTGTTTTATTCCTCTTATTTTTTAATACAATCTTTTAATTGTAACTGTTCTTAATGTTATGAAAATTAAACAATTTAATCTGAAGATAAGTTTTAGATTAACTTTTAATCTATACCTAATACTTTAAAGATAAACAAAAAAATGTATACTCATTGAAGATTTTTGTTCTATTACAAATTTTATTTTATATGTTTTCTTTTTCTCCTTAGAGCAGAAATAGTGAACGCATTGTTTCACCACAGAAATCACATTATCCGTTGCTTTATACTATCTAACCCAATCTTTCTTGTCGCCCAGTCACACGAAAATTATCTGAGATTCAAAAAGAACCATCTTTCTCTGAGAATATCGATGTTGATTATGGACTCAATACTTGTGATGAATAAAGGTGTCACTTGGAAGGTTAAATATCACCTTAGAGTACTGATACGCAAATATATAAATGGCTTAATGAAGAAGGCAAGAACTGCAGCAAAAAAAAAAAGAAGTGAATCCTAGGATGTGATACTTGTTATTCTTTGATATGGCTATTTCAGTTTTGAAAGTAGCTTGTCACTCGTATCGCCTACAAACGCTACGGTTGTGGCACTTAACATACATTCATACAAATTTAATTTTATACAATTAATGGTACTTCTAAAATAATTTTTTTTAAATATATACTTTTTTCATCAAAAGATTGCTGTATATAAGTAGATTAATATTTCCATTTGTAGCACTGTAATGTTTTTACTACTCTTATTTTAAATGTAATATAATTTTAATTACACACACACACACACACACACACACACACACACACACACACACACACACACACACACACACACACACACACACACACACACACACACACTTTAATTACACACACACACACACACGCACGCACGCGCACGCACACACACACACACACACACACACACACACACACACACTCAGAGAGAGAGAGGGGGTGATTAAATAAGCTCTCGCTTATTTAATAGCTAAAAATAAGAAAAAAGATACGTGTAAACATAGGTCAGAAAACGATTCGTTAGCGAGTTTCGGCTCACGGAAAATTTAAACTTGTTTTCTGCTCCCTCCAAAAAATTAAACCTACTAAAATTCTTGATGTACAATTCGGGGGCTAAATTAGGTGCTTCCTTATGGTTTTTGATCTAAGAAACCAAATAAAAGTGGTGGTCTCAAACCTCAATCTCATTTAGGTTTTAAGACAAACGGGGTAAAACACGTAACCGTTTTGTCGGAGAATACACTTTTTTTAGATTTGGAATAAAATAACTTTGTTAATTTACGAAATAAATAAATAAAAATTTCTATTTAACTTGTAGAGAATTAAATTTTGAGAAATTTGATGTAAATAACGTAAAGCAAGTGTTATTACACTGCTATTAAAAGCTATAGCTTTTAATGGAAAAATTTCATTAGATGGGAGCTTGTACTCTGTAATCTAACTTACAAACTACTTTTATATGGCAACTATTTGCAACATAAAATATTTAGAATGTAGAATGTTTACAAACTATTAATAATTAAACTATTTCGGTTTTCGGTTGAGGAAGAGGTTCAAAGAAAAACTGAAAAATGTAATGGTACTAAAAAAATACTATAACGGAAGCCTTCCTAGTGGTGTTCAAAAGTAACCTAATAAAATGTAACACAACGCCATCAGTTTCTTTCTTTGTACATGAAGCATATACCTGGAATCTAAAATGAGAAAATAATTCAGGCGGCAGAGATACATTTTTTGATATACATATCTAGGTACTGTTTGGTAAACAGAAAAGGAACGTAGAAATTGGGAATGAGTTAAAACATTTTCACTTCTTCAGAAAGAATTATGAATTACAGAAAAACTTGGTGGAATATATCAAGAAAGAATGTATCATGGAAAAATATATAAGCTATTATTAAATACAAGCTAACTGAACATAAAGCTTTATAACGTCCGAGAAAAATAATGGAAAGAATAACTTGCTTTAGAATCAGTGAAGATGAAACAATACAGATTACCACAGGATTCCCGGATGCGTAGAGGTAAATTTAATTATAATTACCAAGATACTTTGCTGTTATACAATTAGTTGCACATTCTTTTCTTATTTTTTTAAAAATCCAATCACTTATTTATACATTCAACTTATTTTCAAGAATAGAAAAATTTTATATTTTGGGATAAAAATCACCGATAGCTGTACCTGTTAATATCCATCCTAAAAATACAAATAAATTTATTACTAAAACCGTTAATATTAGAAAAAATGAACAAAAGATTTTCATACAGAAATCTTTTTGCTATGAGCAAATATGACCAAATTCCTAATTTAAAGGGTTTTCAAAATAAATCGACTTTTTAATAAATATGTTACATCCTTAACTTGTACCGCAAATGATAATAAAAATTTATCAAACAAAAATATTTTTTATTTGTAAATATTTTAGCTTGAAAAGATGTAAATTTGAGCTTCAGGCTAACGTTTACGAACCGTTAAACATAGATTTTAGAATAAAAATATAGATTTTCCATGTCTTTTGTGGAAACCTTTTCAGAATGGTTCGATCTTAACTTCCATTGAATATTTTCAGAAACAACCTTCTACTCCCTAAGAACCTAACCTTCCAATTATCACACAAATAAAACTTCAGAATAGTCTAAACTTAACCAACATTTTACTTAATAATTACAATATAAACAATTGTCTTTAAAGTTAATAAGAAAACAATTCGTTTCTAAAAGAAAAACACGAATTCTTTATTTTTATACACCGCTGTCCCAAATGTCGCTTCACGGAGAAATCTATTCGTAAAAGATATGCTGAGTTGGATACTGCTCGCAGTAGTGCGCATCGTATTTTGAAAGCATTGAAACTAAAAGCTTATCGTCCGCAACTGCATCAAAGTTTAATAGAAGATGACTTCGACAGGCGTCTTGAATTCTCTGATTGATTTATAATACGCTGTGAGGTAGAGCCTAACTTTAAAAAATTGAATGTTGTGGATAGATGAAGCATCCTTTAAACTAAACGGTATATCGATCGTCGTAACTGTGTGTATTGAAGTGACATAAATCCGCACGAAGTACTTGAGCAAGAACTAATCCAGGCATCAATGTGCGAGCTGGTGTATGGAGCGGTGGCATTGGTGGTCCGTACTTTTTCAATGGCACTGTAAGTGGGGATTCATACGCTGAAATGTTACAAGAAGTAGTTTTATCTGAGCTACAAAATAATCCTTTTTTTGAAATTATTAATTTAATTTTGTAACAAGATGGTGCTCCACCACATTACAGTTTATTGGTAAGAGAATGTATTGGCAGCAACTCTGACGATTGGATTAGAAGATGTGGAATAACTGACACCACCAAGATCATGTGATCTTATACAGTTAGACTTTGCAGTTTGGGGAATTTTGAAAAATAATGTTTTATTTTCATAAGCCTAGAGATTTCCAACAGGTGATACACTAGGTACTATCTAAGGTAATAATACACAGATATTATACACTAGGTAATAATCTAAGATGAATTTAAAAAGTTAAACGCAAACAAAGATTTGTGTAAAAAATTAGTTACATAGTTGTTTACTATGCACAAAAAATGTATTATTGATTAATAACACAAGTATTGTTTTCAGCTTTTGAAATATTGTATTTCACGGTCAAGCGACTTTTGGGACAACCGTATATAACAAATATTATACAAGAACCAAGACTTACCAGAGAGTGGCAAAAAAATGAAAATCACCGCAATTTGCCACAATTTTCTTTTTTCATATATCTCATTAAACAGAAGGACAATAGGTCTTAAATAATGAATACTAGAGATATACTCCTTCTTATCAGAAAAATATAATTGTTAATTTAGGATTCACGGCAATTTTTTTTTGTGTGCAATGTATTTGAGAAACTCTTCCTTCAACACCTCAAACGGAATAAAGTTTTCCTGAAGAAATATGTAAAGTTCTAAAACTTATTTTTTTAACCCAATTTGAAATAACAAATTAAAAAATAATAAATTACATTATTACTATTATATAAACTTACAATGTAATATAATTAAATTTAAATTGTTATTCATCCTTTTAAATCTAATTTTAATAACGAAGTTTGCGTTTTAATTGTACTATACATCTTTTTAATGCCGAGTAAATGCCGAATAATCTACAAATTCAATTCGGCTAAATATGGACTATCCACCCTACGGATTTTGAGACCTAATTCGGTTCTCAATCATAAATTAGGAGGGATGTCTTACGGGAAATTTCGATTGAAACATGGAGCCCTCCAGAGCGGTTCGAAGTTTAATAATGAATAATCTGTTTTCGAAAAAAAGGGTTGAAAATACGTATAACAAGAGTACATGTTTATATTTGTATGCAAAGGGGATCGAGAGAGGTAGAGGGAAAGATAAAAATAAGCTCAAATGAAGTGGTAGATTACTCCGTCGCCCAACCACTTTATCAATTTCGGGTTTATATAACAATAAAGTAAATAAAGAAACTTTTAGGTTAAATTTATAGCCTCCATTTTTTGAACTCACATAAATCATAGGATCTGTTTCTATTTAAATATTAACGTATTTTTAACTATGTAGTCTATTGAGAGGTAAATATTGGGGACAAAATTACCTTAATTTATACAACCTGATCGTAATAACCACCACAATTACTATTTTAATTTTTTTAAGGTAAATCAAATTTTGAATCCGGAATAGAATTTCATTTTGTAGTTACTATCTTTTTAATTGATATTTGAACGTGGTAAATCCATTAAATACAACAAATATGTAATTTAATTTGATTCATCCTAACATAATACTCTATAATTCAAACCTCCTCATTAAAATAAATTTACATGACAATAACCAATGATAAAAGTTATACCCTTTAGGTCATAACCAAAATAGTAATAATAAAAATACAATTGAAATTTTACTTTAGGCGATTAAATCTGGTTTCAAATAACCGTCACTGGGCGAGACATCAAGCCGCCGCATACCACAAGATGATTGAAGGTTCAGTTGCCAACTAGCTAACAGCTTGTGCTTAGCCCTCCGGCAAAAATATGTAATAATACGTAATGATACTTATAATAAGTACGTTAGGAATTATGCAGTTCGGTATTCTTAAGCCGCTCCTATACCGAAGCAATGAAAAAGATATCCAACGACTGGACAAATGTAAGATAATGTTATGGGACAGAATGTTTTTTCAATCAAATCGATCTGTTCAACCAAAATTAAAAAATTACAAAAAAGAGTATGTACACATCATTATTTAATGATTGGACAATAAAGAAGAATTCTGTGTAATCAAACGAATCAGATCCGACGTAATTTATAATAATAGTACATGAAATAGGTTGAAAAGAAAAAAATGTTCCGCCTCAACATAACAAGGTATAACAAAGACAAGTATAACAAATCATCTCCCCGGTAATAAAAAGATTATATTTCTCGTCTAGCAGTAGTATAATTACTTTCCTAATAAGCTATGAACTGCATAAAATATTGTTAATTACTGACAAATACATCGGATTTTCATTGGGAACTGGGCTTCGTAACTTTACACGTATGTGCATCTATGATTTTTACGCCCATTTTGTTACGTGGTTGTTTAAAAAACAATCACATAACGAAATATTTAAAACTTATAATATAAATTTTTATTTAAGTAAGTGTGAAACATAAAATAAAATTTGACCAATTCTGAACTCGTAATACTGTTAGTCAAAACTAACAGGTATTAGAAAATATCACAGAATTATTAGAGGATGTGATGGCATGCAGAAATACAAATATATTAAATACATTTCAACAAGTAGATGACTACTAAAAAAAAAATAATAATAAAGCAATTGGAAACAAATTACATTTAAACATTTTTAAATTAATGAACTCATAGGCTACAAGAGATATTTTGTTTAAATTAGTAAAGAAGGAACAGGGAACCTAATCATGTAGGCTACACAGTTCTTAAATTCTGAAGATATAATTCAGTTACATGAAATAATTTTAACTTAATTTTTATTTCATGACACTCACGTAATTCGTATTTCAAGTTTATTATTTATAAAAACACTAATTACCATTGATAAGCTGTTATTCATTTGAAAATTACAAACGAACCAGGTTAATTTAAGAAGAATATCTTCCATATTTTTCTGCTTACGTGGCTCCATTGATCCGAATATTTTATAAAAACATATAATTAATTATTACATTACAATCGATTAACATAAAATAAAAAAGAAAACAAAGAAATACGTTTTAAATTAAATAAAACCCTGCATCTACTGAATTTGTGACAGTTTCATCCTAATATTTATCAAATTAAACAATTCAATAGTTCTACAACCGTAAAAGCACCGATGTTCGTTTGACATAATTTCAAAAATAATGTCGGGTCTTTCAAAGGGTTATATAGTAGCGTTACAATTGCATTCTAGACATAAAGATATTAATGAACGAACGAATGAATGCGATGCAACGGTATGCAATTCCCATTGCGCTTAAAAGAGCTGACATATGGGAGGCGGTTAAATGTTGTGGAAATGAAATTGGTCGGAGGGTAGTTATTTACCGTAACGTTATATATATATATCAGAACGGTGCAAGACAATAAAGCTATGTCCATTAATCCGTGTCTAGAACAAAGCTAAGCGGCCGCATCAACACTTAACACAATCACTCGCTCGCGCTTGCACAACCCCTCTATGTTATAACACTAGTAACTTCGATCATGCTGTGTACGCCAGTTATGTGATTTATATATGATGCAGTACTATCGTGATAGGATACGGTACCGTTTACGTCAGCAATTACTATACTAGGATCATAGTATATAGCATATACTGTACCGGCAATATATATATATATAACATGTACACTGAGGGTATTAGTAGGTAGACTAGTTGCTGCCGTTGTTTTGTTGCTCCGGTGGGCGACATTAACTAGACTACACTACATACACACATACAGAAATTTATCGGGCGCGCCCCTCCCATCATTCAGATTCTGATGACGATAAAGGCGAAGTATATATATATATATATATATATATATATGAACCACAGCTGCACATAACATAAACTGTAATTAACAATAAAGAAAAAGTTGAGTAAAATTTAAAAAAAAAAATTTAGATCTAATTTAATCTCTTTTCTACACGAAATCGGAACACACAAAACTTTATTATTCTATTATAAGTGATAAATTATTGTGATTTAATATTGAAATAGTACGATAGATGCGACAAAAGTAGGAGTAAAATAAAAATCCAATAACAACGAAATAAGAAGTAATACACTAGAACATTACACAAGATCCTACTGTTCAACTCTAAATCACACTACGTAAATAAAAAAGGAAAAAAGGGCAGTGAAAAGTACTTTTCACTCCTATAATTACAAAAATGTTTTGTCACTTTTTCTGGACATAGATGTAAAGGTTTTGATAGACAGATGCTCATATTGGCTCTAATCTATTACAGGATGCCAACAACACATGATGTTATACGAATGATCACTCTTCCACTTAATAATGTTCTGTATTATGATACAACCATACATCCTCAGTTGAGTATCTCCATGCACAGAGAAATATTATCTTCATAATACTGTAATTACTTTAAGTGGTTCTCTTTTATTCCACAATATTTATTCTCTTAAACCGTGTAATTTAATGTTATTAATTTTGTTTTTACAGACTTTTCAAAGAAAACTACGATATTAATTTCGGTAGCACGATGGGACTGGGGGATGAAAATGAATTTTCTTTACTTTTGAGGTATGATAAGTACGAAAATACCATTAACTGAAAATGACATTTTCTTAAATAAATACGTACCCAAGCCATTATATAAAATTTGTAGCTCGAAAATCTCAAGAAATATTAGATCAATTTCATTGAAATTCAGATATGCTGTAGAAGTGTATCTATCTGAAGTTGAGTATGTGAAAATTTGAAGAAGATTGGTTAAGTCGTTCTTCAGTTACGCTCAATTTAAGGTCGACAACAGACAAAATAACTTCAATCTGAGGTTATGTTAACAGAGTAGTGGTCTATTTCTCATACGCGTTAAGCAGTGAGACACATTGGTGAGCGAGTAGAAACTTAATGATTGTGAGTAGGGTCTTTTCGTTAATCCAAACTTATGTAGCGCGTTTTACTCTGAAAGGCAGTGCATCTCTGACTGCGAAATAGTGAGGACATCGGAAACTAAATTTCGGTTTTCTTGCTCAGAACTTCCAAACTTTTTTTTTTTTTAAAGAAAAAAGAAGTTAAAAACATTTTTTTGACTAGTATATAATCTAATTATATTTAAGCCCATGCGAAACGCGCAAGAAATCAAATAATTTATTGCCTAACAGCAACCTTTTCTCGTTTTCCTCAACAAAATTTTGAAAACAACGATTAATGGGTTCTCAGCCTGTTTTATTTTAAATATTATCCATACTTATTTTTAGATATTAAAAAAAAAAAAATCCAGTTTTGTTCGTTTAGATAAGCTCAGAATCAAAATGAATCAAACAAAAATTACATCGCGGATGATGTGATGTAGTTAATAAAAAAGTAGTTAAATATTTTGCGCTAGTAAAGAACAGGCAATGTACATACAAACAGCTCTAGAAACCGATTAGTAGCTGTAGTGCATTAGTACACCAGTGCAGCACCGTTTTGTAGTTTACTTTTACGTGATGGCAGCAGTACTTTCCTTTCTTCAACAGTTAATCTAGCTGTTATTTGTTTTGTTTTTTTTTTTTAATTTCAAATATCACTTTTCTCACGAAGTAAACATTACTATTAGTTATTCTATAGTTTTTCTTACTCATTTAACCTGACAGACCATGACAGGTTTTTCTTTATTCGTGTAAGTTTTTTTAACGTAATCATTTGTCACTGAAATAGAGATTATATGAAGAATGACTGATAATCGGAAAATTTTCGGCCCAAAAATTCAAAAATTGGATTACGACATCGAATAGAGATTAGTTATAAGTCAGTTTATGGGACACATATTTCAGAATTTTTTTTGTACATTTATCTGAA
Source organism: Lycorma delicatula (assembly GCF_047948215.1). Lineage (NCBI taxonomy): Eukaryota > Metazoa > Arthropoda > Insecta > Hemiptera > Fulgoridae > Lycorma > Lycorma delicatula. The sequence continues at coordinate 81,672,063 of NC_134457.1, read as the reverse complement.
GATGTTTTATGTTATTTGTACAGGTACAGTCTACTGCATTTTAATATTTACTGAATTACCTGTTCGCAAGGGCAAACATTGAATTATAAAACTCTCACTTTACAGTCTCTTTACCCTTTCAAGTTCAAGAAACATGTATAACTTTCAAATGAATATTTTCATAAATTTCTTAACTTTGTTATTTTGTAAATTGCGTCAAATTTTTTTTTATCTGTACTCAACGTGAAAGAAATATTTACGGGAATTAGGATTTCATGTTTATCTAAGTTTATCTTTTCGATGATTGGTTAAAAGGAAAGCCCTTTTACTCTTTTAACCGTTTCAGATACTGTTAGAACTGTTTTTGTACTGAATTCTAGTTTCTATTACAATAGGATCGAAAAATATAAACAAGATTTATGGATATCGATCCTTAATTCAGCTTTACATGTTTAGGAGTGATTAAAGGAAAATCGCGAAACTTTTTTTTAATTATAGAATATTGAGTTATCTTCTATTTAGGGATAACACAATATACATCACAAATCAAATATACATCACAATATGTTCACAAATATACGAATACTAAGGAAAACAAATTTAACCTCGTTAAATCCTCTAGAGCTTAATTTTAAGATAAATTTCAAAACTTGGAATAAATGTTATTTTGGGTTTACGAGTAAATATTCCTGACATATCTCATTTTCACTACTTTAGAGTTGAATAAAAACGAGATTGCTTCTTAGCGGTAGAAAATATCCAGCAAATTTTAATTCATATTAGTAATAAGTTTTTATAATTATTATTTACAAAAATCAAGTGTAAGAAAACAAAAGTTTTCCACACTAGTTTCCTATAACATCTATAAAGTGCTATCTTTTCGAAAATTATGTTATTACAAATCGGAAGTAAAAGAGAAAATTTTACACAGTCGCAAGATATTCCCGGTCCTATAGATTGAAATTTCTAGCTAATCTCAATTTCTCGGTTGATTTCTATATTCAAAATAACACTTACTCAAAGTTTTGAAACCTATTATTAAACTAAGCCCTAGAGGATTAAACGAGGTTAAATTTATTTTCCTTAGTATCCGTATATTTGTGAACATAAATATATATTGCGATACATATTTGACATACACCTAAACAGAAGATAACTCAATATTTTAAACGTGTAACGCCGAATTATGAATTGGCATCATAAATCTCGTCTATACTTTGCGATCCTACTGTAATAAAAGTTAGAATTCATTTGTAAAAATAATTCTTACATATCTGAAAATCTCGGGGGCTTTCCTTTTAACCAATCATCGAAAAGTTGAACTTTTCGATCCATGTTAAGATAAACATGGATATCTTAATTCTCGTAAATATTTCTATCCGTTGAAAAGAAACAAAAAAAGACTTGAGACAATTTTCAAAATACCAAAGCTATGACATTTTATGAAAATGTATGAAATTTTGGGATCCAGTCTTGCGTTTTAATAATTAATTGTGAACCTATGCTTGAAGATTTTATGACAGATTCAATCGGAACGGTTGTCATAAGATGGACGGAGAATTATCAAAATAAAAAGGGCTGTTCTTATAGACCGAAATAAACATATTTATTAAATGGAAATTAAAACAAACGGGGTAAAAAAATAATAGCTTTTTCTATTACAGGATTCGTAATTCTATTTTTACATTAAGGGTAAATTTAAAGAAATTCATAAGATTTTTAATTTTATTAATAAATACACATTTAGAGAATTTCTTTACAATGTGGAACCGTAATTTTTCGTTGTACAAATTAAAAATACACTAATGAAAAATTGTAAATTTAAAGAAACTGGATATAGAAATACGAAGCATACATATATATATATATATATATATATATATATATATATATACATATATATATATATATTATGATAAAATAGCAAAGAGAACGTTCAAAGATTATTTATACACACTGAAAAAATATTCTAAACTGTTATACTAATATATAACAGAAATTTCAAAAGAATATGTAAAAAAGTAAACTTAAATGTAAAAACAAAATTAAATTGAACAATAAGTTTAAAAAACCAACATTAACGAAACAAAACAAAAATAAATTTCCACATATTTATTTATAAAGTAAAAACGTAAACTGAATTAAAATAAAAATAATATTATCTCATATTAACAACCAAGTTGAAAGAAAAATCCGGTTTATTCTTCACCTGGCCTTAAAATCACCTTGCCATGATTTCTTTAAAGATAATCTACATAAGCTCGGAAAAACATGTTCCCTTGTATTACCTACTTATCAGAAACGAAAATGTTCTTTTCTCAACTTATGAAATTTATTTACATTTTTATTGTGGTTGAAACTTTTAACTACCAAATTAAGTTCAACTAATAGGATATTTTAAACTGTTTTGGATATGAAATAACAAAGAGAATGCTTTGTTATTTGAGTATAAGAAATTTTTATCACATTAATATTACAATCTCTATAAGTTTTTTAATACGAAAATTAAGTCCGTTAACGGTTCTCTGATTTTAGAGATGGTCGGATGGATACTGTACCATAAACGTAAATCATTCACCTATTACCCAAAAAGTGACAATTTTTTATCGTTAATCAATTAATGGCTTTTTAAGAAACGATAACCCATATCAAAGAATACTAAAGATAGCCTTACTAATCTATATTAATTGTACGCATTGTTATTAAATAATTAATTACATTCACTTGGACTTATATATATATATATATATATATATGCATATATATTATGAACTGATGAAGGTCTCAGGTGTTGCATCTTTTTACAGTTACAAGCTAGTTCTTGAACGAACTGGAGCATTTCTTCAATACGTAGGTTTCATGTGTACTATTATTTTTACATATTTTTATGAGTAAATTCATTAATGTAATGGTTACAAAGCACCAGTCATAACTGAATAAATTTGATAAGAGTTCATGCATGCTACGTAGAATACAAACATGTTGGTCAAGAGTATCTACTAAGTGACCGATTAACAAACCAATCCGTTTCACCCGTTTAAAAAAATAAATAAAAACGTTTCGTGATGTAATAAAATAAATTTACGAGGCTTTTGAAAGAGGTGTAATAGGTCAGGAAGATCAGTAGTTATGTGCCGGAAGTTGTTGGAACGCACCGGTGCTATATCATAACATGCTATTGACGACGGACCGGTATTCAACGCCAGACATCTCCTAGTGATGTAACTTATTTTCTTCTTTTTCCTTTTCCACTACTGCCCAACCGGAGCACAAATTACACACGAACTAGTTTTAAAAACATCATACCGATTCCAACCATAATCTTCACTCTATGTTACCCAACAACTAAATGTTTAATATCGGAATAATTCCAACATTATCTTCACATAGTTTTCTTAATTTTAATGAAACATTACATCATCGTTTTATCATCAAAATTTAAAAATAGGTCACATAAATAAATAATAAAAACTGAATTTCATGAAATGAGTAAAAAACACACAATTTAACATGTAATCTTTACGTAATATTTATAGCTTTCTTTTAATAATTTAAATTCTACGAATTAAAAAAAAAATTTAATCAAATACATTTTTTAAAAATATTTATAGTTAATTTTTGAAGTGAAAAAGAATTTCGTTTCATAAAACATTTTTTTTGTAAAATTATGTTAAGTTCAACAAATTTTTTTATTCTTACATTTATTTTTCCGGATTTTTGTACGTCCACGCATACAAAAAGCGAATACAAATACTTCTTGATAAGCAACAAGGACTTTCACAACCGGATTTCCAATAAATAAAATCTTTAAAATAATTAAGGACTTGCCGTAAAATGTAAAAAAAATTGTACGGGACAAAGTGGGCGAATTTTATAATTCGCCCACTTTGTCCCGTACAATTTTTTTTTCTAATTAAAATGATTAATATAATAATTAACGATAAAACTACCGATATGAAGAAAGTGACAAATTAAAAAATGTAATTTTAAAAATTATTATACTAGAAATCGTGATTTCAAGTTCTAAACCTCATCTGAGTCAGGATTCGGTGGTTTCTTTGTGATCTCTACGGCCACATAAATCTATATTCGTATAATTACACTTTCTTTAGCCTACTATGTACCTTAAAAAAGTCGAAAGTATTTTTTTGCAATAATTTTTTTTACTTTAAATTAAACCGATTGTTTTTTTTAAACGGTAAAAAGTAAATAAAAAAAGAGAAAAGGTGGTAAAAAATAAAGCACGCGAATGGGAATTAAAAATTGACTGATAGCTAAGAAGAAAGTGTGAAATAATGATTAAGGTTTACAGATCGGTACATAAAATAAATTTAGTATCCTACGTGAAAAATGTTTATTATCCGTAGCACGCACGGTACAACATAATGCAGTTTAATATAACACGCACTTTCTAACAACAGAGACTGTCCTCCTGTCCAACAAATAAAACAGAATTAATGTTTAATGCCAGAAATGTACCTTTCTGTCTCCTCACCGTGTCGTTAAACTAACTGATGAATTCAATTCGATTGAACAGCCCACTTTCTCTATAAAAACTGTTTTATTTAAGACTCTCAACAGTATAATACGGTACGGTCCAGTCTATTAAGCAATTATACTAATAGTACAGCATAGATCACGATCAGCACTTTAATTCAGCTTCACATTATTTTTGAACCGATAAATGCAGTAGATTTATCGTAAGAGTTCGTATTCCCATCGGCTAATAACCTTCCCGTTTAAGAATACCATACATAAGTATATCATTTATTGTTGTTCTGAGCCGATTGAAATATGTTAAAATTTACTACAACCATTATATCTGGATTTTACTGGACCAGTTCAAAGGCAAAAATTCAAAAGGTAACTATTTAATAGTTTTGAAAATTAATTAAACACAGCCGTAATAATACTTAACAGTACAATTATAACCTTATAATTTATTTATAAAGAATAGATTAATAAAAAATATGTACGTACACATTTTTTTTTTTTAAATAAAAACTTCTTTTAAATAAATCACAAAAAATTAAGAGAGAAATCTTATTTTCAACAATAACGATGATAATCTTATGTAGCTAAAAAAAAATTATGGGACGCCGTTATAAATAAAAAAAAAGGTTTTGATTTAAAACACGATTGCCCAAAAAAGAGTTTAATGTATTTAGGGTGTATGTATGTATGTTTGTTACACCGTAGCAACTCAACGGCTAAACCAGTTTAAATGTATGACCCCGCGTTGGAATATTTACGTTGCCGGGAGTGTCATAGGCTTTATAAATATAAATATATATATAAGTAGTAGAGGAGATTTGCCGGTTGACGCACAAACTTTAATGAACTGGGCTTCCATGGGGACTACGTATGTAGCTAGAGTAATGAGTTCTTTGTTGATTGGGTTTCAATTAACCAAACATCTCAGGAATGGTCGACCTTAGATTGTACAAGGTCATTTCATTTACATTCATACATATCTTCATTCATCCTCTGAAGTAATATCTAACGGCGGTACCAGAGGCTAAACAGAAAAAGAATGAACTGGTAACAAACGGGGTGCCCCTGGATCGCTGTTTTGAGAGGTGTAATGGGGTACTCTTATAATGTCTTTGCAAACAATCATTCGATTTTCAAAATTCAAACGGGGTATTTGTTAATAGGTTGAAGGCTAACTTTTGCACGCATCAGGTACACTCTCGATCTAATAGATGATGGCTATTCAGAAAATGTTCTTATAACTTTGCAAGCAATCTACCGATTTTCAAAATTAAACGGGACGTTGCTAGTGTAATACAAAATCACGATGGGACCAAACCAGAACAAAACTTAACTGATATACCCAGAAATGGACGTTGTTGCATGCTGCAGAGCATACGAATGTACTGTTTGCAAAGTTACGTACGAATATGTTATTAGAAATTAATGTGAAAGCAGTATTTAATTAAATTAAATAATGAGTGACCAATCAACTTTCAGAAGTTTTAATTTGCTTAAATACATTTTTCAAGTTGGACAAATAGCAGGCATTTAAGATTGACTAATGATTAAGTTCTCACCTGGTTTTACATCGATAAGAAACTTTTTTCCTTCGATGAAAACTTTTAAATGCAGTCGGTGAGCTCTGAATAATAATTATCCTATATTAAAGAGCGAGAGTGTCATAATCTATATAATATGTATATATATATATATATATCTGTGTGTGTGTGTGTGTGTTCAAATAAATTTTAAAAAATTATACTATACACAAATGCTATATACAAAATTTTCACCCGCACCCTTCTTTAATTATCCTATATTAGTAATTATCCTGTATTAAGAGTAAGGAGTATTAAAGAGTAAGGCAGTCGTGTGTTTCAATTTTTAATATTTATCTCTTGTTAATCGAATTACAAGCGCAGTTAATTTTTTTCCGCAGTTATAGTGGAAAATGTACTATCAAATAGGTAAAAAAATATATCTCCTTTTTTTATTTGTCACCGTGGAAGAGAGGGTGATAAAAATTCGAGAGGGGATTCATACAAAAACGGGGATACATTCTGTTAGTCCGCATTCATATGATTTGGAATGGTGATTTCTATCTATAAAGAATTATGCTACTAAAGTTTGAAGTCAAGTCTGAAACAGATGATGATACAATTAGGGAGGTCATTTTGCGCCACATATTTCAAATTATAAACGATAGACACAACCGGTAGGTATATCTTAATCGTAAATTTCTCAAATATGAGTAATTTCGAAAACGTAAAGTAAATAAAATTATCAATACTTTAATTAATATATTCGTATTACAATATTCAGTGTACTTTGATCTCTATTGCCCTCTATTAAAAAACGCACTGAAATCCATATATTATGAAAAAAATGTATTTAAAGCGCATTTAAAGTGCATTTAAAGCGTAAAATAATAAATAAATATTCAGCTATACACAGGGTATATTTACAGAGACAATTATTTTGAAGAGTAAACATTGTTTTAATTTTTTAAATTTGAAAGGTTTAATATTACTACTAACAAAAATTCAAATAAATATGTAATTTTTTGTTGGAAGGTATGGCATATACGAAAAGTTGACTACGCTTTCAATTAATTAATTTCAATCTAATTATATTATAAATTAATAATTATAAAAATTTATAATCCTGGGAAAGTTTTTTTTAAATGTTAGAAGCACTAAGAAATGTACGTTTAGACTTGTCTCGGTAGTACTGTTTATTAATTAATGAATAATTTATTATCATTATTTCATCTTTTTTCATTTATTTATTTATTTTATTTATTCGCTTATGTATATTTTCCCACGGTATTGATAATGATTGTTTAACAATCTAATTTTTAATTTTAAGTAAAATTTTTGATATAAATTTTTTACCGTAATCTTATTCTCCAATTTTTTACTATTGCATTTTATTTAACAATATCAACGTTCAAACAAAATGGTTTTAACACTGTGTGCTCAAATCACTTGATTTTGTATAAGAGCAACTATCATCAACTCTGGAAGTTATTTACGACAGTTTTCATTTTGTATTACTTAAATAAATTTTTATTTCTAAAAACTGAGTAAAATATTTGAATTATCTTTAATTTAAATATTAAATCTCCCATTGTTACATTAAACTTCCTTACCTACTATATAAATAAAAGATAATCTTCGTTTTGTGTGAGCCATAATAATTCTAAAAGTACTTAACCGATTTCGCTGAAAATTTCACAATTTATTATTATTTGTCCCGGGAGTGTTTACATGTTTAAATAACAATGCGACCAAAACGACAAAATATTGGTCAATAATAACTGTCTGAGGAAGTCGTTATTGACACAGACAACGATAATTCACAAGTCGATATTGACACAATATTGAGGAAGTCAATATATGATATTGAGGAAGTCGATATTGACACATTATACAGATAATGACAGTCGGTATAGCCATTTCTCGATGCATAACGACATTAAATCTAGTAAACGAAGTTTTGGATTATTTATTTGTACGATTTTTTTTAATGATTTATATAGTAGTGATATTGCTGAGGTGTGAACTGTAGTAAGCCTTCCGGGGTCATAAGAAGAAAGAAATAAAGAAAGAAAATTAATAATAAATTAATATTGTACAATTTATTGTTTTCTTAAGTTACAAAGATGTATAAAACACAAATAATAATATTAATAAAGAAGATAAAACTTTTATAATTTAAATATAAAAATGCGTCCAAAACAACAAAATATTGGTCGACACACAGTTCGAGCCAAGAGAATGAGAGAGTACAGAATGAAACAGACGAAATGAACGAAATAGATTACATATGTCAAACAAAATATAATTCATACGCTCAAATTTAGCAACAACGAAGCATTGCCGGGTCCACTAGTTTATTATAAACTCAACTTAATTTTTCTAATCATTTCACAGCCCATCTTTTAGCTAGTTAAGACAATGTAACCTTACTCAACGCATTCTCTACAAATAATTATATAGCAGTTAAAATGGAGTAATACAAATTTATATTACTTTTTTCTTTTTTTTAACTGAAATTACAGAATAATTTTACTGTTACTTATAACTCTTCATTTATTTTCATTGTTTGTTAAAACTCCATACTATAAATTTGATTCTTTAAACATATGAACAAAAAAAAAACAAAAAAAAACACCATTTTACTCTAAAATAATTCATTTATTGTTACATGATACAATTTATATTTTAACAATAAACAATAGTTAACAGAGCAGAAAATAAGTATTTTTTTTACATCAGTATATTCATGTTAGTTTTTTATGTAGTTATTATTATGCTAAGATTATTGCATTGTTGAATGCAATTGAATTTATTTTTATTATTATTATGTAAATAAAAATTTCAGAAAAATATTCTGTAATAATGTCGTAAATATAAAATAATAAAAAAGGTAGAATTAAAAAAAAACGACATAATTTTTACTGGTATTTTTGAGGACAACGGAAGTTTTTCTTTCATGTCAACTAGTTTTATTTGTCAAATTTCCTGTTTATTCAAGGATGATATTGTTCTAATTAAAAAAAAACAACCTTTTTTTTAATGTAATCTTTTATATAATCTATAAAATATAAATCTGAATTGAAAGTTTTATAAATTCTGCATTTTTTAATACAGCATTAGGTTTCTTAGAAAAAATCAAAGTAAATAATCAATTATTTTAATTTTTATCATTTAGTTTGTATATCTTGGTTACCTGTATATTTAAATCCTAAAAACAGAAAAAAAGCTTTTTCTTACGCATGATTCATTGAAGAAAAAAAAACGACAAAATTAAAACTAGTAAGTAATACTTTAAACAGAATTTTAGAAAAAAAATTGTTTCTAATATTCTGAATGGTTGCACCAAAATATCTTTTTTATCGATAAGCTGGCACTGAACGAATAGGTTTTAAGGAAAAAGTCATTAATAAGCATAGAATTAAAAACATTATAAGCATAGAATTATAAAACATTTCGTCCATAGATTGTAGATCTTGGAGAATACCACTTAAATGGGAGAACGCGTACGACTAAAAAAGATATTCTGCAGTAGAAATGGTGTGATTCGAAAATCAAGTTTTATAGCGGCGAATAATTTTTGCGGATACATTCTTCAATCGCAAAACTGTGTCGCGATCTACAGAAAGAAATTTCAATCAGAACGGAGCACTGGATATAACTGTCATGTATTAATGGCTCTTTTCTTTTGGTTTAGTATTGTAATGACTCCTCAACTGTGTCTACCGTGTTTTTAATGGAAATGAATTTCAAATGAGTATGCGATTACGATTGAAAAACTTCGTCCAAAAAACTTATCTTATACCTTACGTGGGTTCACAACAGTAAAAGATATCCCACAAAGAAAAACAACTGTAATAGCCAGTAGGTTGTAAGTTATGCATCAATTGTGCATTTCTCAGATTTGAGCGTACATAAATGTGAGAGAGGTGTGCAATATTTTTTTAAAATAAGTAGAAGGTCTTTAAAAATGCCGTATTATTAAAGAACACAACAAAAATGCAAACAAAAAATCTACGTTCCATACATACGCGGAGTAAAAACAAAAAGTAAGTTAAATGTTATCAATAATATCAAGTGGAAATAGAGGGTGCTGCAGTTCCAAAGTGCGTATGCGCCAGCCGCCACTGATTGAAAGTGATCGGAACGCAGTACAGTTTTTTAACGACCTCAGTGATGTCTTGGAGATTTCTAAATGAAAATCATTAGGGTATGTCCAGTGTAGATACACATTTTTTGTTTATGTCTAAGCCCATTTTCCAAAGGTGGACACCAAAATGGAAGATAATAATCGGAAAAAGATGTGTAAAAAATAAATAAATACGAATAATATATAATACCGATTACAATAAGCAACAACATAACGCCTTTATTTTTAAATCCTTGTACGAAGTAAAGGAAGTATTTGATCGAGAAAAATTTAGGTTTTCAGATTTCAACGGAAATATCCATTTTGACTAGTTTCGGCTTGACGTCTGTACGTATGTATGTACTCACATAACTCAAAAACGATTATCCGTAGGATGTTCAAATTTTGTATTTAGGACTGTTGTAACATCTAGTTGTGCACCTCTCTTTTTGATTGCAATCGACTGAACCAAAACTGTCCAAAAAAGCCCAAAATCCAAAAAAATTGGATTTTGGAGTTTTCTTAACTGCAGTAATAGCCCTCATTGAGAGCTTTTCAACGATATATCATAAGTGGTACTTATTTTCATTGTTTCCAGAGTTATATACAAATTAAATTTTGATTAATGAAATATTTGGATCTCAGAAGGGGAAGACACTCAGTTCGAATCAGACTTCATCTCCTTTTTTTTAGTTTTTTTTTTTTAATTTAAATATATTGATTTATTAATAATTATTAACCTCTGCTTGTAAACGGAGTTTTACGATAAATAATACTTCAATAGTAATAAAAAAAGCTATGAAAAAATATCGGAAAAATAAGATAAACATATGAAAAATTATTTAAATTTTTTATTGTTTTTTTAATTTTATTTCAAACAACCAATTAATTTTTATAATCTCATTGAAACAAAAGTGGTTTTAAAACAAAAATTTTTTATTTACAATATATAATTGCTATTAGATGAAAAGATCTCCATATTTTATACAATTTTACAATAATAAAATATTGTTTTTAAATTTCAATAATATTTAACAATACCTAAATTGTTTTCGTGTTTAAATAAAATAAAATAGAAGTGCTAAGATGATGGTATTCCTTCTAAACCCACATAAAAAAAAAACTTTTAAAAAGAAGAACTGAAAGAAAATTACAATTAAATATTTTATACACAAGAAAGATGCTGCGGGAAACAAAACGATTAAACTACTTTTTTCACGATGTACTGTAATTTTCTTCAGTTACACATTAAAAAAAAAAAAACTTTACTAGTAGTAACCTAAAGACATAAATTTTGTTATTGCATTTATCCAAAATAAAAGATTTACTACTTCATGATCACACCTTCGCTATTAATACTTTACTTTTTAACGACTTCAAAAACGGAAGTAAAAATACCAATTATAGATATTTCTAATAAAAATGTTATTTTTCCCTAATGAACAAAAATGCAAATAAATAAAAAAATGTACGTACTGATACAAAAACGCACAAGGGCTGAAAACAAATCCCCAATAAAAAAAGTAGTCATTAATCATTATCCGGATTAAATTTAATAGGAAAATAAAAGACATTTAAACTAACAAAAGACATTAACCGAATTAACATATTTACTAAAAAAAGTTTACTTTACGAAAAATAAAAAGTTGATCAAAGCGGTAATGACAGTTTGAATTTGCGGCCTAGTTTCTTAACAAAATAGTAACTCCTCTAAAATAGAAAAGTTAACTTTAATTATGACACAATAAGAGTACAAAGAATGTTACGTTATAGATAATAGTTACGTATAAGAACAACTTTTATCGACAAGGGAAAAGTCTGTTTTACTTTATATAATAAAAGGTCAACAAGTAAGTCTATCCTACAAGAATATTTTAAACAATCAGGTGAAAACAAGAAAATCAACAATTATATCGTTAAACATTAAGGATTTCTCTCAATATAACAAAGCACCTTACAGTTTAAATAACATTCAAATAGTTTCACTATTCGGTTGCGTTTTATCATCTTTACAAATCTTTACAAAATTTATCATGTTCCTGTAGAATAACAGCAGCTAAACTGAAAAATGAATCGGTCTTCTGTAACTTCCTATCACCGAGAAATATATATTTCAATTATACTGACTACAAAGAAAAAAATTATTCATCATTTTAAGGAATATAAAGGATAAACTCGGAGAAAGTATCATGAAATTACGTCGATTAGTTTTATTATCTAATCATAAATGATAATAATAATAACAATAATAATAATAATAATAATCTAAATAATTTTGATAATCTGATAAATTTAATGATAAACTACTTTTTTTTAGCCTCCGAGACCACCGTTATGTATTGTTTCAGAGGATGAGCTGAAAAGGCAATTTTTGTAACGTGTGAAAATGCCATACCTGACCGATTCGAACTCGGGACCTCCGAATGAAAGGCCGGGACGCTACCACTCGCGCCACGGAGGCCGGCAATGACAACGTAATAACACGGTAAAATGACACATCGATTGGAGAACGCTAGTTTAACAGGCAGACTAAACAGGTATGATCTTGTAGCGGTGCAAATAGATTACCGCTTTTAAATGAAACTAAATTTTTTTTTATTTTAAAGATTTTATATCGATAAGGTTTTGATAATGACAAGCGAAAGTATACAACAAATCTATTCGCTATCGAGATAAGATAACGTAAATTTTAATGCATCCATTATAAAAATAACCTGCAAAGGGTAGCATAACTTTCCCGGCTTCCCTTGATAGATCATTATTTAAAATACATTAGGTATTTTTTAAATTATTTTTATCTGAAATGGATCAAAAAAAAAAAAAATACAAACAGAAAACGATTTGGATGATAGATAACAAATTTAATAAACAATTTTAAAAGTCAGTATCTTACAGAGTGCTACAAGAGATTCTGGCGATAATTTAATACCCGGTACCAAAGTACCGGGTATTAAGAGTCCAAAATCCAAATTTTTTTTGGACACTTTTAGTCAGGTCGATTGCATTCAAAAGGGGAGGTGCACAACTAGATGTTACAAAAGTCCTAAATCCAAAATTTCAACATCCTACCGCTAATCTTTTTTGAGTTATGCGATATACATAAGTACATCACGCCGAAACTGTCAAAATGGATTCAGGAATGATCAAAATGGATATTCTCATTGAAATCTGAAAACCTACATTTTTCTCGATCATAATACTTCCTTTACTTCGTACAAGGAAGTAAAAATTAACCGTTTTAGTCATATCGCAATTGTTTATTAATCGATTGAATAAATGAGTTGTCATTTTATTCACAATACAAAGCTTAACTACTTATCTAATAAAACATTTTTTGATAAAATTAATAATTACGAAACTATTGATAATTAAAAAAGTGAAATGGTTGCCATTCTAGAATTTTCAAACTTATTTATTTTGTACAAGATATTATTGGGTGTATATATACCAAATTTCATTAAGATACCTCAATCTGTTTTTAAGATATACATTTTTATTAAAAAAAAAAAAAAACACAAATTGAGAGCAGAAGGAAAGTGAAGCGAGATAGAGGATTTGTCCACAAGGACATTTTTATTTATTTTGATGTCCTGAATCATTCATTAAAATTAGTCAGCACCATCCGGGACATCCTGTTGAGAAAAGAATAAAAAATATTGGTACTGTAATATCCCCTTGTCCGAGGGGGGGTCGAAAATCAGGCCAAAGCTGGGGTAAATAGTAGCTGGGACTATTTAGCTGAATAGTATAGTGCTAAATTTCAACTATTTTACTTAACGTGTTTTCGATGAGGTGGAAACGTTTTTAAAATCATGTTGAATATCCTCCCACCCCCAACTCCGATTGACTTAAAATTTTGGAATTTTGAATAACCTAATAACTATTTTCATTTTACAAAAACTCAATTTTCTACGATCTCTATACAAAATTCAAAATGGTGAAAACTCCGGGAAATTACATCCGGAATATATTTTTAATATTATTTTAATTTTTCCAAAAATTAAATAACGCAATGTCCCACATATGGAATTTTTTTCAACCACTTTCGAGGAATTTACATTGAGCCAGCCCAGCGATATTAATCAAAATGCAGTCCAAAACACGTACGTAAATACAAATAAAAAAATAGCTGTATAAAAATTGGCAATTTTAGTCATATCGCAGTTGTTTATGAATTAATTTGAATAAATGAAGCGTCATATTGCTCACAATAAAAGGCTTAACAATTTATCTAGTATACATTATTCCTTAAAACTAATATTTACGGAAGTATTCATGATTAAAAGATGTTATTTTTGTTTTATTTATCTTTCGAAAAAGCTGTATAGTTTTTTTTAGATTTTGGACTACAGAGGTTATAAAACGTCGATATTTTGAATTGATCTATATCATTTTCCCGCTATATAGAATTAATGAGTCTGTTATATAATTCAGAACTATGCTATTCTAAATTTATATATTATATGCCAGTAATACATATAATCATATAATTTGTAAAAATTAATTTGTTGTAAACATTTTTGAATACTGTTATCAATCCCTGAATAACTTTTGGTTTATTTAGGCGTTACAAAAAGAAAATAGAGCATAGTAAATAAAAAAAATAAATAAATAAAATAAAAATAAAAATAAATATAAAAAAATAAATAAATAAAAAATAGAGCATAAGAAAATAAAGCATAATAAAAACGCCTACACACGATAAAAATATATCTAAGCTTTTATTGTATTAACATGTATTCCACGGAAGGTGGAAAAATCATCAAAGTTAACAACAACGCGCGTTAGCAAAACCGGTTGAAACATACGGTGGAGTGGATTACTGTACCGGCGATTGGATTCTTGCTACCTACGGTATCCTGTCGCGGGTACAGTATCCTCTCCATTGCACTACTAACAATCCAAAACACCTCAGTCATTAGTTCTGCACATACAAAAATGTATGCTTTTATAAACTTTCCCGACCACGTATTACGGATGATCGAAGGTCCGGAAGAGCATACAGACCTTTAATAGCAAGTGCGCATGCTCAGACCGGTTCCGTTAGCTATTAAGCCTATCAATAATTTCTTTCAAAAAAATTATTGGTCGATTACATTTTACGTCTAATCTCCGTATCTTAACAAATAAACAGAATTTTAAAATTTTAGTCCGGAAAAGTCAAGTCGGCGAGCTTCACGAGAAATGGGACTACCTCATCGTACAATACAAAGAATATTACACAGTGATCTCCAAGATGTTTCCATACAAACTGACTATCCTCCATAAGTTACCACAACCTAACGAGCAAAAAAGATTTAAGTCTGCACAACGATAGGAAGGGAAAGATGGTGTTCTGTTCAACACTTGGTTTTCAGACGAGGCCTTTTTTCATATCGATAGGATTGTTAACAAAAAAATGTCCGATTTTGGGCGACAATAGCACCACAAATCGTGTATGGAAAACAACAACACGGGCCTAAAGTAACCGTTTGGGCAGCTTTATCCAGTCACGGATTGATAGGGCCAGTGTTTTTCGACGATACAAGTAATTCTCAATCCTATTTGGAATGCTTTTCTAACCAAACTGTTTGCGACTGAGTTGCCTAAAGGTACTCAACGGTTTATGAAAGATTGTGCAACCCCTCACACCACCAATGTTGTGTTGGATGTTGTAAATTCAGTTTTTGATTATCGCATAATTTCAAATCGCTAATCGGGCCGCCACAATGAAGGTTTTTTTTGGCCACCTTCGAGCCCGGATTTAAATCTTTGGGACTTTTTTTTTATGGGAATTTAAGAAAAACCTTTCCCGTTAAGACCAACAAACTTATGGAAATGCGTGCGCGGATAGTTCAATTGTGTGAAGAGATTCAAGAGGACTTGTGTCGCAGTCATCAGAAACGAGCACACTCGCCTTGTACAGGTTGTTAGGCGTAACGACGGCAATGTTGAACATGTTATCCAGTAAAAGAACTTCTCATAAACACTGTATTTGGCATGTAAAGTTGTAATCATATTAAATTTAATAATAAATATGTAATCCAGAATTCGAAGTTTCATCTTATTGTGCGCCACTCTGTATAAAACAAGTTAATCTACACTTTCTACCATAAAATAACGTTGTATATATACATTGCCAGTTTCAGGGTATCTACACAGTGGCATATTCTGGGTATCGATCTGATAAAACGGTACTCCCTTCACCTCACCAAATTACACACTTCAATTTACTGATAAAAATTTTGTCAGATTAATACAGCCACCGTGTCAGTGTATGAATACCATCCAAGAAAACATTTTCTTGCTAACGGATCGTATTTATGGTAACACTGATATCTACAACAAGTTCAGTTTCTAAAACAATTTGTATAAAATATAAAAAGACTAATATAAATTAATTAATTTTAATTAATACGAATATTAATTAATATTAATTAAGACGAATATTAATTAAAAAATAAATCAACTTCCTAAAAAATATATTTCCCAAAGAAAAATTGATATATTAGGGCTTTGTTAAAGATTTCGTTGTATTCGTTTCTGGAAGAAGTAGAGAAAAACAACATGAAAAACTACGAAATAGAAATCCGAGGAAACTAAGAAATGTAAGTAATAGGATACGATATACACATATATACAATATAACCGATATGATTCAATCTGAACAATTTTGAACGTGTCAAAAAAAAGAAGATATGCAATATTTAATCCTTGTACATAACTTTTACGAGTCAGATTCTTTGAAAAGAAGTAATGGTTTTTGAAAACCTCCAATTTTACTTTCTGTACCTATTGGGGACGTTTCATTAAAAAATAACAAAGATAAAATATCTGATATGATTTTTGACAAATTCAACTAAAAATCACGTTGAAAAACATTGTTGAACAGAAAGAATTTCGAATACCACGCTGACAACGCCATATCGCATACAACGACCCGTCAGAAATTGAAAGAACTTGACTGAGAGATTTTAATGCATCTATATAGCCCGAGTCTGGCACCGTCAAACTATCATTTGTTTTAGTCTGCAGAACTACTTGAATGGAGTTAAATTATTTTCAAGAGACGTCTGTGAAAACAACGTGTCATAGTTTTTTGACCAGAAATGACAAAAGTTCTATAGAGATGGTATTATGATGTTGCCGGAAAAACAGCAGCAGGTCATCGAAAAAAAGTGGTGCATATGTGGCTCACACAAACTGATAAAATATATATACTTATATTAAAGCATTAAGATAACTTTTATATAAAATCTGCAAATATTATTTTTTTAATTAACAAATTAATGTGTCTAAGAAAAATAAGACCTTAATTAAAAAGAAATCTCGAGATACTGAAGGTGACCTTGGTATACAGCATCACCCCCTTGACCTTTCAACTTAAATTAAATTAAATTTTGGTCAGAAGTAATCTGACCAAGTTTAGTCAAAATTGGTCCAGTAGTTCTTCTGGAAATATAAGATGATTTAGAGTGCGACACGGAACACATACACGTACATACGACATATATATATATTCATGTGACTAGTTTATCATTATGGACTGATCGGACGACAATAATTTATTAACTGAAAATAAAATCATAAAATCGTATTATTAAATATTTTTTAATAAGCTTGTTACAAAGTTAATAATAATTATTATTAAACACAAAGTAGAAGCACTTTCTATTTCTTTTAAAAAATTAAAAGAATACAAATTTGGTAGATAAAATAATTTACTTATTTATAAAATATCATTAAACACCATAATAGCAAAATATTAGTAAGGAATGGGATAGGAGATCAATAATATTGAACATTAGTTAAAATAAATTATTACAATGATTGCGGAGTAAAATTATTATGTGACTATTAAAATCATCGTAATTTATTTAACAACCGACACTAAGTATGAATATTCAGTATGTTTAATTAACATAAAGTAGTACTAAAAGCTTTTCGATGATGTAAAATTATACGATAAAATATGTAAAAGGTAAGATAAAAAGAGTATTCCCGATAAAAAAAAACCCTTTTATTCAAAAACGGAGTTTGGAAGCGATACAAATAATAAAGTATATAATGTAAACAAGAAAGTTAATGAATTCACAGTGATAAAAAAATGACGCACTGCAGTTAAGTGTTAGAATTGAAAATACAGGAGGAAACAATATGAATTTTAAATTGGGAAATAAAAGAATCAATTGTATTTGTTACTCGCTCTGTTCTGCGAAAAAGAGTTCAAAAGAAAAATTTAATAACACCAAATTTAAAAAAAATTACTATCAATGCATGTTTACTTTTAGCATTATCAAAAAATAAAAAATAAACGTAGACAAACATTTCATCGTATAGTTGACCCCGTTAACTCTTTTTGTGTTTTTAAACTTAATATTTTGTCAAATATTAAAAATGAGTTGGAATAACTGACATGGATTTAATGCTAAGACAGAAATTAAGGTTGAAAATATACAATTTACAAACAGAAATTGCCATATTTTGTTATTTATCATGTAAAACTTCAAACAAAGAATGGTCATTACTGAAAAGATATCATGTGGAGAATTGCACAAGCAAGAAGAGTATTCACGCATTAGTACGGAAGTATTAAAGGAATTCGAATAAGAGAGAGATCAAGGCATTACAAAGAGAGGTTATTTCATTCATATATATGTGTAGTTTAGCAGTTTAGGAAATGAGTTTGTTCCTACCACCACTTAGGAACAAACCGGAAAACCATTTGTTCACGATGCTCCACATTTACTAGAGTAGACTAGCAACGAAGAAAATTAGATGGCTTAGAAGTACAAATGCCATTCACCTGTGAATGTAATTACAAATAAAGAGAGCTTCAAAGAGAATTTCAAATAAATAGAGCTGAACTTAATTGTTCAGTTACAATTAAAAGGAAGAGTATGAGATAAAGCATTTTAACAACATATAAAGCATTCAGCCAGAAGAAAAGGAAATGACAATCGCGACTTTCAAGAGGTGTCTGAAATGTACGTAATCCACAATCGCTCATAATTCGCAAATGAGACAAATACGGCATAAAATTACATTTTATTTGCTGAACAATTATTTTTCCACGTAATCAAAAATTATAGCAACACATTTCTCCTAAAAATGGACCAGTTTTCTATTTCACCAATGAAAAATGCCGACGATCTTTCCTTGAACCATTGGGTCCATCAGCTCATCATCTATGGTGAAATGAAATCTTCAATATTCCTCTCTCACTCTTTAATTGTGGATATAAGTAAAAATGACAGGCAAAATCTGGAGAGTATAGAGAATATGGGATATATTCAAACTTCAACTTCACAACAGTCTCCGAAGTTGCACGCGATGGGTATCGCCGAGCATTATCGTGTTGCTCCGTGAATTGTCGAACACGACACACACGTCTCCTAAGCTATTTTAACGTCTCTTTGTATCGCACAGAACTTACAGTCAATCCAGCTTCCATGTAGTGAGTGATTTACAGGCGCTTGGCATACCAGAATACTAGCAAGAGAATTTTTTTTTTGCAGAGAGAGTGTTTTGAATTTTTTTTGATTATGGCAAACTGTAGTGCTACTACTCGATGCTCTACCGGTTTTCTTTAGGGTCGTAATGATGCACCCGGCTTTCGTTTTACTTTACAATAAAAAATTCAATCACTAAATGTGTTTTAGACACGTTGTTATAGTAGACTCGACTCCATAACAATGGCGACTGGAAAATAAGGGGACGTGAATCAACGAGTTTTAGAATGTTAGCTAGTAAGGGAATGAATCTACAAGATGGCACCATCTGTCGGTTTGCGCAACATTTTGTTTTCCCCTTACGTTCCAATGTGAATTACATTTCAGCCGCCCCGCGTAGAATTTGGCTAAACTAAGAAATGATTTTAAAGAATGGCTGAAAAACTAACTGTAAATCGTTAAGGTAAAGCAAAGCAATAATTCGGTGTTACAGGAAGATAATGAAAATTTGGTAATTAATCAAATTCCGAATGAAAAAGTCTTAAGCCTGAAACAAAATTTTGTAGAACTAGGTTCACGGACTATATAATTAAGATATAACGGTTTAGTTTAAGTAAAAGGCTGTTTATATTTGGATGTTGAAAATCACAGAGGAGCTGAATATCGGAAATTACTATGTAAATTATATAACAGAATGCTGGTTTTAGAACTTTGCTAATGTACTTAACTTTAATAGTTAACAGAGAAAAAATAAAGAAATGAAGGATGCTACTCTTATCACTTATTAGTACATGTCATTTATGACCGATGACATAAAAGAAATACACAGACTGCTAAAAATAAATAATTATAAATGTACAAAAATAAAATTTAAATAGCAGATGCAAACATCACATTATGTGCAACGTTAAGATTTTAAAGGGTGGGCCAAATAAAAATATACATTTGTAATGAAGCAAGCTATTATTGGAAACCTTAAGCCAAGAATCAAACCGTAGAAAAATTGTATCAGCTAATATCTCCGTTAGCTGAGTTACTGACGAGATTAAAAAGTTAACAATACAATAAAACTATGTCAATTATGAAAATAATCTTTTTTTTCAAGATTTCCAAAAAAGTAAAGAAATTTCTCAATGTTATCGATTACATGCTTATTATTTCCATGACAGAGTGACAGGATTTCCCCCTGTTATCTAGAATATTTCATGTTCCAATATCCGTCGGCCTAAGCATTTTATGCACGTTACAATTTTATAATATTATATTCCCACAAATAAATCTTTAATTTCTTGTAACAATTCATTGTAAAAAGAATTACAAAAATCGTACCTAATTTTTAAACTCAAGTTCTATCAATAGGGAGCCCTACTTTAGAAAATGTTTTCGCAACTTATACTTTTTTTTTAGTCTTCTTTCAGAAGACTATCTATTTTACAAAGCCAATTAGAGCAAAAACAAGACAGAGAAATAAATAAAAACTTTTTAAGATATTATTTTTAAATGAAAACCCGTGGTAAAATAAAACAGTCATGTAGGCAAATCTTTGTTATCACTAATAAACTAGTTATTTCAGGAAAATTTAATTTGTCTTAAGGAGCTTAATGTTGTATAGGATTTGGATTCGGTAGCATCATTCTGGTGATTTATGAACCATTTAAAACCGCCATCTCCACAAGATTATAGATTAATCATTACCTTTAATATTGAAACCGTTTAGAACCAAACCAGCATATTTGATATTCTTGTTTAATATTGTATACTGAATATGAAAAGAAAAACGTTTTACTCCAATATTAGGAATAACAAGTTTGCTATTTAAGTAATACATAATTTTATCACACCAACCATGCCCAATTGTTTAATGACTTTCAGTAGTAATATAAGAAAAATCGCCAACTGGGACAACAAATTTCAAATCATTATTGTCTGTTTCTTTTAAAAAATAATTTTTTGGCATCCAGAAATTTCAAATAATTAATACATTCTATAAATAATATTTTTAACTTGTGGATAAATTTGTACATTTATAACCTACCTCCTTGTGCTTGATGCTATATGATAGTAATATGTAAGTTACCAAGCAAATCTGTTTTATTGTCTACGGTCTCATTTATGTAATCAACGTAAAACGTAATCTATAATTAATAGAAGCTATTTGCCAGTATTTGGGTTAGTTAAATACTATCTGCCTATTCAAACAGTATATTCAATCGAAAGAAGAGACTAGAACACAATTTGTCTACGCGAATATTGTTTGACTGATTTAATTCAGGCTAATAACACAACTCCATTTGCCGGCGATATATATACACACGCGCGCGCACACAAACACACACATATATATATATATATATATATATATGAAATTTTCATGTAGTGAAATCTACAGCCGTAAGAAATAACAAAGATATGTATAACCAAAATTCAAGATACGAGGAACATATTCACAATGATTAACACAATTTAATATGACTTCAGAATACCCATCTTACATTGGAATTAAAATACCGGCGAAAATTTCCAAATAAAATAAAAAACTGTCAAGATAAAAACTATTTAAAAGCTCATTAATAAACGTATTTTTTAATAGATAAAGCATTATAGTCAATCGATGAATTCCTTTCATAAATGTAGCGTTAGATTAATGTAAAGCGCGATTCACTAAAAACAAAGATTAGTAGTACTGTATAATACTAATAAAATAATAATTATATTTTGCCGGGAGTTTTATTTTGTTAATATCTCTTGATTTCAGTGTTGATTCAAGAACAGACTGAAAGAGCAAAAAGGATAGTTTTAGTCGTGCGCACGCCTATCTTTCAACTTGACAGTGCCACTAGCAAAAAATGGCGACTCCTGAAATAAAAGCCTTCTGCGTTTTACAGTTTGCTAAATGTGATTTGTAGTTACAGATCAAAATGCGTTCCGTAGAAAGTTTAATTGTGATTTTGCGAGAGACAATACCATTCGTCGATAACATAATCGGTTTGAAAGTAACGGATGTCTGTGTAAAGGGAAGAGTACGGACGACCGAGGATTTCTGAAGAAAATGTAGAACATATCAGAGTGTCTTTCCAGGGTAGTTAGAAAGGCCGACTGCGAACTAGCAATGCCAGGAAAGCTTTTTAGAGAAACGCTTAAATATGGTTCCGTACCGTACAGCTGTACTGTACAGCTGTTACATGCTTTGAAGCCTACCGACTACGCTGTGCGTACCGACTTCGCGATCGTAATGTTTCAGCATAAAGTCGTTAACTTTCTTGATCGTACTTGTTTAGCGATGAGTCGACATTTCATCTTAGTGGAAAAGTTTACAAACATAATGTTCTTACATGGCGGTCAGAAAATCTCCATCAACTATTACAATGCGAAAGGGACTCCCCAAAATTAGATTTTTTCTATGCGATACGCGATATCCAGTTTACGGGCCGTTCTTTTTCGCCGATGCAAACGTAAAAGGAATTGCTTATTTTGTTATACTCGTATATGGTTCAACTGCAAGATGGTTCAGAAAATTTTATTTGGCAACAAGATGGTGCCCCTCCTCAACCGCATAACTCTATACGGGATCGATCGGCACGGACCCGATGCCAACTTTTTTGGAGTTACTCGATCTAACTGCATGTGATTTTTCCTTTGGGATTTTATAAAGTATATTGTGTATGCGCCTCTACTATCTTGATCTACCCGATTTGAGACACAGGATTGAAACAGTGTCGCTTAACATATATACCAGTTAAAGGGGTGGACGAACTTTCATATCGGTCGGATGTGTGCCGCGTGACGAAAGAGCGTCGCATTGAACGCTCACAGAAAGTGTAACAGTTACTCTTTCATATTCCTGATTCATTTCTGTAAGTCAATTTTAAAACATATTAAACAGCTTTAAAATCCCGATATTATTTTTTGTACATCCTCCACTAATGAGGCAATAAATAATATATTCCATGTTCGCTGGGATTCTTTTCTTCCTGTAATTTTTTTTAGCTTATAAGTTTTGCTTAAAAAAACTTGGCAATTACAAGTAAACTTATATTTTTAATATTTCAAATCTTGCTATTCAAGATCTAAACACGCCAAAAAATAAAAATAAAGGACTGCTGAAGGTAAAACAGGGGTTTTACCCCTGGAAAATATTGCTGTTATATATAATTCACGTTTTGCTTAACTCAAGCAAAACGAAAACATTTTAAATCAAACTAGAGTGCAAAGTTTTAATTTAAAGTAAACAAGAAATTCTGTAAAAAAAAAACACAACACTCTATTTTAAGAGGTAGAAAAATTTAACGCTACATAAACATTGTCTTTAATTCTTACCAACTGCTAGTTTTCAATGGACGCACTTAAACAATTGAGGACAATAAAATGCAGCAAAAACCAGACTGTTATAAATATAAGAAATAAATAACCTACGTCAGATTCAAACGTACACTAACGCACACAGTGAAACTTTGTGTTTATGAATGAAAATGTCCCAGAAATTTTACATAGTGAATAAAATAATAGTTTACAGCAGGAAAATGAATATATTTTTAACCGTATTTTATCTATACGAGTATAATGAATAAAAAGGTGCAAATAACGTAATTAATTAATAAACATAATCTATGCATTTTCGATGTAACAATATTATTATACATAGCACTGGTCAAAACTGGGGTATTTTAACACATTGACTAAAATTATTTGGTCTCAATAGACAGACTCAGTCCAACAGTCTCATAGATAATGACACCCCTTCTTCATTTATGTGCGTACATACAGAAATTAATATATATATACGCGCGCGCACACACACACAAACATCATACACCACAAATATAATAATAGTAAATCGGTATATGGTACTGGATGCTGACAAACTAAACCGCAATGCACGCCTACACGCACACCAGAAGCCAGCACAGAAGCATGTTGTGGTGCGGATAATGTAGTGTGGCCACAAAGCTGTTGTATTATTAGTAACGTAATTCAGGACGCATTCCACAACATAACACAACATTATGGTAACCGCAACCTCACACTCATATGCTTGCACAACAGACAATCGCATGAACCTACACGATTTACAATGATACTATTACTAATTAAATTAGTTAACTGCTTTTATGAGGTACCATAATTTAATATTTACGGAAGTAATTAATAAAAATATTTTCATAAATATTAATATAAAGAAATTGTGACATTAAAAAATACGAAAAATAAGGAAAAAGGAACAATAAAGTAAATAGTGCACGTGACACAAATTTGTAACCATAAAAAAAACTAAGCAAAAGCGTGGTTTTTGCTTAGTTTTAACCGTTTTCTAAGAAAATTAGTCTTAGAACCGTTTTCATTATTTTTTTTTATACATGTAAATTATTATCTATAAATAACATTTTTATTTTCTTTAAAATATTTGTGTGAAGTGTAGCCTTTACGGTAATGCATCTGGGACAATAATAGACCCCTTTGAAATGTGGTAGTACATTCTAAAATTTGGTCGATCGACAAGATCTGAAATAAAAATATCTTAAAACGAATAAGTCAGTTTCGTAATCCTGCTACCGCCTGATCTTTAACAGGCGAGCCTGTTAAATATTACCCGGGTTTGATGTACGATTAGTAAAATAATTTAAAATCTACACTACTTTCTGGGAAAAAATTATATAATTCATTAATTCGTTTTCCTCTTTGAAGCGGTAGAAAGAGATAACAAAAGAACGATATTCCTTATCGTTGTCTGAGCAATAAGGAAAGTCATCGTGTTCGCAAACAGTTCTACTCCAGTTTCGGTCGTATTAACGGTGAATTTCATTCGTTCAGCCGAGCACATATCCTTCTAATACTTCGTTATTAGCCGAGAATAAAGAAAACGTTATTATTTCAAAAAAGAGGAATTTACATAATCCTCGGAAATGTGGTAGCGGTTGCGATATCTTTTGAACTTTAATAGTTCTTTAGGTGAACTTTAATAGTTGTAGGTGGGTTTGTTCCAAAAGAGAGTGTAGAGAATATAGTTACAAGAATTTATCTCACCGAATGAGTTGCCGTTTAGAAAAATATTACTTTATATTTATTGCTATAAGAGAAATTAACTACGGAATTTTGTGAACTCGAATCAGAAATTAATCACAACTCCACGGTGACAGGTGTCCATGAATTTTGTTCCGACAATATATTGCGAAATCCAATCAAAATCACTTGTCCGGAATAACAGTCGAAATTTACGAAGTTTATTTTCGTGTCGGGAAAACAAAATAGGGCAAAATCTACTACAGAAAGTTTTACAGCAAAGTTTGAAGGAGTGTGATGAGAATCGAATTCTCCGAACAATCCCACCGAACATTTTGATCTCGAGTACTGGTGCGAGTAGCGGCGGCGGCAAGATGAAAAGGATTTATTCGACCAAATATTTCACACTGGAAAATACTGGCCTCCTTTATAAAGGTAAATATTTCACTTTTTCCTTTTTATATGCGATTTAATTCATTTTTAGCATTTGTAATCGCAATTTAAACTTTAAACTTGTAGGAACAGGGTGACGGCAAAGATCTTAGTTATTTGTATAGGTTATTACGTAACTATATAGTAAAAAAGTTATTTTCTTAAAAATATGTGTGGAGTGTAGAACTTTTCGGTAGAGAATTGGGGATAATAGGAAAATCAACTTTGCAATGCGGTGGCACAGGTGCATATGCTAAAAATTACGTTGATTTTGAAACAATTCAAAATGAAGTAAACTTAAAAAAAATATGAGAGTTGTAGAAGAACCTTATAGAGACGAACTGTGTAGGTGAGCCATGTATTAAGACATACGGTTTAATTTAATAATTCGGCAATATATCTCTATGAGGCAATGAGGTTAAAATCTCTATTGACTACTCGTCAATAGAGATTTTAACCTCAAAAAAATTTACTACAGCAAATAAATTATTGGAATGGGCGTGGAAAAATATGCAGAATAAAAGTATGTCCTAGCGTACATGAACGATTAACTATTTAATTTGTTAATTAACAAATTAGGGAAAACAATTTTAGTTATTCGCCAATAGCGACTTTATTTTTAATCGCATTTAAAATCTAAAGCACCAATATATAGCTGAGGAAATTTCGCACAAAAAACCTACCGGGTACGAATAAAACTAGAGTGCTAGCGAATTTTACAATAAAAAAGCACTGAAATCGCGCTATACTAGCATACATAAGTAGCGTAACTCGAAGGCGCGCAATAAATAAACTTCCATAACTCTGTTCCTATTAGAGATAATTAAAAAAAAAAAAGGTACGGATTTATAAGACACAAGGTTATAAATCAGTCAAATTTCCGAAGTATTTTTCATTTCTGATTGCCCGTTAATCCAGATCTACTGTGAAAATTTTCAAGTTGTTGATAAAACGCTTATAGCAATAAAAAGATTGCAAAAAATGGAAAATTCAACAAAGCATTCTGCTCTTGAGCTTACTATCTACTCATTCCATACGAGATATCTCTATCTTATTTAATTGTTTATTTATCAACATTTGAAATTGCATTTTTTAGAAAAAGCGTGTTTTGGGACCTTGGCTAACGCTCAAAACCGATAATTATTAATTCTGTGTTGTTGTTTTTTTTTTCAAATATAAAAATGTTTTAATTGTTGTTTGTTAGATAAAACATGCATTTTAAGATGGCAGAGGTGGTTTTTTTAAAAACTTTAATTTTTCAATGAATTTTAGGAAGTAAATGTTAGTATACTTCGTAAACACATCAAAATGACGCTATAAATGGTTTATAAAAAATTTAATGAAAATAGATATTTTTATGCAACTTCGTTGATTTACGTAAAATTAAGTCAATTATCAATATTTAACCTTAAATTTGATTGATTTTGCAATTTTTTTGCTGTTTGTGGAAAAGTCGTGTTTTTTTAAATCTTGTTTTTCGTCAATATTTTGTTTATTTTTAATCTTACGAAAAAATAAATACCACCACTAGAAACAGACAACTTGGCATAAAAAAGCTCCCAAATACTTTTTTCTATGAGCAAAATTAAGAAATTATGGATAAATTATTAATTTATCCATTTAGTCTTACTGCATACGACAAGGTACCCAGTTTCCAAGCTACTCTACCGTAGCGCGATTTTTGTGCTTTTTGTAAAATTCGCTAGCGCCCTTAGTTTTGCTCGTAGAGAAAAGTACGCGGGAGGGTTTTTATGCAAAATTGACGTTAAAATATGTGTACAGAAAAGAAAGGAACAGAGCATATCATCAACCAATCGACTGAAGGATCTCTGTAAAAAGGTTACTTAATAAAACATAGGTACATAGACCTAACCTACTGACATAAACCATGAAGACTTAACACTCAACAAAAACGGGTCATATTTATACAAAGAATTACAGTTATAACGTAAAAAAACAAAGCTTTTCAAAATGTTCAGACAACATATAACAAATTTTTCGTTTATCTAGTTTTTTTTTCAATATGATATTGACTGTTTTACCCTACTTTCGACTTTTCTTGAATCGATCTCAAATTAAACTTTTTTTTTTCTAACTACGTATGGAAATGTGAGTTAGGTATTATCGCATTATCGCACAGTGTAACGACCAACACAGGAATTTATATGGATCCTTTTTTTTTATGTGCAACCGAATTTTTTATGTGCAGTCGAGTTTGGGGACCAATAAATCCGAAACAGATCAGATTTTTATGAAGCCCGTTCAATTTTAATTCTATCAAACATTTTTTCCTAAAATGAGATGTTTTTAGATGAATTCAAATAAAGAATCCACCTTTAGAACAAAAATTCGGAAGATTCTACTTCGCCGATTGTAAAAGATGAACATTTCAAATCTACGATTAGAAAATGTTAATGGCCGCCATTTTGGAATTTTTAAACCTATTTATTCTGCAATAGATTCTATCGGGTACAAGTACACTAAAATTCATATAAAGAGCTCCTTAAGTTTGACCAACACTTGCGGTGACACTGAATAACCGTTATTCTGTTAATATAGTTATTCAACAGTTGGCAATTCGTTATATTTACAAACTTAATATGAAAGCGAAAATAGTTTTCATATTTTAACTTATAAAAACTGAAAATCAATCTAAACAAGATTATTTAAATTTCATAACGAAAAGAAGGAGCTATACTGTTCTGTTTTAAATGAACAGTAAGTTGATAAAATGCAGTTAGTACCCAATGCCTTAATTTTAATTTCTGAACGATTTTATCACTCATGAAAGTGGCGATCAATTTTTATAACAGATTAAGAAATTGACGTCAATAAATAAAAAAAGAGAAAACTAAATATTTACAAAAAGTACTCGTAATTATAAAAAATAAAATAAAAAAAACTAACTCGACGTGGTAAACTGAGAAATCTGTCGAGTACAAAAAAAATACCCACCGTAATATAAACCAATATAAAAATATTTTCACTTACGTTTTGTTTTATTTAGATTATTACATCATAAATACAAATGTAAAACCCTGAACTGTATAAAATCTATGAGAAAAAATAGAAAGAGAAAGACCGTTACCAAACGTGGACTGGAAATAAAATATTATAAGTCTAAAGTCTATCTTTAATCCTATTCTATAAGTTTAGAAAAACAAATAAATAAAGTAATCATATATACGTGTTAAAAAATAAACCTGAAATACAGATTAACTCAGATACTATTTCTTCAATCAAGGTTCACGTAAAAAATGTAACTTTACAGTTATTTTAACTAATCAGGGAGGAAGATTTAATAAGTGACATACTAAGCTGCTACTGTGTCACTAGGACGAACTATTTTTCATGATAAAAAAATGGACGCAACTCAAGTATGAAGGAATACAAAAAATATTTTAAACGCAAAAAAATAACAACAATAGCAACAAAATAAATTACTATATTATAGTAGTACGGCAGATGAGTAGTACGGCAGACAAAAGTAATGCACAGCTTACGGGCTACAAAATGAATTCCTCAGAAGAAAACACAAAAATAAAAATAAACAATAACAAAAAACAATCGTGCAATTACTTACTTAAAATGTAACATTTTTTAAATTTTTAACTATAATTCTACCGATACATTAATTAAAGGAAAAAGTAGACAAACTCCACTATTAGAAGCAATGATCAATGATTAACTACATAATTAATGCAATTCCTAATTCATTACGTTAATCATAACTACATTCTAAAATCAAATATAAAGAAATTTATGATAAAATCAGTAAAATTAAATAACAGAAATTACTTCAGTGTATGTTATTGAAGAAAAAAATAAATTAAAAACTGTTCACAAATTACGTAAATCTTAAAAACCTATCATTATTTCTATAAAAAAAGTTAACAAATGTAGTACTAAAAATCGACCAAAAAAGCGAACGAAAAGTTAAAAACCAACACTTTTTTACTTCCTTGTACGAAGTAAAGGTACTATTGTGATCGCGAAAAATTTCGGTTTTCAGATTTTAACTTTAGTATTCTTTTTGACCATCCCTGAATCCATTTTGACTAGTTTCAGCGTGACGCCTGTACGTATGTATGTACGTATCTCGCATAACTCAAAAACGATTAGCTGTAGGATGTTGAAATGTTGGATTTAGGACTGTTGTAACATCTAGTTGTGCACCTCCTCTTTTGATTGCAATCGACTGAACCAAAAGTGTCCAAAAAAGCTCAAAATCCAAAAACATTTGGATTCTGGACTTTTGCTTAACTGCAGTAATAAGCCCTCACTGAGAGCTTTTCAAGATATATCATAAGTTTAATACTTATGTATTTTAATTGGTTCTAGAATTATAGCCAAATAAAATTTTAATTAATGAAATATTTTTATCTTACTAGTGAAGGCACATCGGTTCGAATCAGACTCATCTCTTCTTTTTTTAACTTTTTTTTTAATTTAAATATATTGATTTATTAATAATTATTAATCCGTGATTGTAAAAACCTTTTTACAATAAATAATTATTCAATAATAACAATAAAAAAAATATGAAAAAAAATTAGAAGTTATTAGTGAAATAAAATTTTATGCACCTTTAAAAATGCGTAATGTAATTTAATGGGCATTATTACATATGTGTATATGTAATAAATTTGGTGAAACATCTGATTGATTAATATTAATTGAAAATTATAATTTAGAATCGTATTGATCATTTACAATTTAATATAACTTATAATTGTAGTTTGAATAAAACTGATAGGGGGTTTTACTGTATCCTAATATTTCATGTAAGATAGTTGAATTAATAATTGTATAAATATTTGATGTTAATAAAAACTAATATTTCAGCAATTGTGTAACTGTCCACTATTAAAGAATAGGTGGATTGTATCTCACGTTCAAATGAAATAAGTTTAAATGAAGTGCAGCAAAAAATGTGTATATGTAATTTAATACGCGTACAACTCATGTAGTGTCCACATCAAATTTATAGTTCTTTGGATTTTTCCAAACTAAAGTTGTTCTGTTTTAATTTGGCTCCGATCTCAAAAATTAAAAACTCTTTGCTTTTTATTGTTTTTATTATTTTATTTTCTTAAGTTTAAAATTACGAAGTTGCAGAAAAATTAATTTTAAATCATTAACTGGATTATTTCTTACTAAAAACTCGCCACCTTACTTCCTTTTCAGTGAGTAGTAATAATTTTAATCTTCTCCAGTGTAGAAAACACCAAAGCTCGGGTAAAAAAAAATATTTTCACGAAAAGACTTGATTGCAGTCAAAGTTGATGAAGCAGCTATTATTGACATCCAAGTCGTCAGTGGAGCTGCACCACTCGAAGAAGCAACATCTTCGTAAGTAACAATATTATGCGGGCAACGTTTCCTTGCTTGACGCCATCAGACACCGTTCCGCGGTGGCGATCTGTTTCTCCAAAGTCACGTTGTCGTGGCGTAGCATTTGGGCACCATCGTTCGGCTAGAAATGTGCCCGAACTAGGGGTTTCTTGCGGTGTGCTCCGGGGATCACTACCAGGATCTTCCACGGTTCGTCGAGTAACTTTAATAGGTGAACCGCCATACAACCTGATACAGTAGGATACACCGCGCCATACGGAACTGGTACGTGATGAGTGGTGTGATGTTCGTATGTGCCTGACTTTCTTCTGAGTAATCCGCCACCTGAAAATATTTCCCTCTTCTTTCATTCAGTCTTTTTCTTAAAAACTTACATCTGTAGGAGTAAAAATTATATAAATCTCATTTTTCATGTTCACACACCACTCGCCAAAGATCGCTGGATAACTTAG
Source organism: Lycorma delicatula (assembly GCF_047948215.1). NCBI lineage: Eukaryota > Metazoa > Arthropoda > Insecta > Hemiptera > Fulgoridae > Lycorma > Lycorma delicatula. The sequence goes on along the minus strand of NC_134457.1, from coordinate 81,640,274 downwards.
TGCATGTAAAGAGTACAAAGTGTATTAAAATTCAACCATTAAATTATGTATCGTTTCACAACACAAACCGAGTTTAACATGCGTTTCTCGTTCTTTATATACGATGCATATTTTTTATAGCTATGGCAAAACTAAAATTCCTGAGGTAAAAGAGGCAATAATCAGAGTTGCTTACTCTGGACAGTAATTATGTCCAGTGCACAGCAGTATCTGTGATGAACTGTATGATGATGCATGTGCAGAGCTAAATATCACCTGAATTTCGATAGCCTAGAGATGCTAACATGAAACAGTATATTATGCTCAGTCGCTTCACTCCACACTTTCCACAGTAAACCTGTCATTGGAAGCTTGCTATTCTTGAGAATGGCGTAGTTTTTAGGAGTAACTTGTGACTCAAGTTTCCTACAGTTATAACAACACAATACACATACTAAAAAATATTCTATTCTTTATATACTTACAAGAACGAATTAAGCGATTCAATATCAGGCATCAATTAAATCAAATTGTTAAAAATAAATAAAACATAATAAAAACAAAATAAATTATTAAAAAACTATTCTCATGGTTTGAATAATAAAATTAAAAAAATATTTTCTTATTAAGAAGGGAATAATAATTAGTTCGTTCAATTTCCTATGAATGAATTTAATCATGAAATGAAATCAAAAACATCGCATATAGATTAATTACAATTGAACTGAAGTCGATATGTGCATAACAGAAGTTCGTTAATCGTAATATCAAATCAAGACAAACATTAAACATTATTAATCAATATTCTATACGCCAACCAATCACAATACTCGATATAATTATAATAGCAAAAATACATATAATTTTTTAATAATAATATTATTATAATTATTCAAATCGTATTTATACTACGATCATTGATACTTGTTTTTAAGAGATGATGCGTTACGTTCAGATATGCATGCACAAGGCGATAAATCACTGAATCTGTGATTTGTGACGCCCGCTTTAAATGACAAATGAATAATTAATAATCATAATATTAACAACATTCATCATCTCGCACAATAAGGTCAATAAACTTATATGAGTACAATCACTTTCCTACCTGGTTTGTTAAAAAAAAAAAAAAAAAAACTATCTTCATAAATACTTTTAATAGATTACGAACAATATAATATAAAATAATATACATAATGGGTGTGTGTATGGGGGAGGGAATAATGCAAATATGTGTCCCACACATAAATTATTATTACAAAATATAACGAGAGAAGAAAGAACTCGTGCGTTAAAAATTACGAAAAACTATATAACTCAAAACGAAACTGATTTATTAGGAAGATTAAAAAAAACGTAAATAAAATACACAAACAATATATGTAATAGAATACAGAAGCACGTATGCTAAACAAATACGCTAGATACTGAACGAAGAGATAGATTAATACAGAATAAGCTGAATAGATGATATGAAATTTGTTAACAGACTACAAGAAATTATTAGAAAACTAATATATAAAAGATGAAAATAAATTAAAAAACAACCGTTTAGAAAATGACTTCTAATAAAGCAGGCTGTCAAGAAATTATGACTCCACAAATAAAAGACAAATGGAATGTAAACAAATAAAAAAAATCGTAGTTATGCGAAAGGAGTTTAACATTAAAAACCTGTTAATAAAATGAACGTTCTTACGCGTTACTAACAGGAGTAAACACTTACTAATTGTGCGAAACACGAAAGTTGCAAAGGACATTTTTTAGTTTTGCGCATACCATAAACTACCTCTATTTCCCGATGGATTTGCTGTAATTCCAAAGTGAGCTCCTCCAGGCTTTCACTTTCATCATCCCTTCTCTGGTTAAGATTAAAGGAATTGAAACAACACCCTACCGGCAACTACTACACAGTCAGTAAACAATTTACAATGTATCTCAACTTCCACATCGATGGAACTTTGTCTTGACGACATTACCTATATAATTGTCTCCGGCATCCTATTCTTACTTAGTAAATATAAAAAACGGAACAGTACTCTTAATAGCTACGATTCACTTAAATCACTTTTGGCAGTGTAAGGCGCCTAATCCCACAAATCGAACATTTACGTTCTGAAATACTCATCGTTCATCTTTATTATTATCGTAATTTATTATTGCCTGTTAAATAATCAGTACAACAACCAATCACTGTTGTGAGTGTGAATATTAATATGCATGCAAAACATAAGATACAGAATATGGAATGAAACCGCTTTTCAGTTTATCAATAAGCCGTTACTAGAATATACTACATTATGTTAAACATATTTCTTGTTTTTCGCTACAAATTTAACCGGATTATGTTACGTTGTCTGAGATCTCTATAACTGTTCTATAAATTAATTTAATTAACAAAAGTAATAAATAATTATAAGATGATTGAATATTAGCTCTGAGAAAAAACAGAAAAAAATTGAGTAGATGAAACATTACAATAACAAAAATTTATTAAAAAAAGTGATGGAGAGTAAATGATAAAATGGTAATCCGTCCTTGCAAAACTGATTGCAAGCAAGCCCGTAAAACTTAGATTCGGGATCATTATCTTTATGGTTTTACAAGAGAAAAGGGAGATTAAAAAAAGTACGAGTCGTAAGGCTAAACAGATTTGTTTGCTTTTTGTATTACCTTATACATGGTGAAAAAAAAGAAATACTTTTTTCATGGCAAGGAAAGAATATGTAATACAAGTTAAGATGAAGGGATCGTTAAAAGAGAAAAAAATAGGACACTGAAGAATAAAATTGATGAATAGTCTGAAGATAATAAGAAACAATCAATGAAAATAAAATAGCAATAGAAAAGAAATCCATAAAACATTAATGACATTAGGGGCATTTCTCAAGGCAGAATTCTTTATGATAAAAAGAGTTTAGTCATTGTAGTAAAAGAATATTGCTTTTTATGTTTAAGGTTTATAAAATTTATAAAGAGAACACTTTACTTACTTTATAATAATTAAATATCTGAATAAAAGTTATCAGATTAAAAAATTAGATAATTAAAATATATTATAAAAATACTGTTTAATTCTGGTGTAATTGGCAATTTACAATTAAGATGCATTGTAATTTCTAAACAATACAAGCAAACGCTTTATTTATAATAAATTCTAATCTTGGATTGTAAAGAATAACATAAATAACAAATATAAATCTAATTAATATATTACACAAAAATATAAAATATACGGTTGACATCTGTCAACTTTTTTTCTTTCTTTTTTACAAATTACATAAAAGGTTATCTTCAATTAATTTTTACAATACAATGAAGATTCTAACTGAAGTTTTAAATACTACTGACCATCAAATGCAGCAGTTCCCTAAATTACATCTCACTACGCCTTGGGGAATTGAAAATTATTAGACCAGTCAGAAATTTAACAATCTGGAAATTATGTCTGTAGTATTAATAGAGGAGAAACGTTTGGTTTAAAGAATTATAATATTCTAAATCGCAGTAACTTTAACAAACTCGAGGCAAAATATTCAAACAGTAATCTAGTGTCTTGTTTTAAACATTTAGAAAGAATTAATTTACTGAATAATTTATATTTTATTTTATATAACTATTTTAACTTTCGTTACATCATTAAAAGTTTTAATTTTTGTAGAGAATACAGAAATATGAAACTGAAGTAATTACGTTTTGGTAAGATCAATCAAGCAACCTAATTATTTAAAAATAAATAAAGAATTATATTAAAACATGCATCGGTAAAAATAATTAAATATTTTTAATAAATAAATTTTAATATTAATCTTACAAAAATAAAAAATAACATTAAAATCTGATAGTATGTCGGCCTATCGAAACCCCGCGTTACATTAAAAAATTCAGTAATTGAAAATCATTAAACAATTAAAATAATCCATGGACCTAACAAAATGATTTTTAAGTAATATCAGGCATGATTAGCGAATAAACTGAACGTTCATTCACATTATTTGATGCGATATATTCTAGTAAGTTTACATCAGAAAATCATCAGGCTGTAAAAATTCTACCAAATCCCTGCACTTTAAGACCGGAAGAACCGAGAAATACGATGTAAAAGATAAGCCAAATCTAAAAAAATAATACAATTTTAACATAATAACCGATTAACAGCTCAAAACTGCCTTTTTCTTTATTCTCATCCGTGACAGAAAAGCTTATTATAAAAAAGATCAAAATTTGGCTGACACATTGCCATTGCTTAAATTAGGAAAGAAAGAAAAAAATTCTTTATATATATATTTCTTGTGTGTGTGTGTGTGTGTGTGTGTGTGTGTGTGTGTGTGTATGTCACTAAACTCCTCCTAAACGGCTGGACCGATTTTGATGAATTTTTTTGTGTGTGTTCAAGGGGATTCGAGAATGATTTAGATTCACAATTTGGTCCACTGGAAAATATTTTTTAATTTATTTATTTATTTATTTATGTGTTGTTGTTGATCTTGGGATGGTTAAGGTTCACAATTAAATCCGGTAGGCAGCGCTGTGATAGCGTTTATAATTTTTTTTAATATTTGGCATATCAGTCAGAACCGGTAGTTGGTGGTGCGACCGGATTCTAGGAATTTTTTTTATTTTGTTGCTTTTTCGCATATCAGTTACTTGCGTCGTAGCATAATGTTATTATTACATTAAAATTCGTATTTTTAACGGTCTACTGTGTTTAGAGAGTAGTTTGAATTAAATCCGATAGGTAGTGCTGTTCTGACTATTGGATTTATTCTGAATGTTATAAATTTAAACGTGAAATTTTATAAGGTTCCGTAATGTTTTGTAAGTTTCTTAATGTTCAGTATTAATTGCAATGATTTTGCAGCCACAACCCTTTTCGTTAAAAAATTATTTTCCACCGAATAATGTGATTAGAGAGTGGTGTGAATTAAATACAATAGGTAGTGCCGTTGTTTTGCCATTTGGATTTATTTACATTCTGACTTTTATAAAGTGAAAGGTTAAATTTTGTGAAGTTCCTAATGTTCAGTTTTTATAAGGTTTTATGAAACTTTCGATTGTGTTAATTTAATTTGTATGTATACTCAAATCTAGCAATAGCGAAGCATTGCGCAGTCTGCTAGAATTGCGCGCTTATGAAGAATATTATTTATTTAAATAAAGTTTTACAGTGTAATTAAAAAATATACATTGTGCAAATTTGTAAGGTGCAGTATTGAAGTGAGTATTTTACATGATTTTTCATGAATTTTAATGATGTATACACGTGCATTCAATAACACTCAACTTAACCTACAAATTTAAATTGCCAGTTCTCATTTGATTCTATGCAACTTATGAAGTATTGAACGGCTCTTTGAAGATAAAAATGTCAGTTTGTAAAATAAATTATAACATTTATAAAATTAAAATATAATTTACGTATAATAATTATAGTTTAAAGTATATTTAAAAAATTGAAGTTATAATTTTTGTAGCTAATTTATTTTGTAAAAAATTTTCTAAAATTGTTTTTAATTTGCAATTATCTAAAATTTGGTAAAATAGATGTTAAAATAAAAAATGATAAAAATTTCTACTAAAATTTTAACTACGTTGCTTTTTTTACCATGCTTTAATTTTTTATTAATTGATTAATTAAGCTATCACATGGTTATGAAACTTCAAAATTATTAAATTAAAAAAAAAATGCAGGAGGTACTTTTTTAAAATGATCTTAAGTGAAAATTAGAAGTAACGTGGATGAAAATTTATTAATTACACCAATTATTAATTTTACGACGTTTCGATTTTCGTCACATATCTCAATATTTAGTGAAAATAAATATTAACCATACTACACATAATTAATCAATAAACCCATTACAATAATACAACAATCACAAACTGATAATAGTCATATTAATGAAATTTCGTCCACATTCCTGCTAATTTTAACTTAAAAAAGTTACTTATATTTATGTGTTGTGCATTTATTACAGAACAGTGCCACGTCAGGACAACGTCTGTCGGGTCCCTAGTACATGTATACATACAGAGTGGGGCACGAAATGATCCAACATTTAGTTTCGTTAATGTATTTAGTTTCAAATATTTATTTGAATCGCAATACAGAAAACTAGAAAACAACTTCTTTACTATGCACCTGGAGATTATGTTTTGCTTATCACACGTTCAATTTGACCATCATCACGTCTAGCAACCTCTTCAACAGGAAATCCTGTGTTGTTAATAACTCGACGATACATATCTTCAGTTATCTCGTTGCACGTCTAAATGATCAGCACTCTCAGTTTCATCACTGTTCTAGGATGTTTAGGAAAAATCTTCTTTAGAAATGCTCAAATAAAATAATCGCACGGATTCAAATCCGGAATGTTCGGCGGTCAGATCTGTCTTTAACGCAAAACGATTAGAAAATCGGTTTGAAATTACATTTGCGTTAAAAGTTTCATGCAGAGTCTAAAAGAAGAAATGGCAATTGCGTTAAAAGTTTCATGCAGAGTCTAAAAGAAGAAATGGCAATTGCGTTAAAAGTTTTATGCAGAAAGTCTAGAACAACAGTAGTGGTGTGCGGTCTAGCTTTATCCTGCATGAACCACTCGTTTTCTAACCGAAACTCTTTTGAAGAACCTTAGGAACAAAATAATTACGCAGCATGTTTAGATAACATTCACTGTTCAAAAAAGAATGGGGCTATTAACCTGTGGCTTGAGACAGGGGCCATAATTGTTAGAGCGTGATGCACTTTTTCATGAAGCGCGTGTGGATTTTCGGAATCCCAAAAACGCACATTTAGTTAACAACCCCGACTACCCAAAAATGTGCCTCATCTGAAAACCAAACATCGTTCAACAGTACGTTTTGGTTTACAGCCCGTTCAGCGAATGCCATTCTTGATATTTGTTATCAACCGTTAATTTAGGTGACACTCGAAAATCGGTTTTTAAAATTCGCTGCACAGATCGCCTAGAAATTCCAAGTTGTGCTGAACAGCTTTTCTTGTTGATTTGCCCGGACTCCTCAACAACACTGCTCTGACAGCTCTGAAACATTCTGCGGAGAACGAACATCGGCAAGCTGTTCGCGCATACTCTCAAACACTGAACCATCACTACTAGATTTTTCGTAAAGTATACATATTTTTTTTAAATGGGGGCGATCACAGAGTTTGAAAATCTGCACGAAACCGTCTTTGTGTTAAGCATCACGCTTTTAATTTCATTAAAAACCGTGTTTACGCCCTGCTCAACAATCAGTCTACCTTTGTCAGCTATCTTGGAACAGTAAAGGAGCAGCGCACTCGGAAAGAGAGAAAAACTAATATTCAGAACTGCTGTCACTTCTGCCAACATAAAACGCATTAATAATTATTAACCTAAACAAATGTTGGATCATTTCGTGGGCCACTCTGTACATCATTTAATGACCGCTCCAGAAATATGAGTTTTCCAAAAAATCAAATCTGTATGAACCAACATATTTCTGAGAAAACTCAAATTGTAGTGAAAAATACATTTTTCCCTATTAAAGTCATTAAAGTTATTAAAGTCATTAAAGTCATTAAATCCATTATTTGATAAAATATAAAAATTAATCGGAAAGATTAAGAATTTAGTAATTAAAACAGTAATTATTAATTGAACTTGTATTAAAATTCTATTTAGGTTTAACAAGTAAAATCTAATAATCACAGCCCTTATTCAAGTCGATTAATAACTGATGACCTTTCAACTGTTGCGAATCGAGTAGACGTCAACTCACCGTTTTACATTTAACAAAATTTGTTAATCCTTTCTTTCCTTTTCACTTACTGTGCTAGTGACAAAAAAAATTTCACAGACTTTTCCATTATCGTATCTTTTAAATAACACCACAATAAATAAATTTTTTCATAAAATCAAAGAAATTCTGGTTGTGAATCGCTATTTATCCGACTAGTATGGAAAGCACATAATTCACCGATCATTCATAATTTCTCTAAACGTTTGCATATAAACTATTATCAAATACATTTTACATCCATTAACTACAGTTAATGCATAACATGCAGATTGCTTATTATTAATGCTATGTGATAATTAATTTTACATTATTTTCATAAATTAATATTAATACATAAATCACGGCTTGAAAAGAAAACTGAAAACACATCCGAACTTGGAATAATTACAAAACTACAGTTAATATGTTACTGCATTATAAAAAAGTAAATAAATAAAATATACATTTTTAAATAAATCTAATCAATAAAAAAAATGTAAAAATGATGTAAATATTTACACAAAAGAAAAAAATTATGAAATAAAATAAAAATATTTAACAGGAATAAAATAAAAATTCATAATAATCTTATAAAATTCATCATAATCTTAAAAAAACATTTAAATGCTTTTATAATATAAAAGTTTAACGGTAAAATGTCTATTACTTTATATTAAAAATCTCTAAGGAATATGTAAAAAAAGTAAAAAAATAAAAAATGTAAAGCACTAAAATCAACTGAAACTAAATTTTAAAAGTTAGATATATTTTTTGATACGAAACATTTTAAAATAAAACAAAAACTGGAGAAATCCTATAAAGCATTTAATAGAAATTATATTCCACAGCTAAAATTTTAATGTATTATGAACGAGTTATTAAAAGAAGATAACGATTAAATAAATGAGAATTATCATTATCATTTCATATTAAGGAATAAACAAAATAAAAAACCAGTTTATAATTTTTAATTCGTCAACTCACAAAACAACTAAAACAGGGACAAAAGTAAGCTTAAATATTTTAATATGATGATCCTTTTACGTGAAATAATAATGAAAATAATACAATTAATAAAAGAATCGAACTACAACACTTATCCTAATACTACACTCATTGTTTTACTAAAATGTCAAAGTTTTTGCAAGAAAAAAAAGAAGGAAAATCCATCCAAGCTAAAATTATTTATTATAAAAGTAATTAGTAAAAATAATTAACACTTTTATTTAAACATGAAAATCAGCAATTACCAAAAAACTCATGTTTTGGCAATATTAAAAGATCAGCAAGCACCACACTCGAATTCCGTGAATTAATGTTTATTCCCAGACTATTTAGTTGGTATCATAAATGGCGTATTTAGATGTTAAGTGCAGTAATAACTAAATAGATAAAAATATACTTGCAAAGTATTGCATGACTTTACCGGATATTAATAATAAAAGTTAAAATAATTATAGCCAAAAAACAAAAAAAGAATATATATTTTTTAGAAGTAGGGAATAAATCGTAAAAAAATTTTTGTCTAAAAATATTCATATATGTTATGTTTAATAAATTTTCTTACGTAAAGTCTTCTCTAAATCTAACACCCCAATAAAGACTAACATAATAAAAAGAAAACTTTCAAAAAACTTTTCTGCATTTTTGGTCCGGGTCGTACAACTTCAAAAATTGTATTTCTTGATAGCTCTATATATACTCATAAAGTATAAATTTCCAAAACATTTTTGAAAAATACTCGTATTTAAACCGAAGGGAGATAGAACAAATGAACAAAAAACAGATATTTCAATTTTTAGAGGCGGGTTGAGTTTTTGAAAAAAGTTTCTTTTTAATTATTTTTGGCAAAGTTTTCAATATAAAATGCCTCTGAAGAAAACTGAAATCTGTTTTTCACGATATTCCCAAACCCTTTCATAAACTTTGAAAAAAAAATTAATATGATGAATGCCCCACATATAGAAATATTTGAGCCAAATTTAAATAAAATCGATTAGGTCAATGCTGAGATATAAAGCCAAAGTACTACATACATACGTATGCACAAATATGTTTTTTTTTTCTACATGAACTACTTGAAGTTTAACCCTAAAAAGTAAAAATTTCCAAAAACCTGATATCCCTTTAATTTAATTATTATACCTGCATTCGCCGAGAGTGTAATTATAGTGCAATCATAAAAATAAGGTCAATATAGTGGTTAGCGGACTAAATGGTTAGTTTATTTTCTTGATACGTTTATTTAACGAGTACTGGACTGAACGTAATTACAGAAATAATAGTAAAGACAGTAGTTAGTAAGATAGATTGTTATTTAATACTGATAATTATTATCAAAATACACATTGTTGAAACGCGCGATAAAAGGTTTTACACAAGGATTTAATAACAACTTCTTTTTGAGTCGATATCAGTTTGGTTTATTAGTCGATATCAGTTTTAATGCTGCTACTATCCATTTCTTACCATTCTGTACTAATCTTTTAACCTTTACATATTTAATACCTCCTACACCCTCAGTTATCCGTTTTACATATTCAAATAAAATATTTTTCTTCCTCTACATTTTTTACTTTCGACACATCCTCCTTTAATCAGATGTCTTACACGTAACTCATCTACCCGCTTCACCACAATCTGCCATAAATTTCTCCCCTCCTTATTCGATTATTATCAAATCAATTTGAATTTTATCAATATATCTAACTTTCAACATCCTCCAGTAACATGACAGTTTATTACCATGAAGCGCTTACACGCAGGTTTTTTACAAATTTTTCTGCAATTCTTAGATACTAGCAGGCAACTTTTGTGCATTGAAGTTCTCCTAGCTTTTTTCGGTCTGCTTTTTATAACTGCATTATCCTGTTCTTTCTTTATAATTTTTTCCCCAATTCTGATATACTGTGTTCCTCAATCATAATATTTAATTTCTTATCTTCCCTATTTTTGTCACATTTCCTGTATTTCAGTTTCTCTCCTAGTCATAAAGCCAACGATATAATGTAATATTCTTTTAATTAACTTCTGGATTCTGCCAAAACAGCGGTGTCATCAGCGAATTTTAATGTCTTTTATTTTGGCTCCTTGAATCGTTTACCACTCTTAAATCTACCTTCAGACCTTCTGTTGCTTCTTCTAATATAAATTCAAAAGCAGCAGGGCAGCTTAGCCCTAGCTAAGCTTATCCTTAGCAGCTTATCTTATCCTTAGCTTTCTTCTTTTTAAGTCAGCTTTCTTCTTTTCTACCTTTTTTTATCTTTACCCTCATAACTGCTACCTGATATTGTATAGATAGCAGATAATTCTTCTTTCCCTAAACCTGAGCGAGAATTTTCGTAAAATATTAAATATTTTTTCTATTCTAAATAATCACATTTCTCCATATCTACAAATGTCAAGTAGATTTTTCTACAACAGCGTTCTAAATCTTAGATCCAGAAAATATCCTTTTTAGCCTTGTGTTCTTAAAATAGAAATGGGTTTCATTTAATATATCTATTACGCGTTTCAGTCGTCTGCAAATTATCCTAGTGGGAATAACAAAATAAGATGACAAACCTATCTGGAACGGTATTATATTTATAAAAAAAAAAAAAATATTTCATTAGACAAATACATTAGTTTAAATTCGTAAAGTATGCGTAAATGCAGGCTTAAATATATGTACATAATACTTGGCTGAATATGTATGTGCATGTGTTCTATCTTTTATTTATATTATCGAATGTATTATTACACAATTATTAAGGATACAGTAAATAATGAAAATATTTTTTGTAATACCAAAAAATTTCATCGACCGTATTTCTATGTAATATGTCCTTGTAAAAAAATAATTAAAAAAGTAAATAATGCTCAAGATCTAATCAGATAGCAGCCTAAAAAAATATTACAAACTTCAATTTCGTAAAAACTATTTGGTCGACCTTTCCGCTTTCTTGTCACAAATTTAGAGAAAAGTATCAAATATCTTTGCTGTACAAGATAAAAAATACACGGAAAATACGATAAAAAACAATCATGCAGAAATTCAAAACCTAAATTTTTAATATTAGGTGCATGTACGCGGCCTGCCTGACATAATAAGATGAAAGACACATCCGAAAACGATGTGTCATCCTCTGGAAGAACAAGTATTCTATGACTTGTAAACAATGGAAGGTAAGGTATGACATTTTTGTCATCTTCTTAAATGAGCCGAATGTCAGTTAAACAAGCTGTGAATCGCACGTGATACAAGTCACCACGACTGGCTGTAAAATAATCATTATTATCAGAGAAACAAATCTAAGTAGTACCGAATATATCATAGATCAGTGACTATGTCACGGGTCAAAGTCATAAAAAATAAGAAGACAAACAATATAATATTAATAAATATAACCCATATATATATATATATATATATATATATATATATCTTGGGAGCAGTTTACATACCATTTCTGTATTTTATTTATCGAAATGAGCGACCGGCTAAGCAAAGTGTACGTACTACACAGTTTTTGGGTACGTAACCCGCAGTTCGTGGGTTATTACATGCAAATGTACCTAACAAACAAACTACCGAAAAACAAACAAAAAAAAAATATAAAAGACAGAAAATATTGATTACATATATACAGTAAACTTGAATACAACGAAATAAATAAATAATAAAAAATAAGCAAGAAATAATACATTGTATGTAAGACTTCATCCGGGTGTAGGAGAAAACTGGAAAGCCTGGGAAATCGCGGGTGGACACTGATGTTTCAGTGGCTACCCGGTCATATCAACCAACATACGTGGAAATAAGGAGGCCGATAAACTGGCCAACTTAGGAATAATTCTATCCCCCTAGATGCCCCGCGTCCTTGTTTCATCCAGGGCACTGGTCTATGCGGCGGTCGACAGATGGAACGAACAGCGCCTCTCCGAGACGGCTGCGGGTAGAAGATGGGAGGCTTTGGTCACTGACAGTCCTATCAATCCCGGCCTACCGTTTGCGGTCAGCGTAGCTGCCTTCCAACTAACAACTCGCCACGACTATCTTGCTTGTTACCTTCACACCGCATCCATGTGCTGCCGTCTCCTGAGTGTCCGCCGTGTGGTTGCGGGACAATGAATGCTGATCACCTGAGACATTGTCCGGCCCTGGACTACACCCAACTGGATGAGAGCCCCGAGGTCACACAAGCCCGTCTTCATTGGTCAGCGCGTCGCCAAAAGGCTCAACAGCCAAAAGCGGGCGTTGGCTAGTAAGGATTATATAAATATATAGCCTACGACAATCTCGGTAACGTACGGATTCCAACGCGAGGTCATACATCTAAATCAGTTCAGCCGTTGAGCCGCTGCGGTGAAAGATATATACATACATACATACATCCTAAATACATTACATTCTTTTTTGAGCAGTCGTGTGATAAATTATACTAGGCAACATATTTTGAAAATAGGGAGATTGGTTGCGAAGATATAACAACATTTCCGAATAATCGTGATTTGTTAGATCGACAGTGTACCTGACGCAAGGAAAAGTTAGCTTTCAACCTACTAACAAATACCCCGTTTGAATTGTGATAACCCATTACACTCCTTTTAGGGTAGCCGTTTAAAAATAAAATGTACTCCAAAAAAAAAATTATTAGGCTAAATGAAGACATTCTCAGGGAAAAAGTATACAAAACTCCGCGATATGTAACAAATGAAATTGATAAATAATTATTAAATATTTATTAGCGTACTATACATAGAATTAATTAATTATTATATTATTTATTTATCACTCAGACACGCGATACGACAAACGTGAAAGTACGAGTATTAAAAAATATTTTCAAATAAGCATCAACTATAATAAATGTGTATATATTGTTACAAAGAAGAAGCTTTTCATTATTCACATTCAACTCATGTACACTTAGTTCAGTGATATTAGTTTCTCCTTAAAATCCCAAAGAAATTACAGTAATGATGTTTATTATAGTATAAAAGTTATCCTTTATTACGAAAATTTTATTCTACCTGAATTAAACTTTGCATCATACATGACGGGTATTGGGAGGAAACACTAACAGAAGCAGAATCAATCATGTTACGAGCAGTACATGTAATTTTAGCTTTTAAGTGTCCTGAATATATATACATTATTAACACAAGAAACCAATATAAACCGCTCAGTGTTCTTACTTACACAGATTACTTTCATTTTTTCTTTACCTTAACCCTAACAGACTGATTATGCAACACTAAAAGGTATACTTAAAAACTTCGAATAAAATAATAATGTTTTAAAATTAAAATAATAATCTCATGATATAACATATAACATTTCTTAGCGAAAAGAAATAATAAATTAATCTAAAAATAGAAAAAATAATTCAGTTAGCTACAATATAAAATAGCTTATCTTAAGAACGTGAATAGAAATTAAAATAAAAAAATTAAAAACCTGTTTCAAACTTAAGTTAATTTAAAACATATTAATTCTTCTTTTACAGATTATCTTGTATTATTATAAAACTTTATTCTACCAATACTTCTTTGCTAATCGAAAACTAAAAAAAGTTAACAAAACATAATGTGAATTCTTTTTTTTGTTTTCGTTTTTTTTAAAGAACTGTATAAATAAAGCATACCTATTTTAGTTGTAAAGTAACTAACATTACACTAAATCTTTCAAATCTCATTAAATACGTCTTAAATAAACAACCTTTTCAAGACATGAAATCCTAAATTTTGAAACTTAACCGATCTAAAAGGACATGGAAAGTCGTAATTCATTAACTTGGGTAGATAACTAATTATAACAAAGCGGAATAAACTGGAAAAGTAAGTTATTTATTTACTACTACATGGATTAAAGTACTTTACACAAAAGTATGTTATTTGTCAAATCGTAAAGTTTCAATACCATAAAACTGCAACTGCAAGGTGGATTTAACGCCTGTTTCCATCAGACTGCAGTTAGTTATACAGTTCAGATTATCATAATAAAACAACCTCGAACAAGCACCTGTAATACTACAATATACAGATTGTAAAGATGAAGAATAGACGTACACAATAAAATTTATTCGTTAATTACTTTGATATGAAATGTCTTCATCAAGCTCCTTTACGTAGTTTAACAAAGTCTAACCTTGAAAAAATATCAGACTTCTAAGAGAAATTTAAAAATTGGACGTTTATACTTAAAAAAATGTTAGGAAATTGATTATTTGGTAGACGCATTTTCCAATCACCATTTAGGAATCAAGTGATCGGTATGAACTTAATTGTATGGAGATGGGCGTGACAAATTCATTTATATTTTTAGTTAAAATAAGAGTATATTTTTAAATGAACTCTTAAGTTATTCTTCACCCACCATTGAAGTTTTGGCTCAACAGTTTATAATTCAATATTATATTTTCGAACACTAAAAAATTCTGGAGATGGATAAGGGTTTTCCTTAGTCAAAGTATAACCCCCAAATCACGTACCTCTAACGAATCTAAAGTAAAGGACTTGGTTCAACACACATTTGAGCTGCCAACATAGGATCGTTTATAAGTGACGTGAAAATCTGATCTCCACAGGGATTCTGAGTGGAAGGAATGGTCAATACCTACAGGAAATACATTTGATCAGGTCGTTTGTATCGTTTCATGATCCTATATGGGACAAGGGTTTATCTTCTCTTCTCTCAATCGTCTCTTTCTTTATCCTTTTTGTACCGTTGGAGTTCTATGAGTTTTAGCTGGATATACACTGAACCCGATAAATTACTACACGTCCATGGTATTTGTATGATTTGGTATGGGAAGCTCTGAGTACAGTTTTAACGAGAAACACTTCATCTTATCCAAAAATTGTAGAAAAATTCAAACCAATCTAAGTTGATTATCATGAAAAGACCTCCTAATCCATCCTGCACACATAAATTGTTCCTCTTTCTAAACATTTTTGAAAGTATTAGCTTAAAATAATATTTTTAAATGTATTTCTACGTCCTGATTGGCACGTATATCGATATGATATTCTGTCACAAACAGTAGCAAACGTTTTGATAAATATCTCCTTCCATACCTTTAACTGTCAAGTTGAAGGGAAAAATTCTTACCTTTCCAGGTCTGTACCAGGAAACCATTAACAATACAAAATTTTGTATTAAACAGATGCGTGAACTAATGGATATATTTTTTGTTAAATAATTTTACAACCTTCCTTTTTGAAGATTTTTAAGTTGATCTAACGAGAAACAGTTCAAAACAATAACGAAATAAAATTCTGTACTCAAAATAATACAAGTAATACTTTAAATTGCGTTTATACTAAAACAAAAACCCTCTTCCATTTTCTACATACTTATAACAAATCAACTATTAAAAGTAAACTGAATTCCGTATTTCAATTAACGGGTAAATTTATACACAAATCTGTGGCGGCGTACACAAATCGGTGTCCGTGGTGCATGGTGGTAGCGTCTCGGCCTTTCATTCGGAGGTCCCTTTCATTCGAATCCCTGTCAGGCATGGCATTTTCAAAATAAAATTATACACAAACTGTAGTAAATTAATTAATTGAAGAAAAAAAAACGCAAACTTCAAACATCCATTTGGATCGAACGAAAACAAAAATATTTACAAACTAAAGTTTGCAATAAAATCAATCTTTTATAGTGATTTTTACTTAACAGTAAACACAAACAAAATGCGTAAACAATTTTAAAGAATTATTACTTTTCTTTTTTTTTATCTAAGATTGTGAAATATATATATATACACTCAACTTCAAATAAAATTATACGGAAATCTAATAACGAAAGTTATTTCGAAAATCAATAAGCTTTATTGATAAATCTCATAAGAGTTCATCCAGTAAACAATAGAATAAGAGAGACACTGAACCGAAACAATTTTCAGAATACGATTACGATACATAACTTACTTTGCAAAAGAAAATTAAATAACCACAATTTCTTTAGTCTCATGCTAAAAAAAGTAAATATTCAAAAAGGTATAGAGTATTGTACAATAAAATGGAGTAGTTGTATAATTCCTTAACATTTTCTTTACGTGTTGAACACGAAATTTAATTAAAATTCATAATGCATACTCGTAGTATATACCGATTGCCCGCAGGCTAAAAGTTAACCGCCAACGACCGTATACAATAATAATACCAACAAAAATAAAAAGATTCCACAGTACGACCTCCTACACTCCCAAAGATATATTATGTATCAATCTTACTAAGATAACTATATTTTCAAACTGAAAAACATCAAATTACAGTAACAATTAAAAATAAACAAATTGATAACTGAACAACAAGTAATAATTTCTACTCATGAATTATTAACAACACGTGTTTAGAATTAATTCATGTTGTTCTCTCTTTCCTTTAATTCACAACAATCATGAATGAGCATCGTGACCCAGCAAACACGTGTTATTCATATTCAACTCGTGGACATGATCCATCACCAGACATCGTTTCCGGTATTCAAGCTCTTGTATGATGTTTATTGAGGCTCTGAGTGATTCTCTTTAGTTTAAAAATCACCTGGATGCAATTCTCATCTTGGCTCACATCTTCTGATCTACTAATCTTTGGACTACCTAAGAAGTTTATAGCGGCACCGTCTAGTAATAACAGCCAAAAAAATGGAAATGTTTAGATAAATAATAATAAACAAAATTTTATTAACCCTACATAGTTTCAGAATAGTAATTTTTTATTCACTCTAAGAAATACTCATTATTGTATGTAAACCATGCAAGTTTTATTGTCTTCCACAATAAAATACGACAGCCGCATAATGCAATAGATCGTTTTTATGAAAGGTCTGAGTTAGGGTAACCACATTAACTTGTCAATTCAGCTAATGCATCATTATTAATTAGTTACAAGAGTTTTACTTTTCTTTTTTTCTGATATGAAGCTACAAATATAAGATCTCAGCTCAGGAAAGATCCCAAATATTCAAAATAACATATCTGCTCAAGACTCATTAAGTGGTTAAAAATCTGAAAAAACATAACTTAAAATCTGTCTAAAAATCCAACAATAAGGTGGCAATTCTTTCTCAATATTATCAAACATCGATATACAACAACCTCAAATCAAAGATTACTTATTACCCTGCTTATCAATGCATTAAATTTATATAATGTTCTTTATCCCTCTCCATCCCCCTCACTCTCTCGCGCTCTCTCTGTCTCTCTCTAATATATATATATATATATATACAATATGTTCCACGAAGAGGTATACGCTTTTGATTTCGTGTCACTTGCCCATTCCCCCACCGATTCAATTGAAACTTTACAGACCTTTTAAAGAAGGTTCTAAAAATGTACTCTGAGAATTTCAACCTTCTAGGATTTATAGAAATGAAATGACGGCTTTCAGAAAGAAAAATCAATTTCAGGCAAACTCATTTTTTATTCATTACAGAATAGCTGGTAAAAATGATTTAAACAGATGGTAATTAGAACTAGAATAATTAAAAACACTTAGATAGTTGGTCATAGTTGTGACTAATTATTAACTTGTTATATTCAGTTTGGACAGCTGTTTAGCAATACATCATCTGTTTTTAATCAAGCTATTTTGTAATAAATAAAAAATGTGGTTTATCTGAAATTTATGTTTTTGTTTGATAACACCAATTTTGTTTCTATACATGCTAGAAGATTGAAATTTTCAAACAACATTTTTAGAATCTTTGTTAAAATGTTTGTAAAGGTTCAATAGAATTGGTGGGGGGATGGGCGAGTGATACTAAATCAAAAGCGTATACCTCTTCGTGGGACACATTGTATATAGAAAACCCTCAACCTTTTCCTATGAAATACCCGCATCTACAACATAACCAATTATTATAACTATAAAAGAAATTTAATGAAAGCTAAACAAAAAATAAAATAAAATTTAATTACTTAAATCAAAATTACTATCTAAATCAAATTAAACCGCAAAATCTATTTCAAGAGAAAAAAATTTAAAGTAAGCATTATATGAATGTTATAAATACAGAATATCCCATGAAGAAACGGACATGTTCTACCGGTGAAAATAATGAAAAACGTTCATATATTCATGTCTGGAAACGCTGCTTTATTTACCAGTTACGGTTAGTGAAAAATGCCGCTCGGATTTCAGCTCTTCTAATAAAAAGCCCTACTGTAATTTTTGCGAACAAAATTAAGGAAAAAAAGCACAAATCTTTTTCGTAAATTTGGTTTTTTTTATTAAATTTTAACTTTATTTTTTATATAACTTAAGCTGGGAAATAGGATAAAACAGTTCTCAGAACTGTAATTCCAGTAGTTTTTAAGATATCCCACGTAAAACATAAAATTCGGTGTCAAAAAACAAGTTTTTTTTTTTTGCAAGGCTTTGTCAACTGCAACTAGTTGCACTTTATAAAGTGCAATGGGAGGCTTTATCAAGTGCAATTAGTTGCACCCCAATTGAAGGCGAAACATTGTACTATTGATTTGCATTTTGTTTTATTTTAAGTAATATATCATAATATTGTAAAATGGTTGTTTTTCCTGAAGAATTATAAAATGGAATGTTTGTGATTTAAAATATTGTCTCGTGTTGGCGGCTGGATCAGCATATTGAGAGATTGACAGTTGACAATTTTTATGTAATTGCAATTTACTGGTTAAAGAACATCAGTAAAACCATACAAATCAGAATAATGACAATAGTAATAATAATAATAATAAATAACTCATAACAACAATTAGAATAATGATAATAATAATTAAACAAATAATGATCATAGTAATCACAACAATAATAATAAATGTCAATAACAATAATAAACAATGATCACATAAAAAACAGAATTTAAAGTAATCATCAGGATTTATCCAAAGGTAGATAAATAATGAAAACCAGAATTTAGTCTCATTCCCTAAAGATATTAATATAACCGCTACTCTTTAACACTTTTCACCACTAGTCTTGTATTAATAAAAATAGTACAATAGATAAGGCTAGTATAAAAGTCTTTAATTGTAAACACCTTTGCTGTTTACAAATAAAACTACCCTAACAATTTATGAATGAAATTTAGTACATTATCTCTTTCGCTTATAGACTTATAGTAACTCACGAAACCATCTCTTGTTTCTATGTACGCGCCGAACTTAGTTCACTAGAAATTCGCTTCTTCACTGACCGCGTCGCAGAATACTCTCGCTGACTGACATCGCAGACTCAACTCACAGACTGACGCCGTAACATCTCGCTTGATACGTCTCGTAACGACTGATCCGCAGAACTGATTTTTAACTGGTCTTCCCCGGAGTATTTATACTCCTATCTTCTTTACCTGCAGAACCAGACCCAACTCGAAGCGTGAGAAGGATCGTCCGCCCTCACATATTCCCATGAAATTCCTATTCTGGTCCGATAACTTTTCTCACAGAACAAACATCTGTTTAGGTGTGTCAGTAGACAGTATTACAAAGGTCCATTACAAATGGACCAGTAACCTTTACTAAAAAGGTTTCTTTTAACCCCTTTCTGGATTCCTCCCATTATTATATTTTCTACTACTTTCTTCTTAATTGGCAGAAATACGTTGGCAGGAATTAATTACTCAGGTCCGCTATACCGGTCTTGTTACAATATTCTATCTGCATATTATTTGCGTAGTCACTTATATGGATCTACATATTTTGTATTCCTGTTATATATATACATATGTAAGGAGCATGCAGAATATATTTTACAATTTTCTAACGTATTCTAATAAAAATAATAATTCTTAAGTGAGTATAACCGAACACCTAGTATAGTAATAAACCACTCGATTCAGGTAATTAGGGAATGTTTTATTTATGCAGTTAAGAAAATAAGTGAATTATGCTAGCTATCATCAATAATACGTGACCTGCGCAAGGTCACGTAAAATTGTTGATGTAACTTGAAATCCTTTGCATGAGATTGTACTTCTTGTTTGCAGTCTCTAGATCATTTATTATCATCCATTTCACTTACTCTTCCTTCCTAATGTTTTTTCGATAGTTAAGGTTTATTATCGGTTTACAGTTACTGTCTGTTCGGTATTTATGTTTTGTTTGGCAGTACCAGTTTCATCGATGACCAATCAGAGGGCTTCTACCAGAAGGCTATACAATAAGCCGAACATATTTGCTTCTTTAATCAGAATTATATTATTATTTTCTATTATAAGTGTTTTCTACTATAAAAGCGTATTTTACTACAAAAATGTTTCCTAACGACAATATTTAAAGCCACTAAAATTTTCAAAAACCTGATATTAATAGAAACGGTAAGTTCTTTAGTTTTTAATTTCTGTTAATATCAGATTTTACACATCATTTTTTACAGATTAAAAATTTTTTTCAAGGTTATTTCTAACAATGCATTCTATAAGAATAATTACGTGAACGTATGTATAATTAATATAAGTATTATTTATGAAACTATTTTTAACTTTCAAATGGTGACTCTAATCCTAACTTAGTAACTTTGCTAGATCTTTTGATCTTTAGATCTCTCTGAATTTTTCCTTGCTAGAAGAAAGTGAATTCACTTTCTTCTAGCAAAAATAATCATAAATTTTTATTAAAGAAATCGCATTACAACTTCAGAAATTAGATCACCTGACTCATTACAAGTTTTGAAATGGCTTAGAATTGTTTTCATCAGAATCAATTTAACCTCATAGATAAAGCTAAATTTCAATCTTCAATCTAAAGCTAAGTTTTATTTAAGAATAACCCGTAAAATAGAATTGGGAAGGAAAAAGCACCATAATATGTGAAACACCTGTTGCTCAAAATATATTTAACAATTTTTTTATCAGGAAATATTTTTCAAATTTGTAAAAAAAAAAATATTTTTGTACTTCCTGATATTGTAATTCTGGTAGGTTGGTGTAAATATTAAAAACGTTATACTATTAAGGGATTTGAACGTATAAAGAGGCCGTGAGGATAGATTCGGCGGTATTGCTAACGCGTAAAATCAGGAGAAGCTGGATCTATTGAATCGTATTTTTTATTTTAGGATAGATTATTAGGCCCGACTTTACCCGATAGATTAATTATATTATAAATATATATTATATTGCACAGGCTAATTATATTGCTACCAGATAAGAAACTGAGCTACCTAGTCAGTCCACAGGCAGTCACCCTTAATAGTGACGTAACTGATCATGGGACATCATCAGAATGAATAATCTAGCAAGATCCGAAGTCATACCTACTTCCACAGAACCGATAACGGGAAGAAAGGTCAAGATAAAGGAAAGAAGTGAAAAGAAAGGACGTACAATTCCACCCAAAGAAAGCGGCACAACAAAGGTTGACACCCGCTTATAAATACTACATAGTAAATATGAAGTTTGCCTGACCAGGAATCCAGCCTACAAACATTGGAAAAAAAAATCAGAGGAGATACTACTTCGTCACGAAGGTCGGAATGCAGTATATTGCAATGAAAATTTATTTTCCTACAGGGAATTAAAGAACCACCCAAGAAATGATGCAGGATTTCTAGAGGATAGACCAAAGTCTATCCTCTAGAAATGTGGATTGTCAAAACAATCCACAAAATACAGGATAAGGAATATCCGAGACTGAACCAAAAACTGTTCAAATAGAGCTTCCTGGGAGATAGAAGTAATGATCTAATGGTAGTAACACTCAAAACTTCGACAGCGTAGAACATGTCTTAGTCAAAACGTAACACGTATGACGGTGATTATTTGTGTTATAAGTTATCAGAGAGAGTGAATGAAATAAGAAAGAAGAATAATTCACTGATGAAGTTCATAGAATTACTTGTTACATGTACTTTTTTCTTTGAATTTTCAGTTCACATAATTACTCTGATTTACCGGTACGTAATAATATTCACTAACGGTTAGTTAGCGAACACAGTAATATTTTTTAAAGATCACACAAAAAAAAGAACATAGAAAGAGTGCAAAGTTAAATATTTTCAAAGATATAGACTAATCGATCTGATGTTTATCAACGAAAGATATAGAATGACTTGAATGAATACCATGATTTTTACTCTCACAGTTATAGCGATATATGCTGCTATATATGTAACGGGAAAGTATACAAATCGGTAAGAAATAAATCTAAAACAATTCTACTTTTTTTTAAGTTTTCTGACTTGAGGACAAATTTTTTTAAAATTAACAAAAAAGAATAAATTAAAATTTTCAGTGTCAGATGGCAAGGCCAAATGAAGAAGTATTAAGAAGAATCGGACAAACAGGAAAATGCTATATTTGAATATAGGAAATGGAACAGGCTAAGACATTATATGAGAAGGTGTTATTAGTGGTTGCGATACAATTCTTGGTGAATGGAAAAAAAAGGGAGATTTCAAATGATGGATGGGATTACGGAAAAGGAAAAATATGATGAAACAAAGAGGTTAGAAAAGGGTAGAACAAGGTGAAGAATAGCGATAGCGTCTCGGCCTTTCATCCGGAGGTCCCGGGTTCACATCCCGGTCAGGCATGGCATTTTCACACGATACAAATCATTCATCTCATCCTCTGAACCAATACATAACGGTAGTCCCGGAGGTTAAACAAAAGAAAAAAAAAGGTATAGTAACAGCTGTGACAGGACCTACCGTAATGGCAAAACACTATGAAAGGATGAATGAATCAGTCAATGGGATCAACAGACACTGAGTTTGAAGAAAGGATTTGTTTGAAAACAGGTAGACAGGTACTACGTTCAGGTGAAGGAATTTAATACATTTTTGTAAAAATTGGAAAAAAAGAGTAGGTCGATTATTTTAATTGAAATAAAATTTCAAATGTTTAATGAGACACTTCAGCAAAAAAACTGTTCTTACAAAAGTAGACTTTTTTTATCAAAATTACAAATTACCAA
Source organism: Lycorma delicatula (assembly GCF_047948215.1). NCBI lineage: Eukaryota > Metazoa > Arthropoda > Insecta > Hemiptera > Fulgoridae > Lycorma > Lycorma delicatula. Next base: position 81,616,641 of record NC_134457.1, on the reverse strand, counting down.
AACTTTAAATTAAATTTCCACCCCTCGCGAATAAATAACTTTATATATTTTTCTTTTTTTTGACTATATCTTGGTAGAGAAAAGGCGTTACAGGGAATTTTTTGCATCCACATTTTCTACAGCAATAGGTCTTCAAACCACTGTAAAACGTTTTCGTCCATCCAACTCCGTTAGTCTGTCTGTGGTAATAAAAAATATTTTTCTAATCTCTAAAAAAATTTTTTATTTATTTTAAATATAATTCCATATCGTAAGTTACCCGTTTCATTTAAAATGTAACAATCTTAATTTTTTGATAACACTTACCCTTTAATATTTCTTTTTAAAAAATTAGCCAAAAATATTTAGCCCCTTTCTAGAAAATTACAACTTTGTTTATTTGGAAATATTATAACCCTTCGTATTAGTATAAAATCTTTGTATTTTTAAAAAATAATTTTAAAAAGTTCTTTTTTAAATTTATAAAATAAATTTATTTACGTAAAAATATAATTTGATCAAGGGCGTCAAACTGCTTTCAAAGTTTTAGGTGATCATGTTTATCTTTTTCATAATTTTATTTCAAATATTGCATAATTAAATCATTGGCATATAAAATCTAGACGGAGTATTTGAAATAAAGGTTTGTCAAGGAATAAGCCACGAAAGTTATGCGATCCTTTGCCGGCATTTTTTTTTAAATATTGAAATAACAGTATACAGGTTACTCGTAGATAATTAATAAAAAATTAAAAACGGGACTGACAACTATATACTTCATTCATAACAGTGTTTGTAATACATGTAAATATTTATATAAAAATTTTAATTTGTTAAATATTATTTAACGCCAATCCGAAATCAGGTTTTTCAGTCTTTCACATAATTATCACATATTTTAACGATGAAAACGGAACTTATTTTGTGTATTTTTTTAAATATTAATTTAATTTTACTTATTTTTATAACAATGCACCGGAACCAAACTTATTTAGTTTATATAACATTATTCTTATTTTTGTCACTTAAAAATGTAATTATATTACTTATAGAGGATGACGTAAAAGGAAACTACAATAAAATGTTAAATAAACTACAAGAAGAGCCCACTACATAATAACAGCTTATTGTAGTACTACTATAAAGACGAGGACATTCTATTAAGTACAATAAATTTTAAAAATAAATGAACTGCTTTAAAAAAAAATTACTGTATTAAACCACAGACCTCATTTAAATTACTGTTGTTATTATTTAGATGTCAGTAAAAGAGAGGATTTTTGTTAAGTAATTATACTTGTTTTAACAATAGACTCAGCGTTATAATAAAGAATTTTAGAAGAGTGAAATCTTTTGAAAGATGTAGCTATAATAAAAACAAAATAAACAAGATTTAATATTTTCCTACTAAAAAGAAAAAATTATACCGTCAAGAAATAAAATGATTTCATAATTTATTGACAAAAAGTGAAAACAAGTCCTAATTATTGTGAATTTCCTATTATTTAAGTACTTCCTTAAATAAAATATTTTTTCTCCGACTACTTTTATATCATAATAGCTTTTAGTATTTTGAAAAGATCGGATAGCCGTGAATAATTAAAAACAAACTGAAAGGGGATAATGTACAGAAAAAAACGAATACACAAGATTCTTTTCATTATTTAAAATTTATTTTATTAATCGCTTATATTTATTAAAATAAAGTATTCTAACGCATAAAAAATTCCAAAAATAAAACAATAAAATATGCTAATCTGCAGAATTCAAAAATTTCAATAGTCAACTGATTAGACCTTGTAAACGACGTATAACAAACATTATTCTTACGTTTTAAACAAAAAATCAATTAATTATTATTTAAAAAAGAAATACAAAGATCTATGATAATTTTCTTTTCTCCAATACAATCCTGAAGCGACATTTGTATTAGGAATGTATATATCAGGAATTATTTCGAAATCTTCCTATATAAAATTAGACAAATTAATAACTAATTTAAAAAATAAACAATTTTTCATATAAATAAAACCTTATACTCTCTGCCTTTGTTTGGTTTGATTTTAATCTATTTATTTATATTACTTTACTTTAATATTACAATCTTGGATATGCTGAAGAAATAATTTAACCAAATAAATGATGCAGATAAGGTAATAGGTTGAAAAATGCTGTACCCTTTCTGGAATCGAACTTCCCGGTTAATTGATCTAAAATCAACATGCAAACTACTAACCACCACACCGACACAACAGCCTCGACTAACTCACACACTATTATTGCATACGTTTTCAGAATACTAATTTGTATTTAATTGCACAGCTATGTTTTTATAAATAAAATTACAACTGTTGCTAAAATTTGTATCAAAATTCAGTAAATAACTGAACAAAAGAAAAAAAAATACTGTAATTATAAGAAGCTACTTTTTATGTCAACGTAGCTTATTTTTTTCACCTTTCACCTTTCACCTTTCATCTTTTTATTTTTTCTTTATTTTTTAATAATTAAAACGTGCTTTTTTCTTTTCCTTTCTTTTTAAATGGTTCTTCCCGTCATATTTTCAACAGGAAAAATAAAGTAACGATAACCTTCTGTCAAATCAACTCTTATCTAAATAAAATAAAAAATAATAAAAAAAAATATCACAATTATTTTATTCTTTGAAAGCTAAGAAAATACATCAAATTTGAAGTCATTAGTAATGCGCTACCCGTCTAATTAAATTAACAACCAAACTGTGATAGTAGAAATATAAAAATGTAATAAAAAAATGTCTTTTTCATAAATACTTCATAAAAACGAAAGTAGAATTATTTGTAAAATCAATAAAGAAATTCCAAAACGTACAAAAAATACACTCAAAAGTAAAGAAAATTATAATCGCAGCAGCATAACAAAATATGTAATTAATATATTAACAAAAAACCGGTTATTAACAGAAAAATAAAGAAATAATTAAATGAAATAATAATAATTATTATTACGAAATTATACGAGAATAATAAACAAAATTGGTTATTATAATTTTCATTGTATTAATTGAAAAATATTTCAGTATATTTTAAAATAACATTAAACGTGCGAGCAGGAAGAAATTCTAGGGTATACGGAACGAAAATATTTGTTCATACTAAATTTATGGATTTTGAAATAATTCTACTAAATACCCTAGAATTTCTTCCTAGTAGAATTATTTCAAAATCCATAAATTTAGTATGAACAAATATTTTCGTTCCGTATTCATCATAAAAAAATTATCTTAATTGAAATTTTAAAAGCCAAATAATGTAAGCCTATTAAGCAATACGATCAAAGGCAACAATGTAACTGACATTTGTTGATATCAGACGATAGTGTAAAGATTAACGGAAATAAGCTGAGAAATTTTTCTAATGATACACTTTAGCCCAATCATAATTAATGTTTTATTAATTTAAGTATAAATATAGTATTGTTCCGATATACTTTTTTTCTTTACATGTATCTTAATAAAAACATTAAAAAAATGTTTTTTTTCCTATCATCTATTGTCTTCTTTATAAATAAATTTACATCAGCATTATCGACGACTAAACAAGTATTAAATCACGTCAATAAATAAAATACAGAAAATTTGATTTTTATGGAAAATTCATAAAAATAAATTCTTATCGGGTGGCTTTGCTCTCATCAAAGCTTTCAATTATTATTTAATCAGGTGGTAAGTGGTAAGTTAATATTTAAAAATTGTTAACAAAGTTGTTATATTTTCCTGGCAGGAATTATTTATTCTTATGTAGAGGAAAAACAATAACAATGATACTTGAAAAAAGTTTAAAAAATAAAAAGAAAAATCGATAATTTTTTTTTACTTTTTTCTGCTCCCCCACTACCAAAATCACCTTTCAAGAAATTTTTGTGATTGTTTACGTTTACTATGTGTTGCATGGAAGTAAATGAAAAAAATCCACTGAAAAATATACGACCAATAAAAAGTCACCTAAGATTTATTTTTTGGGGGTGGAGGTGAATTATGATGAAATTTCATTGTAATATTATTAAATAGTTAAATAAATATTAAATAATGGGAGAAAGGCTCCTGGAATAGACGGAATACCTGTAGAATTACTGCGCAGTGCAGGTGAGGAAGCGATTGATAGATTATACAAACTGGTGTGTAATATTTATGAAAAAGGGAATTTCCGTCAGACTTCAAAAAAAGTGTTATAGTAATGATACCAAAGAAAGCAGGGGCAGATAAATGTGAAGAATACAGAACAATTAGTTTAACTAGTAATGCATCAAAAATCTTAACTAGAATCCTATACAGAAGAATTGAGAGGAGAGTGGAAGAAGTGTTAGGAGAAGACCAATTTGGTTTCAGGAAAAGTGTAGGGACAAGGGAAGCAATTATAGGCCTCAGATTAATATTAGAAGGAAGATTAAAGAAAAACAAACCAACATACTTGGCATTTATAGACCTAGAAAAGGCATTCGATAATGTAAACTGAAATAAAATGTTCAGGATTTTAAAAAATTAGGGTTCAAATACAGAGATAGAAGAACAATTGCTAACATTTACAGGAACCGAACAGCAACAGTAATAATTGAAGAACATAAGAAAGAAACCGTAATAAGAAAGGGAGTCCGACAAGGATGTTCCCTATCCCCGTTACTTTTTAATCTTTACATGGAACTAGCAGTTAATGATGTTAAAGAACAATTTAGATTCGGAGTAATAGTACAAGGTGAAAAGATAAAGATGCTACGATTTGCTGATGATATAGTAATTCTAGCCGAGAGTAAAAAGGATTTAGAAGAAACAATGAATGGCATAGATGAAGTCCTACGCAAGAACTATCGCATGAAAATAAACAAGAATAAAACAAAAGTAATGAAATGTATTAGAAATAACAAAGATGGACCACTGAATTTGAAAATAGGAGGAGAAAAGATTATAGAGGTAGAAGAATTTTGTTATTTGGGAAGTAGTATCTGAGAAGAAAAGATTAGAAGCTTTTGAAATGTGGTGCTATAGGAGAATGTTAAAAATCAGATGGGTGGATAAAGTGACAAATGAAGAGGTATTGCGTCAAATGGATGAAGAAAGAAGCATTTGGAAAAATATAGTTAAAAGAAAAGACAGACTTATAGGCCACATACTAAGACATAGTCGCTTTAATATTGGAAGGACAGGTAGAAGGAAAAAATTGTGTAGGCTGGCCACGTTTGGAATACGTAAAACAAAATTGTTAGGGATGTAGAATGTAGGGGGTATACCGAAATGAAACGACTAGCACTTAGATAGGGAATCTTGGAGAGCTGCATCAAACCAGTCAAATGACTGAAGACCAAATAAAAAAAAAAAAAATTTAAATAAAGTAAAAATCTTTTTTTGAATTCAAAAAATGTATATTATTAAACTTTGATCGGTTCCCCCACCCTCAATATTATTCCCAAAGTTTTTTTTGTTTTTTTTGGGACCACTTGCACAAATAATATTCTTGGGAAGACTTTTAAAAAAATCGGTTAAAAACTACGCAATACAAAAAAATAGCTTTTCTTCGATTGTTAGAGAAGGGAAAGAATTTGGGGGCAAATATTTTATTTAAATGTTAAGTATGTACGCATGTATTGAGCTTCATATAAAGTGGGGTTACGTTTGCAAAATTTTGAGAAAATTGACTCCTAAAAAATTCCACACCTCTTGAATACTGATCCCCAAAATTTTAGCAACAAATTATCCTATGTACACGAGTCTCTGTAAGCCTCACTTTTTTCTTTTTTTTTGTTCCTGGCTCATGAAACGTCGAAAGATAAAAAACTTCTCCATATCCCGTTTATTGACTGATTACCGTACTTTCCTTCTTGTAGCATAGCTCTGCAGCTATGATGGCAGGAAAGTAGTAGAAAATAAATTAAGGTTAACTGTTTTATAATTTTGAACAAGAACTGAAATATTAAGACATAAACTAAATAATGTTGCCGGTTTCAAAATTTCGGTATTTATTCACTGAAACAATTTCCAGAATAACTTGATAGTTTTCAAACATATTTCAGCAAATAAGGCGCTACTTCATTTTTCATAAAATACTTAAAATTATATTAGTAAAAATAATCTAATAAAGTAATATTTTCCGATAGAGATTACGAGTATTAATGATTAAATACGATACGGTCACAGTTTTGAAATTTCAAAACCTAAAATTTTTATTACTTTCCAGTCTAGCGAGTTGAGGTGTAGAACGTAAAGAATTGTAATCGGTCCAATTTGGGGATATGCGGTTTTCACCGGATCTTCACGTGTTGACACCTAAGGAACAACTCAAAAAAACGGATAGAAATTTTCCGGATGTTCGTATGTACGTGTATGTGTTCGGTGTCTCACACATCTCCAGAACTACTGAACCGATTTTGACCAAACTTTGTCAGATTACTCCTGTATATGGGCCATAGATTCCACTAAAAAAGACTTGCCACTAAATTTAGATGTAAAAGGTCAAGGGGGTGAAATGTAGAGCAAGGCCACCCTCAATATCTCGAGATTTTGCCTAATTAAGGTCTTATATTTCTTAGGCACATTTGTTAACAATTAAAAAATAATAATATCTGCAAACAAATTTTTTTTCAAGATCGCACCCCCATTCTAAAAAATACTCTAAACTAGTGGGTATATTGCGTCGATAGTACTCCCTGTTACCACAAGAAGCGCTAGTGTAGCACTGACGTGCAGCTGTACAAAAAATATTATATTTAAATAAAATTATAAATTAAGTTGAATATGTAAGCCGAGCATCAGAAAAAAACGCCGCGTAACGGGAAAAGTTACAATGACAACTGTGTTGTCATTTTTTTTTTTTTTCATTTAAACGTAAAAAGTGTTTCCGAATATAGGATTCGGAAGCGAATCGATTTTCTTATAAATCTAGTACTTTACAGACGCTTTTAAAAAAATGTTCTGAATCTTAAAGAATAAATATTTGTTAATTATAAAATGTAATACATTACTAAATAACAAAAAAATAAAAATGTTATAAATATCAATTATTCCGTGTTACAATTGGAAGATAGGACAATTGCGCACAGTGATAATTTCGTACACAGCTGGTTTAACGTATCAGTTCTAGTTTAACCTTGTTCAAACATCATTCAAACAATAATTGTGTAAATGTAATAAAATTATGTTAATATAAACTGTGTAAAAATAACGGAAACATAGATATTTACAACGTTTTGTCAGTACGACCTAAAACAAACCTGTACATATTGTATATAACTGTTAAGGAAGTCATCTAGGTTGTTAGATGTACAGAAATGTCACTGTGCGCAATCTGAATGATACCGATAGGAAATTGTAATTATGGATCGACTTAAAATAAAAATAACCATCAGCCAATTAGAACAATTACTATCTCCCACTAAATACGATAACGTGGAAACTAACTATATATTTTTTTTTTCCCCAATATTATAAAATCGATTTAAATAAACGGTAATTAAACAGTCTCAAAAAAGTAATCTGAATAAACAGTTTTGACAGAGATGAATTATTATAACACTAATTATCCTTCATAAAGATTAAACTGCAGATTGTAAATGCCATATTAGTTAACGATCGTTAATTATGTTTAATATACATTAACAGTTATATTTTTATTTTGATAAACTAATGGGATATCACAGATGTGCTAGTTTAACCGTTACCCAGAACTAGTAAGTATAGATTAAACTTACGTTCTATATCTAGCCAACAAATATACAGTATTATAGGGATGGTGGATGACGCGTTTTAAAGTAAAATTATCTAACTAATCTAATGAGACATTACAGATAAAACAACTAAATAGGTCACGTAACTAATTAACTAAAACTTTTTATTATAACAAACAAACACACGCGTATTCGCGCACGCACAAACACACAATACAAACATGCACCCCTCCTTTTCCTTTTGATACAAAACAACCAAGAAAAACATGTTAAATTAATTTATCAGAAAAAATCTTATTAAATTAATTACGTTTATTTAAATTATAAACGCGGAATATTATTTAAAAAGATCAAAAAACATAAAAATCCTAAGGAACCTTAATTTTTCAACAAACAACTGTTAAAAAGTTTTAAAAAAATTATATAAAATTACGATCATACAGAATAAATAGAATTAGGATGACTCATTGGATTTTAAATAAGCAATTAGAATATATATCAACGTAAAAAGTTTACACTGAATCGTTATAATTCGTCAATACGTAGTAATTTTTTGTGAGTTTTTTCTCTTTGCGTTTCACATTCAATTAAAGGAAAATTAGCTTGTAATCTTAGATGAAGTAGTTTGTTTTAACTGATTGCATCCAAATTGATTTTAAGGAAAACTTTTTTTAAGGTTTCAACCACGATTGAAATTTCTTGAAAAATAAACTCGTTTATGTAGTTTAATTGATAAGTATGCATCATGTGCAGAGTATTTAAGGAGATAAAAATAAAACAAAATTTGTAGAAAATTTATTTATTTTTTTTAATTTCAGCTAGCTAATTTTAACTACAACATTCTTTATATGAAATTATAATTTATACTATCCACATGTATTTAACAAACCTAAAAAACTCCTCAAATCAGAGTTTACTTAATTTACCTGGAAATATCGTATTTTAAGATTTATTGAGAACGTATTTTACCATTTATTTTCAAGAAATTAGATCAAAGAAAATAATTCGTTAAAAAAATTGTATTAGGATATTTTTAAGATGAGTTTTAACCCCGCTAAAAGAAACAGGTTTTTATCAATTTATTATCTAAGGATTAACTTTACCAGATAAATACTACAAATAATTATATCCAAATTAATATAAGTTTATTAAAATTTTTTACGTTTTTTGATACAAATTAAAAAGTTATCAGGTACATCCTGACTCCATAGGGGAAGACACGCTCCATGTGACGGTTTCGGTCGCCACGCCACCCGTTCCATGCCAAGCCCATATGGGCTTTACCGGAGGTCATCTTCAGTACCTCGGCATTGACATTTTTCAGTCAATGCAAAGGTACCACAAGTGACATTCTCATCAGCGTACTAGTAACTATCATGAACTCATAAAAAAAAAACCTCAAGCCAAGTCTTAAATAAGACTTGAAGGACTACACGGTAACTGAACTACCTACCCAACATAGGCAAAAGTGAATTCAACACACAACACTAAACATAAAATATAAAGCATAAAACAAGAACAAGAACAGTAAAACACAAAAAAAAATCTCTTTCAGCACGCCGGAAGGCGGAGGTAGATTTCACCGGTGCTAAGTAGCTAAATAGGGGTTAAAAAAGATTTCCGCCTTAAAGTTAAAAAAAAACTTCAAATTTACTCAATGTAACAATGGTTGCATGTGAAAAGAAGTTTCACATGTTTAGTATACGACAAGCCCCTTCTTCATACAACTGTTTCCACCCATCGGTCCTTATCCAAAGAATAGAAGGAACTTTAAACGAATTCGATATTTTACTTAATAAGAAAGTTATAGCAATATTTTGTTTTTTCTGTTTTCTTTTGTTTTGGTCATAAGGGTTGGTCATATCAAAAGTTGTTTTAGAAAAAAATTTTAGGTAATGTTTAGAGGACTAACGATCACTTTAAACCGATTCGATACTGTGCCTATTAAGGGAGATACGATTTTTTTTTTCTCTTCAAAACCCCATTTTTTCCACCCCCTGGGCCAATGGTTGATACTATATCAAAAAACTTTACTGAGATAAGTTTTAGGCCCTTATCCAAAGATAAGAAGAACTTTAAATGAATTCGATATTTTACTTAATAAGAAAGTTAGAGCGATATTTTGTTTTTTTCGAAAAAACACCCCCGAAGACCGAGTTTTCCCATTAAAGAACTGGACCGAGATTTTGGGTCGTTATTTTTTATGTATCAATTTGAAAGTGATTGGCGCAAAATTACGCTAGTGATCGTGTCCACAAGAAAGTGAAATATATATATACTTTTGAACTGATGGTGGTTTTGGGGTCTGGGGGTTGTGAAACGCGAAGATGTCGAAATTTTCGATTTTCGAGAAGTCGAATCGTGGTACCAATTAAACTAGGAAGCTTTCTTATGAAATCCACCTCAGAACAGACCAACACTAAACAAACCAAAATCAACAGCAAAACATTAATATAACACAACAACAAAACTTAAAGCGGGGAAATCCAAGCAGAACCCTAAACCCCCTTAGCAGTCAGTCCTTCCCTTTCAAAATAAGTTATAAAATTTTTCACAATTGTCCATTCGGTCCGGTTCCTCCAATTAGCACGGAGATCTAACGCCGACTCGATGATATCGAGCCGATAAATAGTCTCGTGAGCATCAGATCGTATTTCGCATACTGATATAACACACTGTAAACATCATCTAGTTTTCCACATTAGGGATACATTCCGGAGTTTAACAGGCCGAATTTCTGCAGTCTGACCCGAAAAGCGCTATGGCCAGAAAGAAACTACGTCACGTACTTATTCGAGTGTACCCAAGAGGCTGCCCGCAAACTAACAACATTTGTGAAGAGATCATGCCTATAACGCCCACCCTCTGCCTCGTCCCATCTGGCTTGCAACTAGGCGTTGCCTAGTTGTTAAATCTCTGGAATTTTCTTTTAAATCAGCTCACCGGCCCCTGGCCGGTTATCAATCAAGCCTTGATTGAAAAAACTTTAGTCCATATCTCAGAAGTATTATAAATTCTTACCTTAGTGACAGAACGATGCACTTCAGTGCTGAAGAGGAAGACGTCCCAGTATTCGGAGGAGTTCCGCAGGGGACGGTCCTTGGACCACTCCTGTGGAACTTTGCTTTCGTTGGGGTGTTACATATCGAGTTCGATAGAGACGTGGAACTAGAGGCCTATGCGGATGAGATAGCTTTACTGGTTTCAGGGTACACTGAACAAGAAATGGAGGAGTACGCAAATGCCGCGATCATCAGAATATAGGCATGGCTGTCAGACAAAGGGTTGATGTTAGCGCCCACTAAGACCGCAGCGATAACATTAAAAGGCCGTCGTAGGCTCCGAAACAAAATCGTCCGAGTAGGTGACACGAACATCCGCGCAACCGACACGGTCAAATACTTAGGCGTATGATTGCATAAACACCGATTACATACGGTACATTTGAACAAGGTGACTTAACGTGCAAAAACTGTCATCGGGAAATTAAAAAGATTGATAAGTAATCACCGGGGACCAAGCCCCTCTAAGAGAAAACTGATACTGTCCATAGCCATGTCAATAATATACTATGCTGTTCCGGCTTGAGCAGAGGCTTTTGATGAAAAACGAAACCTTCAATGGGCCTCATCTTTACAGCGTAGGATGAATATAAGCATAATATCGGCTTACAAAACTGTTTCACAGAATGCACTCAAGGTGATTGCGGGAGTTCCTCCCGTACATCTTCGCGTCCTGATGTTATAAAGGATACGACACGGTGTGCCGCGCAAAGAAGCCCGAAACCAGATGTTGGAAGAATGGCAGACATACTGGCAAGCCTCAAATGCCGGTTGTTGGACAAGGGGAGGTGGGCTTCCATCACTCTCAGTTGTTGACTGGGCATGGAGGGTTTGGGGCTTACCTCCACTGTTTTGGCAGAAAGCCCGAACCGGTTTGTCAATACTGTGAAGAAATAGATACCGTGGAACACACTTGTGTCACCGGCGGGGCGAACTGAGGCACACGGGTGCCATGTTGTTTTTTGAACGCAGTCAAATCTACCGGTTTCACGCCTGTAATCACCAAGATCGCCTCCCGTGAAATTTTATGGGAGGCGATCAGGTGATTGCAGGAGGTGCATGCAATCAGGTTCAGTATGTAGTTTGATCGCATTAGGTGATTTATGTACCAGGTACATCCTAATCCCGTAAGGGAAGACATCCGCCTTGTGACGCTTCCGGTCGCCACACCCCCCTTCCTAACCCTGATGAGCTTTATCGGGAGTCTTCTTTCGCCCTCTAACTTTTTACATCTCATAGTAATAAGCCGGGCCTCTTGGGATGCCACCGATATAAATGCCTCGATAGACATCTACATCGGTGATTTTTAAACTCAGTTTTTGCCTTCGCTGTAGGCCTCGTCCGGAAATCTTGAATGTCCTTCATCGTTGCCCTCTGAACTAGCTAACCGAGTTCGCGGAAGCACGAACCTCGCGCCTAGTTCTACCTTTAATTGAGCCAATTTCTAGTAAATGTCTCGAAATACGAGGCAATTTAACATCATACCACCAAAAATTTTGTTCGCAACAATGAAGTTTAGTTCTAGTTTCCTTAGTGAACTCAACTTCAGTTCATACCCCTGACTTTTGTTTGATTATGGACTCCGGTCTGGTCTACGGGAGAGGCGGACAGACCTCCTACTCCCACTCAGCTCGCAGAGATCCGCGTGACAGTTACTTAATTTCGACCATCGTCTAGATGGTCGAAATAAAAAACACATCACGGTTGCATGGGATCCATGCCCTCGGCAGTGCAGTCGCCATCCCGCCGACAGTGTCATGTACTCATTCAAAACTGCCCTCGTCAAAACGCCGCTACACCTCACGGCTGCATGGTAACCCATGCCCTCGGCAGTGGTCACCGTTCCGCCTACAGCTAAACAGTCAAAATTTAATCTAAACGTGGCTCGATGCCAGCACGCATAGTAGTAACTTAAGCCGCTGAAGTATAATTGTGATATCAAAAGGAATTATTTTGTTTGTAAATAATTATAAGAATTGTTTTGAAGATAAATATAACTTTAGCAAGAATTTTCAGGAATTGCATGAATAAATTTGAGAAGGAAATAATTTAAGGAGCACATAAAACATTAAACAACTTTCACAGTAAAGGTTTTTTGTAATCTTTACATATGCATATTTTGGTAATAAATATGAACCCAGTGTATGCTTGATCATTTAGATAAAATAAAAATACATAATAATTATCTTCATAAAGCCGTTACGTAAGAAAGTGAGTGTGTTGACAATTAAAGACAATGTGAACAATCTGTGAGCAGGCTTAGAAAGTCAGGCTAGTACTTAATGGGAAGACACAGCTGTTTATTTTTCTAATGAAGTCATTAGTTGTTACTATGTAAAAAAAAAAGAAAACAAACCAAGAGTTTCATCGATAGTGGCTGGAATTCTACACGATATTACTGTATTAATGTTAAACTAAGAATGGAAGAACATGATGTAAGTTACAAGCGTTCGGTAAACTTATAACTGTTTTTACAACAAAAAATTAAAGGAATAAATTTCTTTGAGCATAATGTTTTTTTAATTTTAATTAAACGCTAAATTTTGCTGACCGATCATTAAACGTGTAAAAATTCCTTTAGGTACTTTTTCACTATTTTTATGCAACTTCTTTGTCAAAAAACAACGTATTAAACGTATTATTACAGTGTATTAAACAAAAAAATATGTCTTTTAGCGAGCATAGGTTATTTGTTTAATTAGATTATAATATACATATTATATGATATTTAACGTTAATTACACGAAGTTAGCGAGCAAGGCGAGCCTAGGTTATGTTTGGGTCGGTTATGTTGATATACGTATGATTCGTCAGTACACTGAGACAACATATCTTTTTATTTTTCCCCCTTAAATAAGCGTTATTATTCATTTTCTCATGAAATCTGGAGAAGTTGCATCAAAAAAGGTGGTGGTGCAATAACAATCAAGTACTTCCTTTTTTCATTAAAATTTTTAATATTATTTTTCAGCCAATTTCCATTAGCGAGATCGGAAAATATATATTCAACGGCGTCTATGAATAAATATAAAGAGAAAATTTGATGCTATTTTTTTTTTAAATCAGCAAAATAAGATCACGCAACTAGCTGCTACCATCATCTATTCATTGAATTAATAATAAATTAAACCAGTCTCCCTCTTACCGTCACTTATAGTGCGCTGCTGCTGCTGTCTTTCCTTTTTATTAATCAACTAGACGACGTAGGTTTTATTAATCAGTATAAAACTATTCCCAGTTATCGTAAAGGGGAAATAATATTAAAATTTTATTTTTAAAACTTTGCCCTTCCCCTCAAAGGGATCGAAGAAAATACAGAAGAATTCAAAACAGTAATTTCTGAATATTTTTATAAATAAAAAATATTTCCCATTCCGTGTACATTAAGTGTTGTAAGTTTACCTTAAAAGATGATAAATCTTGCTCCCACAACTATAAAAAGAAATAGATAATGCAAATACGATCTCAATACGGCGGAAAAAACTTGATATGCTTATAATCATTTATTTGACAAGAAATATTTTTATTATTTCTGTAAAACAATGGAAAGAAGATGAGTATGTAAGTACTTAAATATATTAAATATTTTCGAATTATCTTTATAAAGCCAGTTACGTATAGATATTCAATACAGATACACCTACACCATTTTACCATTTTAAGTAAATGGATTATTTTATTATTCTTTATTCAAAAATTATAAAATTTAATATGAATATTTTAATTAAAAATTGTAATAAACAAATTTTTTACTATTTTAACATAATAATTTACTTAATAGTTCACACATTATATAACTCGTTATACAAAAATCAACAATGTGAAGAACATAGAAGTAATCGGGAATATATATTTCAAATATTTATTTATTTTTTACGAAACTAATATCATTTTATTTTTTTTTAAATTACCAAGTACGACTTTGAAACGTGAGACTAAACAATACCTGGAAAATATCATTATTCCTGATGTTTAGTAAAAACAACAAACCAAAACTGGAGCGTATTTAAAAACAAAACTTTACAAAACAAAACTTTTATTTTATTATTTCCATTATTTACAAACTCCTCTCAGGGAAAATCCTTTTGAGAGTATGGGAATCTATAGACACCGTGTCTTACGTTGGCTGCAATCTTCTAAAAACAAAAAAATATTTATACAACTGACGCATATTACATATTTACACTTTTTTTTCAATAAATATAACAATAAAATTCACGTAAAATTAAAATAAACTCACAACTGCACGTACCCTTATTAAATTTACATTAAAAATGCCGAACTCCGTGTCCGAAACGGTAGCGTCCTTCATCTGGAAGGTTGTGGGTTCGAATCTCGATCAGCCTTGCCATTATCATACGTTAATAACTTTAATCATATTCCAAAAAAAATCCAAAGAAATAAGAGAAGTCCTTTTAAAAATACGGTTAACTTGGAAATCTTAAGGAGATGACCTCTTTTCCTATCATTTTTGTTATCGGGTTGATTTTTTTCAGAAACTGTGAAAAGTGATATTAAGACGAAAAGAGAACTACATTCTAAATGAACTTTCGTTTTCTGTTTAACCTCTGGAACTACCGTAAGGTATTACTTCAAAGGATGAATGAGGATGTCATATGTATGAATGTAAATGAATTTAGTCTTGTAGTCTCACGTCGACTGTTCCTGAGATATGTAGTTAATTGAAACCTAACCATCAAAGAACACGGGTATCCACGACCTAGAATTCAAATCCGTATAAAAATAACCGCCTTTACTAAGATTTGAAACTTAGAATTCTCGACTTTGAAATCAGCTGATTTGCGATGAGAAGGTCACAACTAGATCAACCCGGTGGGTTAGAATTCATGAACTGCAACGATTCTAATGTGAAAAACTAAGAAAATAAATAAAGATGCAACAGAAAAAAATCAAGTTATAAGCTCTGTTTGAAGAATGATTAGCTGTAATGTAATCTGGGCAAGACCGACTGAAATAAGAATTACAGAGTGTGTTCTAGGTAGTATAATTTAAATAAATGAATGTAGATATTTGAACTAAGAAAAATAATAATTCTGAAATGTGAAATATAATTGCAGAAAGTACAAGTAAAGTTAGTTTTGGCCTTGAGATTTATTTTATTATACCGTACATAAAATATCAAATAACGTGGGCATAAATATTATATATATATAATTTACACACACACTCAGTCTATAACATAAACCATGATTAAATTTTTTTAAAACCGACATTCACCCGATCAATCATTAAATAATACAGAAAAAACTGTAGATTAACTACACAAATATATAGTTGCATAACGGATTGAAATGTTATTAGAAAAGATTTACAAGTAAATGTAATAAAATAATGGGCCTAAAATAATGAATATAATACAATATTATACTTTTATATACATCTATTGTTCAGCACAAAATTATTAAAAGAACCTATAATAAGAATCATAGTTTTATACTTAAAATTAAAAAAAAAAACGTACTAATAAGAAAGTATTTCATTAGCTCAACCAATTTATATCGTACAGATAGGAATAAGATAAAAAAATTGTCCCAAAGTAAAACAATAATGATAATAATAATAAAACAAAGCCGTTAGTTGTACGGTTACGTTATTTTAAATTAATTTTTAAAACAATATTATTAGTATTCAATAAAATAAAATTACAAAAAAATATAGCTTTCACCCTATTTAAAATAATAAACATCATTAGTAAATGCATTCAATCCGATCATTAATTTTACTTATAATTATAATATTATAACTAATGATTATTTAATATTATGTAGTAGTTACGAATAATATTAATGGCATTAAAAACTATTTCAATAAAACTATTAGTTATGTACAATCATTTTCAAGTAACATAAAAGAATAAATATAAAACAATTAATACTAATAAAGACGTTTTTTTTTAATTATAAATAGCCATCAAGATACTAAAGTCATTTATAATTATTATTCTTATTACGTTAATTATATTTAATAAAAAAGTTATAATACCTAAATAACATAATGATTTATAATTAATTTTTATATTAACTTTCATTTTCTTTCTAATTACAATGAAACTACGGTATTTCTTGCAAAAAAACTTACGTTAATTATATAACAGTGTATTGAATATATAAATGAAGTAATATAGTATATATATATTAATTTACAAATATAAAACGATTTACTATTTATTAAATAAATCGTTTAATATCCTTAGCTAACACTTACAAAAAATAGATCAATTAATGTTTAATTGAAGAAAGATTATCAAGTAGCTTGAAAAAGAAGCTTTGAAACAATATTTCGTTTGTCAGTTTCGGCTGACCAACTTAAAAGAGAACCGAGTCGGCTCGAACTAGAGTTATTTGTGGTTACATTTAACACTGCCAGCGTTGCCGCTACTACTAGCACCATTATTAGTCGTGTATGTTACTACACTCGTCTACTGTTGTCGGTTGCCGTATTCGTCTACTGTCACGAATTCGTTCGAGGAAAGGGTTATTATAGTGGAAGTTTATATGCGTTCTGACTCCTTTCAAGAAGGCATCAAATATTCCTACAAATATTTCCGAATACCAATAGCCCAGCAAAGTGTAGCATACGCAATGCACGATTTGGTTAAAAAAAAAATGGTGTACAACGGGGTCGGCTTTAAACGAAATAGAAGATTCTCTCTTAGGACTCAAAAGGTCGTAGCCGATATTCAAAGAAGAATTTCTGACGGTCTGAAAAAATCTATACATAAGTTATGATAACACCTGAAGCGGTGTAAAATAAATATCTTGCCGTAAGATTCGTCATGATCTAAATTTGAAACCTATCGTATAACATCTGTGCAACAACTCATGAAAACAGAAAAACCGAAATTCGTCGACAGAAAATATTGTCGATGAACAGATAAACCTGTAATCATGTCAGACAATTGTGGTTTCATTCATCTACGTGTTAATTCGCACAACACCAGCTACTGGACGACTGAAAATCCTCACCGGATGTTTGAGCGTTTTACTTCAGGATAAGAAAATCGATGTATGATTGTGACGTTTCTGATAATCATTTAGCAGAGCCAATATTTTTTTGACGGGACTGTCAATATAGAAGTGCATCGTACAGTTTAAAAGAATTCTAAGCTCGGTTAACAGATCTTGAAAGACAGTTTGGCTTCTTCTAACCAGCCGAAGCAAGGTATTATACACATTACTACACTATTCACTAACGGGCATTCACTTTTTTACAGAAGAATGAACTGTCAGCAGAAACCGATGGCCTACCAGTTCCACAAATTTGTCAAGATGCGATTTTTTCCTCTGAGGCTATTTGAAGATAAAGTTTATGAATCAAATCCCCATACTATCGATGAACTGAAGGCCAAAAATCATAGGGTTAAACAAAGGCTTAACACGTCAGAGTACATAATAATAATAATCGACGCTCGGACGATGGTAGCATAAAGCGTTATAAGATTTTACAAAATATCAAAATAGCTGCTCTTTCTGCCAAGGGCGTTAGAAATTATTTAAGGCGTCAGATTGGTGAATTCTTGGCGGGACGATGGATGATGGCTGACACTTTTGACGGTCCGATAGAGTGCGGCCTTAGTCGGGGAGTACCTCAGAGGTCGGTTTTGGGTCCCCTGCTGTGGCTCATAGTTTATGACGGGGTCTTGCGTCTTCCACTTCCCGCCGATACTGAGGTTATAACCTATGCTGACGACTTCTCCGTCCTGGTTAGCGGCAGAACCGAGGGGGAGCTGAAAGAGAAGGGAAACCTGAAATTGCAGACGGTTAATGAATGGTTAGGGAATCACGGCATGGAATTATCTGTAAGTAAATGCGAATATATCTTATTCAGCGGACGACGGGTGATCAGAGATTTTGACCTGTGAGTGGGAGGCCAGTCACTACACAGGAAGCCATGTATACGGTATTTGGGAGTACAGTTGGACAAGGGTCTGATTTTTAGCCAACATCTCTTGGATAAATGTGATAGAGCAGGTAAAACGCTACGGGCACTAAATGCTCTCCTAGCAGGACATCCAACCCTGTAGGAGAAGACACTCGCCTAGTGACGTTCCGGTCGCTACACCCCCCACCCCTTTACCTAGCAGGACAGAGAGCACCTAGTGTTTCAAAGAGGAGGCTCATCGCATCAGCGGTGGCCTCTTCCCTTCTTTACGGGTAACAGTGATGATGGCAGCCATTGATGAGAGTCGCAACTGTACGCGCCTAAAAAGCATACATAGGAGCATTCTGCTCAGCGGGATTTCGGAGTACCGTACCGTCGGGGTACTGTACTGAGGACATGACACAGGCCACCTCGTATGAGGCGGGCTGTGTCGTGTCCTCTATACTCCCGATAGAATTACAGGCCTTGGAACGCACTTTCCGCTTCGAAGGTATAGACAGGGCCGAAGCCGCTACTTTAGTATGGCATAAGTGAAAAGAGAAGTGGCGGTCTGGCGATCGCGCCTCATGAACTAAGCGGCTTATAGTCGACTTAGACACATGGATAGACAGAGGACAAGTTACTATATCAAACAATGCTTAACTGGTCTCGGTGCTTTCGAGAGCTACTTGCACAGTTTCATAGACACGTAACCCCCCGATACATGTATTGTGACGGAGTAGACAACGCTGTACATACCATCTTTGTATGCAGCGAATGGCGAGCGGGTAGCGGACCAGAGCGGGAATTCACCGGCTTAGGCCGGTGAATACCCGCCTAATATTCTGGCGTCCGAGGCTAACTGGCGTAAGTTCGAGGTCTTCGCAGTCGACGTCTTGACTGCCAAGGAGGCTGAGGGATGATGACGGGGATATTAGCATAAGGAAGGGAGGACAGCCCCACACCTGAGGGGTCGCACGCCTAGGTGTGTGGCTTCCAATGATCGGGTGGGGACTCCATGGGCTTATAGGATGGAAATTAGTTAAGACCGAGTCCCGGCCGCGGGGGAGTAAGGCTAGGGACGGCATAGCCGAACCTGGTCTTTCCTTTCTGCGGTTTGAGGCAGGCAATGTCTATGACCGAGTCCCGGTCACTGACGGGCGGCCCGGGAAAGACATAGTCGGGCCCGGTTACTGTCCGTTGGGAGGCTGGCACTTAAAGGATTCGACTTCGGTGGAGTTGGGGGGGGGGGGAACTGACCTGCCGTGCCGGACATACAATATACCATGAAATATTACTCCGCTCATAAGGTTTTACGCTTATGAAAGAATTTCTTTTTTAGTCAACTTCAAAAATAAAAAAAGGGAGGAGGTATTCGAATCGATCGAAATATTTTTACTTCCTGATATCATAGATCTAGAGCTATGCTGCAAGAAAGAGTGTACGGTAGAAATAAAGTATAGTAATCAGTCAAAAAATGTTGTATTTTTTTTTTCATTTATCGACGTTTCATGAACTTCGGACCCCAAAAAAACAAAAACAAACGGGGTAATGATCGTACGTATGTCCGTACGAGTAAGTTGGAGTGTTTAAAGCTTAATAACTTCTGGGATCAATGCGAACTAGTATTATCTTACCATTTTAACAAAAGGTTTGTCCCCAAAAATCTAAAAAAAGTTATTTCTTTAACCAAATTTTTTTTTTACGTCCTGAAAAAAATACTTTGCAAGTGGTCCCAAAAAAAAATAGGGACAAAATTGGTAGTGGGGGAGCCGACCAAAGTTTGAAAATATCGATTGTTTTTTTAAATTTTTTAATTTAATTAAATTTTTAATAATAATATTAACATAAAGTCTCACCATAATTCACCCCCACTCCTAGAAAATAAATTTTTTAGGTAACTTTTATTGGTTGTACATTTTTCAGTGGTACTATTTTTAGTATCTTCCTAACGCAATAAACTTAGACACTAATAAAAAAAATCGATTTTTTTAAATTTTCTAAACTTTTCATGCATCATTAATTTTCTACTACATAAGAAAACTAATCAATGCCAGGAAAGTATAAAAACTTGGTTGTCAGTGTTTTTTATTAAGTATTTTTAAGCGTTACTCTTTAACAAATACCATTACTTCGTTTTTTCTTTTTTTATATCAGATAAAGCTTTTCAGACAATACTGTAGTACTTACTATTACTGTATAAGTACTTAAGTTTGAAACAAACTTTTGTTTCAAATAAATTAAGGGAGAAATCTTTTTTATTGGAAAATATATGGCCTCAAAGAATATTTGAAAATACAAGTATTTTCGTAATTCTCTTTTTAATTAACATTCGAATGTTGAAATATAATAATGCAAAGATTGATCTCATGGTGATATTAAAAGTACTTACAATAAAAATATTAACGAATAAAAATACACTTTCCTGTATTCAAGTAGGAGGCCTTATCTCATACTAAGTAATACTATTCCATCTCTAATTTTCTTATTTTAATAAAAAACGGTTATCTCGTCTTTTGAACTTTTTAGGAAGATTTCATAAGAAAGTTACCTATTGTAATGGGTACCATGATTCGACTTCCGGAAAATTTCTTCGTGTTTCAAATCTTCGCGTTTCAAATCCTCCAGACCCCAAAACCAACGTCAGTTCAAAAGTTTATACATACATTTATATATATATATATATATATATATATATATATATATATATATATATATATATATATATATATTCACTTTTTATGAACACGATAACTACCGTAATTTTGCGTCAATTACTTTCAAATTGATACATAAAATATAACGATCCAAAATCTCAGTCGAGTTTATTAATAGGCAAAATCGAACCACTGGGGTGGAAATGGGGGGCTTTTTCAAAAAAATAAAATATCGCTATAACTTTATTATTAAGTAAAATATCGAATCGTTTAATGTTCCGACTATTCTTTGAATAAGGGCCTAAAACTTATCTAAGTAAAGTCTGCTATCACCAACCAAGATGGCGTTTCGAAGACAAAAAAAAATCATACCTTCGTTATTAGGCAGATTATAGAATCGATTTAACAAGGTCATTAGTCCTCTAAAAATTACCTAAAACTTTTGTCTGAAATAATTTTTGATATGACCAACCCTTACGTCTAGGAATTACCAAAATGTTGCTGGAATTGTAAGAAGGGGCTTGTCGTATGCTAAACATGTGAAACTTTTTTCACATGCAACCATTGCCGTACTGAGTAAATTTGGGGTTTTTCTTAACTTTAAAGTGTAAATCTTTTTTATCCCCTACTTAGCACCGGTGACATCGACCTCCGCTTTCCCGCGAGCCGAAAGGATTTTTGTTTTATATTAGGCAACAGTTTTGAAGGATGATCATATTTTAAATAAAAATAAAATTTTATGTAAAAAAAATTAATAAAACTGACCAAAATAAAATCAGTAGAGAATGGAAAACAATAATTATTTTTTTTTAATTTAGACATTTTACGTCCATGTCAAACTAAAAATAAAAAGTTAGTTTGGTTATTTTGCCGTCGATTTCAAAAAGTAAAAATTTAAAGATTGTTAACCTAGACTAAATTTTTTATAATCCTTTTCCGAAGTATTTATAAAAATAGCGCATACCGTTATCGAGTTTTTGACTTTTTAATTCCGAAGAAGCAATTAAAAAAAGCTCAATTAAATTTTACGTTTTTTTCCTACAAAACTTATAAGAAAATGCATAATTATAATAATTTATAAACCCATAAGATTAAAGAACACGCAAAGAACAGACGGATGAAAACAGTTGGCCATGCCTTTTAAAAGATAAATTTTTTTTTTTTTATTATTATTATTATTATAATTGAAACTAATCTGTGAAACAAACCAGATACTACTTACCATCGATCTGTCTGGCATTTACCATGCATTAGTCTCACGATCTGTGGACAACTTCATAAAAAATAAAAAAACTGGAGAAAACCTTCAAAAAAACGATGACATTTCATATAGAATTTTACGTAAATGCATATTTTTATCGCTAGATCTAAGCACATTTTTCAATCTAAATATATTCAGGGTTAACATAAAAAATGACAAGGACACAAAAGAATATATATAAATTTACTTGCATTAGTACTTATTTATGACGGAGTACTTAACAAGTTTGCATTAATAATAACAAGAATAAGAATAGTAATAAAGTTATACTTTATATACGAATAGATTATTAACAAAAAATTGGAGCATTAAAATAAAGTGTCTAAAATTAATTTGTACAAAAATAAATGTAATATTCAAATAGATGAAAATCAGATATCGTATAGTTAATAATAAAAAACCCGGCAAATGGTTGCCCTAACTATATTTAGGGTTTCTAAATGTTAACGACTTAATTACGCGATATTTAGAGTATAATTCCGAAAAAACCAACATTTTCAGTAAAAAAATTTGACTACTTGTTCAAATCAAATTTTCATCTTAAAAATTATGCAGTATTAAAAGAATAATAAAGGAAATAAATAAAAATTCATAGCAAAAGTTTTGGATCTCCCGTGAAGAAAAGACGTTGTTATCATCAAAAATTATAATGTATTTAGATTTTAAGTACTAAAAAAAAAAAAAACTATTAGTAAAAAAAAAAAATGGGTTCTATTTGACCGCCTTGCTCAGCAACTATTTGAATAACATTTTTAATAACAGCCACAATATGAAGAACAGATAAAATACTAACAATTAAAACCAGTTATCAAAGAAAAGTCTAGTAAGGCTTTCCTGAACGAATATTCATTATTTCAACGTTTTCTCAATTATTATTAATTCATTTCTAACAAAGTTATTATCTCTAACTTCTACTTAACTCAGATATATTTATATAACGTATTTGATTGATTGCATGATGTATGTATAGAACCTGAGTATATATATGAATATATATATATATATATATATATATATATATATATATATATAGTACGAGTATACATAAACTAGTATCCTATCGCGGCTACGCCCGCGTATATGGTTACTTGCGTTTCCCGTAGCGATCAATTTTTTTTGTTTTTTAGTCAAGTAACCAGAGGCAATACAGTCGAGACGCGAGTGGTAGCATCTCGACCTTTCATCCGGAGGTCCCGGGTTCGAATTCCGGTCAAACATGGCATTTTTATACGCTATAAAATTGTCATTTCATCTCATCCTCTGAAGCAATACCTAACGGTGGACCAGGAGGCTAAAAAAAGAAAGAAAAAATCAGTCGCGTGTTAGTTAAGCCGCCGCGTTGTACACTGTTGCACCCCTTAAAAAATAGGTCCAGTTTGGTTTTCAATCTTGAAAATTAAAGTTTTGAAGTGAAATTTTAAGTACATGTCTCAATCAGCATCTTTTGATGCTTTTTAATAAAAAAAGGTATACATTACTTAAAAAAAAAAAAATAGATGTGGTGTTGTTATTCTATTAACACAAGTTTGTACTTAGAATGGTCAAAGTCTGAAAAAAGCAACGTTAAATTGTAAATCTTTTTACACTTGCAAAATAGCGTAACGTAAATTCTATAAATACTCATATTAATCAGCAAAATACTTTCTAACATCATAAATGTAGTGAACAAATTTTAATTTTTTTTTTGGGAGAGAAAAAAGCAAGCAAATGCCTCATAATGTTACAATTACCAAACTGAATTATTTAATTATCTAGGGCTTCTCTAAAGTGTTCCAGGAAGACGGTATGTTTATTTTTTTGTTTGTGTGTGTGCGCGCCCCCGTACAATTTTCTACATTATAAAAAAATAAATAATGTTTTAAAAACGCGCGCGCGTGTGTGTGAGTGTGTCAGGGAAATTCTGGCACAGGATATACCCAGTTCTTATTATTTATATCCGCAAAAAACTTCCAAAAAAACTTAACTTCTAGACAAGAATAACAAAGTCACAAAAGACTTACACATATGAATTTAAGTTTTATAAATTTATTTTTAGTTTATATGAAAATTACAGTAAACAGTATCATAATAAAGTTATAGTATAAAGATAAATAGCCTACATATATGAAATGAAGGTGAAACCGAGAAAGCCAGCGAAGCGAATAAGAACGTCTGATTCATCGTGCGGCGCGTCGCGGCGCCATAGGATAAAGAAGGGGTCGAGACACGAATGGTGGGGGTGTCATACTGCGCGGGGGAGTAATCTCTTCTGGCTAGAATCGTGTGTACGGAATAGTGAACATTCGCGGTTCGGCAAGCGCGCCGGGTTTACCTTAAATTAGCGATTCAAACGTAGTGCTGCTATTACGTAAACAATACCGGTATTCTCCGCGAGCATTAATCACGAAATATTTTATTGTTTTTATAAAGAACTGACTGTTAATATTAGTGATTTATTATCGCAATGTGTTATAACGAGGCTAATATAAGAAATATTATATTAATTTCCAAGTAAAAAATCACAATATTTTGGGTAAGTTTTATAATTAAATATTTTAATAACGAAATTAACACAACATAAAATTTTATTTAGTAAAAGGTCATATTAAGTAAATACTGATATAGCAAATAAATAAAAGAGTATTTAATTAATCTTAAGTTGTTAATATACTAGTACTGTTTGGAGGTCAAACTTATTTATAAAATTATTACTATCGTAATAATTTGAAAAGATCAGAAAAACCTACTCACATAAAATATTCATTATAAAAACAAAACTTAGTAGTACGCAAAAGCGTTTTACATCACACGTACTTTTATTTCGTTGAATCTGAATTCCTCACAGACGGGTTGTATCATTTTGATTAAACATGAATATATTTATTCTGAAATTAAATACCACATTGTTTCATATAATTTTAAAACAAGCACACAATTTTTTTTTTTTTTTAATTACTGAAATGTTTTTTCTTTATATTAAATCTTAAAACATAAATTTAAAAAATAAGTATTTTTTAAATCTGTTTAAAATGTTATTTCTGTTTGTTCATTACTGTAAGAAATATTAAAAGTTTGTACACTTATTATCAGCTCCTATTTAAAAGTTTTCCTAAATAATAATAATAATAAATACGTTTTCCATTTTAGAAGTATCAGTCACAGTAATTTAATATAAATGCTAAGAAAAGGTCATACTACAGAAATACACTGTAAGTAAAAATTATGAAAATGAATCTACAACAATCGCAAAACCGTTTGAAAGTTAACATTAACATATTCAGATTCTTTCTAAAGTACTAATGAGAAGTTAATGATCACTCACAATTTTTCCTGGAAAATTGGAAGTTTTAAAAATAAGTTTTTCCCCAAGACTGTAAGGAACTCCTTTGTTGAGTCTAAAAATTATGAAAATTTATTTATAATTTAAATTAAAATATGGAGAATATGAACACATCTAATAATTGCAAATATATTAAAATTTGATGTTATTAAAATTACTATTATTAATTAGTAATAATAATTAGTTATTAAATAGTAATAATATTTACTTATCTGCATTTTTATTTAATGATAAGGTCTAAAACAATTTATATATTCCATGATTATTTAAAAGCCTATTTTCAAATATTTTACAGCAACTTCATCTAAAAAAAGTCTACAAAATCTAAAAATTCAAGAAAGCAAGTTAATATTACAACTATAAAACATTATTTTTATTTACACAGTCAGATTTAAACAAAAAAAAATCTGTCGGAAGAACCTCAAACCACGTTAATCCTAATGCTATAAATTAATTTCCAAATAAAATTCTTACAAGATTATTACAATCAAAATGGTTCTAAGTGTAAAATGGTATAAAGAGATTTTACAAATAAAAATGGAATTAATGCTAATCGATAAATTTCATTATAGTATAACTCATAAATATAGAATGTAATCTTTTATTCATTAATTTATTGAAGATATAGTATGTAAACTATTAGCAATCAATATTTCCAAACAAACTTTCATTATAACCCAAAATTTATATCTTTGTCTTTAAGTGTTTTATTAAATACGTACTCACACATTTTGAAAATAATTTAATAAACTGATCAGATTTATAGGAATATCAACAAAAAACTTTGTAATTAAAAACACGAAAAGCTTTATAAAAAAAAAAAAAAACTCTGTTCATTAAAAGTATTTTTTATGGAAAATTAATAAACACAAACAGATGACTCAATTTTAAAACAAATATCTTTACTTCTACTACACGTAAATTACAAACCAAATCGTAATTTATATTTTTATTAGGGCATGAAAAATATATTCTAACGTGATTTAATATTCATATGACAGATAAGAAATTATAGAAACTTGCCGGAAATTGAAATCAAGATCAGCTAATCTATTTATGTATTTCAAAGCAATTTAGTAGCAAATACATCATTTATCACTACGCTAAATAGCCAACCTAGCCGCCTCCGTGGCATGAGCGGTAACGTCTCCGCCTTTCATCCAAAGATCTCGGGGTCGAATCCCGGTCAGGCATGGCATTTTCACACGCTACAAATTGTCATTTCATTTCATCCTTTGAAGCAATACCAAACGGTGGTTCCGGAAAAAAGCCAACTGAAGATTTATTAAACTGAGATATAATTATAATATAAAAAATTACAGAGAAAAAAAATCAAAATATTTTTATAATTTTAAACATAATTTTTTTATTAGAGGAAAAAATTTGTTGGATGGATATACATAAAAGGTTACTCATATTTTCAATACATAAAAATACGTTCTCTGAGAAAACTAGTAAAACATCCATGCCCTGAACTTAAAAATAATTTATGCATGTAAACTTTTAAAATCCACCAAACAATTTAAATAACAGTACGTAAATTGTAGGTATTAGAAGATTAATACCGACGTAAACCAAAAAACCTCTGAAACGAAGCCGTAAGTCCAGCTGAATGATTATCAGTTAAGATACTTCATGTACCACAAAATTTCAGGGACTGGAAAGGAAGTACCTTAAAGAAATCTTCCCGAGTGGTTTTTTCCTTATTTGAAAAAAACAATTTTTTTAACATGGCAATCCAAAATAAAATATACTAAAGATTAACTTACAAAATATATATAAATTTATTATGAAACAAAATTGAAGAAAATTAAAAATTCTGAAAACATTTAAGTGCATTATAAAAATTTATTTATTATTATTATTAATCAATAATTTAAACTTTGGTGTAAATACAATTATTGAATATTCTAGGATTTTTATGAACTAGATTTACCTAAATTACAACAAAATAAAAACACATGAATAACTTATTTGTAACTTATCAAGTTAGTTAAGCTGATTTATGGAAAATTGTTTATTAGTAATATATTACCATTATCCTGGAAAAAATAATCTGAATTTAATGAGGATGTGGTAAGGGTACCTCTAACCCTAGCAGAAGGCTTCCAACCTATCCTATAGTTTTAGTAATACAAAAAAAAAAGAAAAAGAAAAAATAGTAAAAACAAGTTGATAAAAGAGAACCATTTCCTTTGATATTTATATAATAAAACACTGCTTTATTAAATAAATAGCAAATGAAGAGATACTGGGAAAATCGAAAGGCTAGACTAATACAGAAATTCAAAAGGAACTGAAATATTAACGACTAAAGTGGTCCAATATGGTTTCAAAAGTAAAAAAAAAAAAAAAAACACTGATTTAAAAAGATTCGTCTTTCGGCAGTCTTGTACGATAATAAAAAAAAATTAAGCCAAAATAAAATTAAAAAGAATTTAAATGACTACTGATTAATAATAATTTAAATAAATTAAGAAAAATAATTTTGGTAAAGCTCTCATAAACCGGCAAATTTTGACCAAGATTTAAAAAAATTCAGTCCACACTAAGCTGTAAAAAAACAAACAAATTTCATATAAAAATATCGATCTATTTGGATGAAACCGCATTCCAGCAGTTTATTAAAAATGGCAACGGAAGCATATTAAGGCCCTTTCTTGTTATTCCCGAAGTATAGTATAGAGTTATATGAAAATAGTTTAATTGTTCGATTTGAGAGAGGTGGATTTTGTTATTTTTTAATAATGCGTAACTACTTTTTAGCCAAACTCAAAAAATACATAAACATTTTAGTCTTCTAAATATCGATCTAGACGAATCATACTTACGAACGCCAATAATTGATCTGATAGCCTATTTTTGTAGCTAAAATAAATATTCTGACTTTTTGAGGGAACTCCCAGAGATGATATTATACTGCAGACGGGAAAATACGTAAGTACAATTAATATTTAATAATGACACGCTTTGCGTTTTTTTAGACTGTGAACCATAAATTTTATCGTTATCAAAATAATTCCATCTCTTTCAGAAAAAGAAAGTAAAATTCCGATAGTGATTTACAAAGGTATTGAAACATAGGAAAAAAGATGCAAATATTTTATCACAACGAGTTACGTTCAATATTTTCATACCGATGAATAATAGTAAAACGAACAATATGTTGAATAGCAAAGACGACTTCCCTAATACACCTTTCAAATATTCTCTTACGTAACAGTAAAACGATAGACAACATTGAAGGGCAGGTCTATACTATTTAAACAACAAAAAGTAAAATATTTAGTATGTTATACATCAGACAAAGTATCTTCATTTAAATAATAATAAAACTTAACAATCTTGCTTATAAATCATTTAAATCGACTAAAAGCTGCTATTGTACGTTATAACTACTTTGCTTTTTACGTAAAACAAAGCAGAATTTTCAAGGACGACTGTTTCAAAAGTTAAAACAAAACCAACGGGAAAAATGTAAAACTTACAATATAATATTTTAACGCGACAATCCAAAATAAGATATACCAAAGATAACTTACAAAATATATATACATTTATTACAAATTCTTAAATTTAAACCCTAGCAGAAGGCTTCAACCTATCCTGCTGACAATTAAAGACCCTTAAAAGATTAAACTGCACCTTAAATATTTATTTTTTTATTATTATTATTATTATTATATAAACTTTGGTGTAAATACAATTATTGGGTATTCTAAGATTTCCATGTACTAGAATTACCTAAATTAAAAAAAAAATACATAAAAATAAAACATAAACAAATTATACGTAAAAAGTAAAGTAAATAAATTACGTAAGAAAACCTTAACTGAAAGTACTTATAACCTTGTTTTCAGTACAAAATAAATTGCCAAAACTGATTTAACAGTTAGAAAATAAATAAGTAGGGGTGAAAACAGTAAACTTCAAAAAGTACACAATGTAATAAGCAAGATGGCAATAATCTATTGCTATCTTTTACGTGGTCTTCCAATGTCTATCCTTCCGCGTGGCTCTTAATTCTGTAATTGTAAGGGACTCCTATTAACAGATATTTTTTCCAGGTATTGCTTCCATTCACTGCATTAATCTGTTACTCTTTCATTCAAGCTATAAATATCCAATATGGCTTTTATTTCTCCACTCCGTACCCGATCTAACCGTGTGAAGCCCTTCACATCCTTAAAAATCTAATGTCCGCTGCCTGTATCTTACTTTCTTGCCTTTTTACGGTAACCCATGATGATTCGCTTCAATAAAGAAGATCTGGGGCGACCATAATCTCATAGAATTTCAATCGCATCTCTTTTCTAACTCTATTATTCAACATCCTGCTTATGGTGGAATCTATTTACTTTCTTCTCTACATTCAAGTCCGTATCAAAGCTGACGTTTGCAGCGAGAGAGCTGTTCAAGTACTACATTATCCAGTAACTTCTTTGAACGTACCGGACACTTACCCTTGTATGCCATAATTTTTGTTATGCTAACAAAAATGGTAAGATCATAAATAAGTCTTGCATAATTCAATTAGCGTATAAACTGATCTCTACAGGTCATCTTCAGCTTCTTGTACTATCCAAATATCATTTGCAAACAGTAAGCCATACAGGCAGTGTCCTCACCTAATATTACTCCACGACAAACAACACATTTCCATTTCTTCAAAATGTGGTCTATACTTACATTAAATAAAGTAAGTGATAAACTGCAGCCTTGGATTACTCCCTGATTAATATTTATACAGTCTAAACTATTCCTGCCCGTACTGGTCACAATCTGGGTGTTTTATAATAACATATTTGATAGGAAATTATCTCCGGTACGAATCAGATCGACTCATTATTGTTCACGTCTATATTTCCGTGAGCCATACAATTCCAAGAATTGGTAAGATAGTTCTTTTACGAATCCAACGCAGTTTTCAATGATTTCTACAGGAAAAGCCTTTTTTGCAGCATTTATTTAAGCTGGTCATCACAAAGCAGTTGATTAATAATATAATATTTTTATCCTGAATTAAATATAGCGGTTTTCTAAGTATTGCAGGCGATATATTAGTCCCCTACTGCCTGGAGGGATTCTTGAGCTTTCCGGTGGAAATAAATAAATCACCTTGAACTTTTCAAGAAAAGTTTCACATATTCCAAATACTTTGGGAGTGCTTCTGATCTTCCTTAGTGCAGACAGAGGTACTCCCTTCATAATTTGGTAGGGAGGACTGCCTGTGGACTCAGAGAATACCGTCGTTTTCTATCCAGTGGCTCCACATTAATACACAATGGCTTAAACGGTATTAGTTACAATCGAGTCTCCTAATTTCTCTTAAACAATGGAATATATTCCGAAGTTTTAGAATCAACACTATCAAAACAACTTGGATCTCTTCGTTAGAGGTACATTTTATTATATATATATATATATATATATATATATATATATATATATATTGTATATATAATATAATAATATAAATGTAAGTGTAATCACAATAGAAAATCTTTTATTTGAAAAAAACAAATTAAAAGCGAGTATGAAGAATAACAAATAAAAGTCATTGTAAACGTTAATTTTAACAAGAGCAATTATTAATAAAATTTATTTCTTTAAATAAAAGTTATTTATAAAAATAACTATATTTCACTATATAAAATCTTCCTTTTTTGACAAGTTAAGGGGAGAGACCCCTATACTGGCTCACTCCTAGTTGAAAGGCTAATTAAAATTCGATTAACTGTCTACTTAGTTCTCAGACCGACCATTACAAAGAAAAAGTCATTAACTGAACTAAACGGACCAAACTTTACAAGTAGAAAGAATATTCAGATACAGTTAAAATTAACTGTAATCTTAACCGGATTTCTATAAAATTACATAAGAGATAACAAGGAATCTCATTAGCGATGATATAAACCGATATAACTATAGAGTAGGGTAAAAAGATATAACTTTATAAAACTTTCAAACTAATGATTACTGAAGTCGATTAAACATCAGCCTTCATGATTTTAATACATGAGCACTATAGTGTGAATCGAATTCAGTATATAAAAAAATCATCAAATATATTACTTAAGCGCGAGTCATGTTTAACTTTCGGAAGAGGGTTAACTAATTTCGAAACGACTTACTTACTAAAACTATCAACATATTGCAGTGACAATATCATACATAGATTAAAAGGAAACGTAACTATTTATCGTTACTATTACCATTGTATAGTTTAACGCGATAAATTTAATCAATATGGCGGTTTATTAATCGATTATTTATAATATTGTTATATTTTATACACGTACTAACAAAGAGAAAGTGGGTTTAAAGTAACGGTAGAATGAAAGCAAAAGGTAACCGGTAGCGATAAAAGTTAATAAATAATTTTTAATTATTAAAAAAAGAAAAAAAAAAGAATTATATTTACCATATAATTACAGTGTAAATGTAAAATTAGGAATTAACATTACACTAATGTTCAAATAATAATTGAAGAGCATAAAAATTCAAATCAAATTCAGTTTTAATAATATGCAGAGATTGTAAAGTGAATATTCGTAACAGAATATTTCTCTAACATTGGAAATGATCAATGAAATACTTGTAATACCCAATTATTTTACTTTCCCAAATAATATAGAATACAACAGAAAGGAAGTAATGCTATTTGTCAAAGTAACCGACTGAAATTTTATTCCGATCCAGATTATAAATGGACTTAAAAAAAAAATCCGCTTACAAAAATTCGCGTATCTATCTACATAGAGGCCAACACCTCTATTTCACATTATACCTCAAGAACGGGTTGACGAAGAGGTTGAAATTTATATTCAGATAAAAATATCCAACTATAGATTTTTCTTACATTTTAATTATCTTGTTAATATTAAATATCTGCAAAAAAAAATTCTATAAACTACCGCTACCCTAAAATGAATGTCTGCAGCAGATTTCATTCGATAAAAATTTTTACTAATTCTACCGTGTTTTAAATATACTTTTTGGTGCTTAAATGTAATTTTCATCAATTTTTCAAAAGGAATAGAGTAGTCAAATTCAGCTGCATTTTATATTTCCGAATTGCGTTAAGGTAGAGATTTTGTAGGAGGATGGCTTCTACATATGGGACAAGGACGCAATTACATTTTTGAAAAAGTTCGACGAAGGGGTGAAGAGATACAAAAGCTTGGAGTATTGTACCTCAATAAAAATGCCAAAGGAAATAATCTTTTCCTTATTATTTACTGTTTCTTTGATGTACAAAGTAAAATGTGCAAAAAAATTTCAGAAAACTACTCTCCCGCAAACATTTCAGATATATTAACTTCAATCAAAACTGGTTTTCACTCATTTTAACGCAATTAAATTAATTAATTATTGGTATAAAAAATATTTATGGGTGAAAAAGTTTTAATCTGATGAATGTTGACCTGAGTGTGCTCAAGACTACCATGTTATGTCAGGCTGGAAAGCCAGTAGCAAAAATTGCATTTGCCCACACCCCACACACACCAAACACCTGGGGTGTGTGGTGTGTATACCACACACACCCAGACCCGACAGTATCTGGAAAACTGGTGGGTGAAAAATAAAAAATCTGCCAATAAAACTTGAGGAGACGAAACTTCGTTAGATATTAACTTGAAACCTGCTAACGCGACTATGTAGAAGTATTATAATTGCAAATCTATATGTATGAAACTTTAATACCAATAAATTTTGTAATTTAAAAATATTTTTTTATGGGGGTCCAGGAAATTTTCCCACAAAGTCAGAAAAGCTGTGCGGTTCGTTTTTGAATCAATAATATCTTATTAATTATTTCTCTATTAAATTATATTTTACGAAACAGAATCCAAAGCAGTTTCTTTCAAAGAAAATGATGATGCCTAATTTATACAAAGTAAAATTGAAGTAATCGAGTTATACCGAATTTTTTTGTAATGTTTCTTCTACTGTCCAACTAGTGCACGAGATTTAAATCCAATTTACTAATTTCTACCGGGTAGCAAAAAAGGAATTGTATATTATAAAAAGTATACAAAAATAAAACAGAAATATAAAACAAGGATTTTAACTAAAACAAGGATCTTCGAATGAGTTCCAAATTCTTTATTCCGACTTACTGAAATATGCATCGCAATCGAAAGTAGCGACCTTTAAACATTTTTTAAGCAAGGAATTTGTCACTTTTGACGCTGCTAACTGCTAATATTGAATGTGTTGTGACAGTCGGTAGCATTTTCGCCACCTCACTTCCAGTAGTTTTTACGTATTCTCGCTTTTATTATGGTTCCAGTTTGTTCGTTGGTGTTGTTTTTGTTAATTTTGTTCTGTTTTGTCTAGTTCTGTTCTGTTATTTTATAGTTATAAGTTTATTTTAATTTTATTTCCTGGTTCGCCGTTACTAGGGGCTGTTAATCATAGCAACGATAGACTACGGTAAATGTTTCTTTATTTTACTGACACCTAGTTAATTCTGCTAGGATATTTATTTTCGAATGCGAAATAGCGTTGCGGTGCTGTTCAGCTTGATTTTGGGGCTGGAAGTAAGCTTGAACGTTTCCTGCGTTTACGTTTGGACTGTGTTTACATTTCGATTTTTTGTACATAGTTATTTTCTAGAAGAGTTTGTACTTAGAAGAGTTTTTTCTGGGCGGTTCATTTTTTGCAGTTGATTAATTTACATTATTTTGCCTGACTCAGAGTGATATTACATATTTACGTTATGTCGGACTAATTTCGGACTCTATTTCTTTCTTTGGAGGAGCGACTAGAGAAGGTGGCTCCTCCAGAGGCACCAGAGAAGGAAGTCTCTGACAATGGAATGGAATGCAAAAGTGGCGGCAGAATCACAATTCTCCCTTCAAATCGGAGAGCCTGGACAGTGTACCTTGCTGCTGCATGATTCTATAATCGGGCGTGTTTCAGGGGTTTAATTTTAGTGTCGGTTATAAGTTTTAATTTTTGTTATATTTATGGACGGATTTCTGATTAGCATTCCTATCCGTTTTGGACCAGCGTTCTCATCCCATTCTCTAACAAGAAAGTTTGGAAGTCTCTGTGGCGTGTAGTCAAAGCCTCCAGGACGGTGCGTGACACTCAGGATGACACTACTAACATTTACGAAAACTGTACGATGACTGAAGCTCCAAGTGAGGAAGCCGGTGAACAGGTGGACTTGGCCGACTCAGATCATTAATGAGTGGATGATTTCTAGGGGTCTGCAGTTGTCACTGGAAAAATTTAGGTGTATCGCCTTCACTGGAAGAAGAGTACTGGATCCTATTAATATTTTCATCAATGGTAAAGTTATAGAAGAGGTGCATAGTTTGAAATACTTAGGAGTTACCTTCCAGAGGAATTGTAGATACACTGACCATATAATTAACATATGTAGAAAGGCTGAAGCAATGGTAAAGATTCTTAACATTATAATGGCAACGCAGAATGGCCCTAGAGCATCAAACGCAGATTGTTGGTGTCAACGATAGTATCCTCGTTGATGTATGCTGTTCCCGCATGGAGTCACGCTATAGATATCAGGCGTAACAAGGAGAAGTTAGCGAGGGTGCATAGGAGAGGGCTCCTAGGTGTGGTGGCCGCGTATAGGACAGTGTCCTATGAAGCCCTTTGTGTTCTCGCCGGAGTACTGCCGATAGACCTCATCGCGAGATATAGAATCGAAAGATCGAAGGGCAGAGCAGATCAAGAGGCCAAAGATGAAGTCAATACTACCTGGCAGGAGAGGTGGACTAATAGCGGTGTGGGTCGGTCGCTGGACAAGACAACTCATCCCGGAGATCGAACCATGGATAAGAAGAGGTTTTGGCGAGATGGATCACTTTTTAACGCAATTTTTCACCGGGCATGGCTCATTTAATAATTACTTAAATAAAGTAGGAAGGAGAACAGAGGCAATCTGCATGTATTGCGAAGAGATCGACGATGCAGAACACACTTTCTTCATATGTGAAAGATGGGCCGCCCTCAGATTTGACATGGCGATCGACGGGATGACTCCCGAAGCTATAGTACCTTTTATGACTAGTCGGGAATCCAACTGGAAGAAAATAGCGTGTTACACCAGACAGATCTTATCGCAGAAAAACATCGACGAAAGGAGACTGGATTTTTGATTTAGGTTAGGGAAGGGAGGACAGCCTCAGCGGGGAGGGCCGGCATGCCGAGGTGTGTCGGTTCCACCGCTGGGGAGTCCTGGGGATGAAGTTTAGGGAATAATAGAATAATAAAACACAAGAAATAGATAAAAGACCTTGACACCGCGTCACGATACTCCAGGTATGGCGTGGTGTCTGAAAGGGGCATATAAAATAAAAGATTACTCTCAAAAAGAGCTACCGGTAGGCCGACCTGCCATGCCAGTATATAGCTGGTAGGCGGGAAGGCCTATTTGAGTATAAAGACACTCCCCTGGGTGGCGTAATACCAACAAGTCGGTCCGGCCCAGGGGAGCTGAGAAAAAAAAAGTGGAATTGGCCGACCTGCAGACAAAGGAGCAAGAATCCCGTAAGCTGGGAACGGAGGTGAGGAGTTCAATGAACCCTCCATTGAACTCCCGGAGCCGAAATTGTAGTTCTTGTATGGACAGGGGGTATCTACAGCAGAGAGAGTCTCGCCGCCATCACACAGACCCCCGGTCAAGAAGCAAAGCGGACCAGGTAGCTCCGGTGAGACAAACCAGATGACGGTGGAAGGAAGTGGCGACAGAATGTTGGAGGTATAGACGACCTTTTGTCGCTATGTGATACGGACATGTTCACAGCCAACATGGTCCGTGGGCTGGTAACTGTGCTCAAAGATAAGACAAGAGAATTGGTT
The DNA here is from genome assembly GCF_047948215.1 of Lycorma delicatula. NCBI lineage: Eukaryota > Metazoa > Arthropoda > Insecta > Hemiptera > Fulgoridae > Lycorma > Lycorma delicatula. Next base: position 81,579,951 of record NC_134457.1, on the reverse strand, counting down.
GCAGCCACCCAGGGGAATTCAGTACAGATTGTTTGTAGCGTAAATGAAGGAACACAGACCACAGATGCAAGCCATGACATGGTGGAGAAAATCCTGATATCAGGTGACCTGGATCACCTACAGAAAGCTATCAGCATGAAATTGAATTCAGAGAATTTCCAAAACGTGGAACTCAAGCAAGGTTTCCGAAACCTGATAAGGACAACTGTATGGTCCTCTTCGGATCTAGGAAGAATTGGAAGAAAGGGCCAATTGCGGAAGCAAACCGCAGGCTTGCCTCGGGCATTGGTGGGAAGAGTGACAACGGGTGGTCATGTTCCACGTGGCGCGATACTTAAGGATATCAGAAACACTGAAATATACTACCCTGAAGATGAGGACATGGATCAATTAACAGTGTTCGCCGTTGTGGTGGAGGAAGAAGATTCGGAGATGGTGAGACATCTGGTACAGGCCCTCACCAAAATCACAGAACAGGGGGCAGAAAAATTCTACTGACAGCCCCCAACGATGAACTAGGCAGCATGTTCAGTAAAATTTCGGAGTACTGGGCCAGGAGAAAGAAATCGCCTGAGGGACAGTGGCTCCTGCACTTGATTGGAGTTAAACGAAGGAAGACCCCATCACGGGGACCCGCCTCAAGATGGTGCTGGTACGAAAGGAGAGGCTCGGTTATGCTGAGCTACTCAAGAAAATAACAAGCAGACTAGGTGAGGACCTTGTGTCGTTTCGGAAGGGTAGAGCCAACACTATGCAAATTAGGATCAAAGAATCCTCAACGAAGAGAACGTGGTACAAAGGTTCAATTCCACAGTGGAAAACGCAATGGTCACTGAGAACAGGAGGGACTCCCGCATGGTGGCGTACTACGTTACGGTGTTAGATCTGGATGCCACCTCGGGGGAAATTACCGCTGCAATAAGGAGAGGTGGGGCCCGAGGTGCTTTGGAAGTGTTTTTCCAACCGGAAAAAAAGTAAGCCATTTATTTAACCTAATGGATATCTTATCAATTCAACCTTACGTAATAAATAAAATAATTCATTAAAAGAGATTAAAGGTGTACAAGCTGTTTGTAAGCTAGATCACTCTTTGCATACGGTCGGTTATAAAATTATATAGTTCGTCCAATCTCAAATTTATGTTTTCCGCACAGCTATTGGATTAGCTGATAACTTTAAATATAAATATATCGAAAAACAAAGGTCGAAAACGAAAGTTAAAATTTTCTTTTTTTTACAATTTTTAGTTTTTTTTTAAAAATATTTATTCAACTGTAAATAACCAACAACAGAATTATTTCTCACTGAATGCAGTATTAATGTACATAGTCTAAATGAAAACTCCAAATTCCTCCCACAGGACTTGACCTACCTAACAAACTAAGTTACTTTTGTTGAACAAAAACTGCAAGCATATAAATACTGTATTTTAAAAAAGCAACAAAATGTATCAACCATTATAAAAATAAAAAAAAATAAATCTTCAAAACAAGTTTTATTCAATACTCTGGAGAAAAGTTATTATTAAATAACAATAAAAAGAAAAGAAAATTACAGCAATAATTAAAATCACAGTAATCTATTATGTACACGGTAAAACTATCTACATAAATTTATAAAGGGTTTCCGCGCAAACTACTAATTAATTATGATAATACAATTTAATCTATTCAGTAACAGACAAAGACTACATCCGAATGTGTGTGTATATATATATATATATATATATAGAAAGAGAGAGAGAGAGAGAGTGAGAGAGAGAGAGAGAGATAAGTAGAATATAGTAAGCCTAACATTACACAGCATTAATTGGAATAAACAAATGCAGTTAGAAACTTGTTATAAAATCAAGTCATTTACTTTTTACGAATGATCAGTATGTAACAATCTGCACAACAGTGGGTACAGACATACCATATTTACTAAATTATGTACAAAAAGAAAAAGGATTAGGGAACAAAAAAAGAAATAAAATAGATTAAGATAGACAGAAAAAAGAGAGAGGGAGAGACTACAATCTGTGTTTCAAGATCATGTTACAAATATTACAGCATTCCATTTCTTCTGCATTATAAATCATAATAAAAGGAAAATTAAATGGGGGAATAACCCTGAACTTTTAAAATAATAAAAAGCTTTCTTTAATCACCACATTATAAATTTAATAGTAATTAATAATATGATATACAGGTGTATTTTCTTCCTTTGAAAATTCAACAGGAAAATAATTTTCTCTGATTTATACTAGGATTCTTTTCTAGAGTATATGTTTATACTTGTGTAATCCGAACGGTTATACAATTTTTAAATAAATATCACACTATTCGTCTCAATCAGGAGAGGGTAAGAAAGAAGTAAATAATGGTTTAAAGAAAACGAAAATGATTGACGCTAGACGTTATTTTCTCAGAGATGTATATTTAAAATACATTACACGAATTATCAAATAAAAGCGCTACAAAAATAAATATAAAAATATACATTTTAAGGTAGTCTTAAAGTCACGCGACACAAAATGTATTAGTGATATGAAGGAAAATAAATTTTATGGCGTTGATAAAAGTGAATTATTTTCTCAACGTGGTAGACGCGAGAATATTTAGGAATATATATCCTGACATCCATTGTCGAATAAATCGAGTATAAAAATGTTGTTAATCCGTTTTAGTAAATGGCACAGTAGGAGAGAATATGGTCGATAAAACGGTCGAAGTGGACGATGTCATTAAAAACTCCGTTGTAGTCCATATAAAATCGTTTCATAGGCTATAGATCTAAATTTCTAAAATAAAAGTTCTAAAACCAACACGAAGCTTAAAATTACGCCTAACGAAATCAAGTCATTCAAGAATTTAAAAAAAAATCATATAAAGTTAAACGGATTAATTACTACAAACATTTCAATCGTTTAAAGGAACTTATACAATATTAGTAATGTTTATTTCAAAAGTGAAGAACAGTCTTAGGTCGACCATTCCTGAGATGAAAGGCTAATAATGCTTTTTTTTTTTCTCTCAGCTCCCCTGGGCCGGACCGACTTGTTGGTATTACGCCGCCCAGGGGAGTGTCTTTAAACTCAAATAGGCCTCCCCACCTACCGGCTATATACCGGCAAGGCAGGTCGGCCTACCGGTTAGCTCTTTTTGAGAGTTCTTTATCAATATTGCCCCCTTGGGGACCCAAAAGGGCAATACTAATACACCACATTATTACACCACGCCAGACCCAGTTCGCCGCGACGCGGTACCGGGTCCCTTCAGTATTCAGTGTGCTGTTGCCTGACTGTTACCCGTGGAGTCCTTGGTGGCTCATCAGTGCCAACACACCGCAGCATGCTGGACCTCACCAGCAAGGCTGTCCACCCAGTCCTATTCTAGCCAACACCTTGTCTTCTCTCATCGGAGTATTTCTGTAGAATAACTTGTCTAACAAAACTAGCATAATTATTCCAGTTTGACTCGCTTCTTAGCATGTAGTCTATTGTTGGCTCTGGAGTTATACCTGTGAGTGCCTTACTATGTCTAAGTGTGTCCCACCTATTGCACTCAAAAAAGGTGTGCTCAGCATCATCTATCTCGTTGCAGTAGTTGCAAATTGGCTCTTCTCTCTTGCCTATTTTGGGCAGGTAGTTATTGAAGGAACCATGTCCTGTAAAAAACTGCGATAGGTGATGATCAACCTCACCAAATCTTCTCGACAACCATGGCTTGATGTTGGGGATGAGGGTTCTCGTCCATCGACCCACAGCTTCCTGCGACCATCTTTCCTGCCAGATATTATAAACGGCATCCCTGACCTCTTGTTCTGGCTTGCCTTGTGCCCTCTCCACCCTCTTTTTTGCGATTAGGTCAATAGGAGGTGTACCCGATAACACGCACAGGGCGACATAGGACACTGTCCTGTATGCGGACACAACACCTAGGAGCATACACCTGTGCGTCCTCGCCAGTCTCTCTTTGTTGCGCCTGATGGCGATAGAGCGCCACCAGGCCGAGGCTAATAATGCTGTGATACATTAACAGCACCTCCAGTACGAGACACATCGATCAGAGTTACTTTTTCTGATAGTAAAGATGTTCATTATACAGTCACTTTTTTAATGAAAAGAGTAAATGTGTCATTTGTAGGGACAAAAATCACCGGCATTTCAGTAGGCTTAGCATGCTAATAAGAAACATTATATTCGAGTCAACGAAGAAAGAAACTATTCTCTACTCCTAATATCCACAGCATCATATGTTTATTATTCTTGAAAATTATTATTTTATTTTTTAGAGTAATGGTGTTTAGTAGTAAGTCCATTCCTTGATCTGAACAGAATATAAAAAAGGCCAAGTATGACCTTCACGTCGGTGGGGTCGGGATGTTAATATGTAACAGTACATTTGCTTCAGTGAAGAGTGAAACAGGAAATCACTTCATCCCTCGCTCTCACCATTAGCCCAACGCGGAATGCTCTTTAGAAGAACTACAAAATTTTCGGGAGCACCTTGTGGCTTATGTAAGGTCGTCTCAATAGTTTTGGTTATGCCACTTAACTAAACAGATGAAATGAAGCAACTTTGTTAAGAAGAATTTTCCCTACACTTTATGTAACTGAATCAAGGTATTAGTATTACATTTGTAACATCATTTTTTTTATTTATTTAAATATTATTTTACGATTCTGTTTGGAATTTTTGATATATGAGTAGCTAGCGTAACTATATATATATATATATATATATATATATATTATTTTATATTACATACCTGGATCACGTTTTACTAGACGAACAGCATTAATATACAATTAATTTTAAATAAAGATATCAAGAAACGTGACATGACATAAAAGGATATACAAGACATTCGTACTTTTGAAAAGAGACCTGGAAGGAGTGAAAAATTTCTTTTTAAAATTAATTGGACGCAATTTATTTCGCTCCCTTAATTTGAGTAACCTTAAGAAAAACACTTTTTTTAAAAATAAAAATAACTATAATTAACATACAAAATATCGATATAAAAAACATTAACAAATCATAATACTATGTACGCTACAAAGATTTTATTAATTTCATTATCTAATTCATGTAATATTCATGAAGTGTCCAGACTGAATATCGGAAGATACTACAGTAAATAAGACACATATAAAAAAAACATTATAATAATAACTAATAATTATTTAATGATTATTTTTTCTTTAAAATAACTGGTTATTATTTTAAAGAGAATTTGGGATAGTCTGGGAAAGTATTTTTGAAACAAAGTATATCATGTAAAAAAATGAACGCGTTAAAAAAAGATTATACATTCACCAAATAACTTAAGCCTAGGTGTATCATATGGAAGAATAATATTTATTGTATAAGAAAAATTTCAAGGTCGATCGTGTAATTTGAAACTCAAATTAAAAATTCGTTGATAATAACTTTATATATTATGTAACAACCTCGATTCAGGTTTTTTCTACATTAAAAAGTCAGTTTTCGTTTCCTATATCATGAAAAAAGTTTCATTAATTAACCATCTATAAACATTTATTATTGACTAAATTAAAAAATAAACCAAAATTACGTAAAAACCTAAATTAATAATGAAAAATAATCAATTTTTTTTCAATGGAATTTTAAAATTCGGCGCGGACAACTTATTATAAATTAATATGGTACCGGATTCTAAAAGTTAACATTTTTAAAATGGTTGAAATAGTTTTTCTAAACTACTAGTTTTTTTTTTTAATTCGGACTTGAACATGCTGTCAAAAAAATTCTGAATGAAAAAAAATTGTAAGAATGTTTAGGGAAGAAACTTAAATCTTGATAAAAGTAAGAAAGAAAAACATAAAAAACAATGATAAGTAACGAGCGTAAAGCTTCAGCTGAGATTACTTATGTGATAATATTTACAATTTGGACTCTTTCGGAATTAGATAAAACTATTTTGGAGAAACGAGAGAGGATAATTAAAAATTCATTCATATATTTTTAAATATAACATTTATTAGAGATCATAATACAATTACTTTTATAAGCACAATACAATGCTTATTTTATTAAACGATAATTATATTACAGGATAAAACTCACTAAGGTGTTGAAGTATCAAATTGAAGAAATCTTCCTCATCATCGTCGGTGACCAAAGAATTTCACACAACAAATTCTATTAGCCATCATTGTTGCAAACAATTTGTATAGTTAACGTTAATTAGATGAGGTTAGCGAGCGTACATTATGTTCGGTTAGGTTATACGTTCGATTCGTCATATATCTTTAAAAAAAATTAAAAAATTTAAGGGGGGGGAATTTCGAAAGAGTACCTTTTTATTTTATATCTTATGTAAAAATAATTTGACTATCAGACTGACATAATAGTAATTAATAGAAAATAAAACATATAGTACTGGGTAGTGATATTGAAAATCTGATGTGGGCTTCACATGACTTCCTTGTATGCTTATTAATACATACACATGTTTTTTTTTTAAATGAAAAGAAAGAAAATTTCATTTCATTAACAACTTCTGATAATTTTTCATATATATATATATATATATATACATTACTGTTATTGAATTATTAATCGTAAAAAAAAGTTTTTTTTACAATCAGAGGTTAATAATTATTAATAAATCAATATATTTAAATTAAAAAAAAGAGATGAAGTCTGATTCGAACCGATGTGCCTTCCCTTTTAAGAAACAAATATTTCATTAACTAAAATTTCATTTGGCTATAACTCTGGAACCAATGAATATAAGTGCCACTTACCATATATTGTTGAAAATCTTCCAATGAGGGCTTATTACTGCAGTTAAGAAAGAGTCAAAAATCCAAATTCTTTTGATTTTTTGCTTTTTTGGACACTTTTGGTTCAGTTGATTGCAATCAAAAGGGGAGGTTTACAACTAGATGTTACAACAGTCCGAAATCCAAAATCGTTTTTGAGTTATGCGAGATACGTACATACATACGTTACGCCGAAACTAGTCAAAATGGATTCACGGATGGTCAAAATGGATATTTCCGTTGAAATCTGAAAACTGACATTTTTCGCGATTACAATACTTCCTTGTACCACTAGGAAAAGGCTCACTGTAGACAGAGTAAGAAGAGAAGTAGAAGTCATATAGTTTTTGGTGAGGATTTTATTTTTTAAGTTTGTGGAAAGTGGGTGCCGGTACGGAGAGACCTCGGGGTCCTCCAAATGACACCGGACAATATGCTGGAGTATATGCTCTGGGGCGATAGAGAGTGGCTTGCAGTAGCAGAACTAGCCACAAAGATTCTGCGAGAGAAGGAGCAGGGTGGTCAGCTGAACAAATAGTGAGAAGAAACGGGTTCCAACCATGTCTAGGATGCCTTGGCTGACTCAACTCAAATGAGGAGGCGAGGCTCCCTGATAATAACATGCGGACCGTCCAGCAGAACACAGAAGACCAGCGAAACCTCAAAAGTGAGGTTACCGAACTGGTGTAGGATACCGGTCACTGGTGGTGAGTGTAGGATACCGGACTGGCGAGCGAAGTGAGGACAGAAAGCCCTCTGCAGAGCTGGCGTTAGTTCGTGCTTGCATGAAAAGCTTCCAATGAGGGCTTATTACTGCAGTTAAGAAAAAGTCCAAAATTCAAATGATATTGGATTTTGGGCTTTTTTGGACAGTTTTGGTTCAGTCGATTGCAATCAAAAAGGGAAGTGCACAACTAGATGTCACAACACTCCTAAATCTACAATTTCAGCATTCTACGGCTAGTCGTTTTTTAGTATAAGAGATACGTACGTACGTACAGACGTCAAGCCGAAACTAGTCAAAATGAATTTAGGGATGGTCAAAATGGATATTTCTGTTGAAATCTGAAAACCGAAATTTTTCGCGATTACAATATTTCCTTTACTCAGTACAAGGAAGTAAAAAATGGTAAATATTACTTACACTAATATAAGAAGAAAGTTTTTTTAAAAAATGTTCCACATAAATTACTTGGCAAAAATTTACCATAGGACAAACCAATATTGCAAAATTTTCAAAAATAAAAAAGAATCATGGAAACCTGTCCGCTGTTTTCGACATACAAACGTGGAAAAGGTCAAATTCAGAACGTCCTACTTTTGTGAAATCGGTTAAAATTCGTTTTCATTACAGGTCTATACATAAAAATACATTTTAAAGTGTACGATAAGGATTTTGGTTTCATGCAATAAAACATATTTTTAAAACACAAATAAAAATTAAATATCTGACAACTACTACCATTTTTTTATTAGTAAATTCTATATTAGTACTTCAATATTGTTTTACAAAACGGCTTATTTATAGAAACTGTACAAAGATTCGATTTTTAAAAACGCTAGAATATATTAAAATAAAGAATTTCTAACTTGTAATACGAACAAATGTAAATATGGAAAATCTATTTTTTATATCTAGATTATTTTTATTTATTAAAAAGAAAATACATAACTTTTTTTTTAAAAATAAAGTGTTTAAATAGAAAAAGATAAAATACGTAAATAATTTAAAACAATTCATCAGAACAGTATATTATTTACGATGACATCGAGTTCCGGATTGTTTGTTGACAGATATGAATTCACTGTTGTTCGAAGCGTTATCTCTTTATTTGTAGACTGACAGGTAACAAATCCATGTTGCAAATAGTTACAGCAGTTTTGTTTGCGTCAAAGTTTTACAGATAAATTTACTACAACTATTACAATCTTCACATAAAATGTTCGAGGATATAATTTTAGCCATCCAACAACGAGGTATAAATTTACAAATTTTAGAGAATAAATTTACCTACCTACTATTAGCTTACAAATACACTGTTTCAACCTCATACCTATTCGAATGTGTTTGTAGAAAATTAACACGCTACTATGTAAGCCACAATTAACCATAAGATCGTTTTTCATTGTAATAACAGTTATTACGCATATAAATTAAGATTTATTAACCGATTTACTTGTAAATTGAAAATTAATATGGTTAGCGATTCGCTCATTTTGTTTCCATATTAAAACAAACACTAAACAATAATAAAAACATAATACAATAATAATTAATAATAAAAATATAAATCAAAGAAGAAAAAAATAATCATCTTCAATACATCATCCGAAATATTTTCCCAGTGACATGTATTAAGCTAATCGATCAAGGATACAAAAGTGTCCAGCCAACATTCAGCGTATTTTTTATTTTAATGTACATTTTTAATGATCAAATTTAAGAGAAAGAAAAACCATGTTTACCATTACAAAAAAAAGTATGTAGATGATATGACGTGTTAGATACATAAAAAGGTCAACTGGTTTTAATAGATTATGAGTAAATTTTAATCATTAGGAACATAAATCAGAACAGATTAAATACAATATAGGTAGGAAAAGCTGGCAAAATACCTTATTGTTTTACTAAAAAATAAATAAATACCAAAATGGTAAAAATATAAAAATGATAATACATATAACAGATTAATAATTATTTTAAATGTTTTACTTACATGACTGGTTTACATTTATTTTAGAATTCAGTTCACTCACCTGTAAAAAAGAAAATAACTAAATAAAAAATAATTACAAAATAAACAAGAGAAAAAATATAATAAAGCTTCCCTGCAATAATACAAGAGTTCCGTTTGAATGTGTAATGCAAATTTTATCCGATGAATAAACAAGTAAAGTTAAAAATTAATAAATTCCCTATTATATAAATATAATGACTGAAAATTGACTACCTGCCGTGGAATAAAATCAATGAGTTCCAATTAAATTAAACCTGTAAAGAACTAAAAAAAAGTTAATATTAAAAAAGTGTGACTACATTCTTGTCTCATTCATTTTTTAATTAAATTTTTACTCATATTGTACTATTCTATACATGGATTCTTGCACAGATTATAAATAACTATTTATAAAAAAGAATTTAATAAACTACAAGTCCTAAAAAAAGGTATACACTACGAATCACTTGCTGTAAAAAATTAAGTTTTACCCCGTATTAAAAAATTATTCTTTTCATCATTACTGTCATCAGTTTTACATAGTTTTCAGGAAAAAACTAAAGGAATTATAAAAAATAATACCCTAAAAGTACTTCCTTTTATTTTATCCCGTTTTCGTGATTTCATCGGACTACAGCTTGAAAGAGTTCATAAATAAAATTAATAGTTAAGTTACATAATTTTCTATTATCTAAATTTAGTTTAGAATATTTTTTCTGTATTATAACGTTTGAAATACGCGGCTGGCCTATATCATAATGAGAATCATTATGAAACAGATTTTCATTATGATACACAGGTGTTCAACCGATCAAAACCCTACTTTTTACTTCCTAATAAAAAGTAAAGACAATTATAGGAAGTATTGTGATCGCGAAAAATTTCGGTTTTCAGATTTCAACGGAAATATCCATTTTGACCATCGCTGAATCCATTCTGACTAGTTTCGGCGCGACGTCTGTACGTACGTTTGTATGTATGTACGTACGTATGTATTTTAATAACTCAAAAACGATTAGCCGTAGGATGTTGATATTTTGGATTTAGAACTGTTGTAACATCTGGTTGTGCAACTCCCCGTTTGACTGCAATCGATTGAACCAAAAGTGACCAAAAAAGCCCAAATTAAAAAAAAAAAAAATTTGGATTCTGGACTTTTTTTAACTGCAGTATAAATTTTTCGATCCCATATAATGAAATATTTCGATCTTATAAGGGGAAGGCACATCAGTTAGAATCAGACTTCATCCCCCTTTTTTTAGCTTTTTTTTTAATTTAAATGTATTGATTTATTAATAATTAATTATTAACCTCTGATGGTAAAAATATTTTTACGATAAATAATAATTCAATAATATCAGCAAAAATAAAAAATAATATGAAAAAATATCGGAAGTTAATAATGAAATAAAATTTTATGTAATTTTCACTTTAAAGAATGTGTATATGTAGTTTAATAGGCGAATAGCCGTACAAGGAAGTCATGGATTATCCGCATCAAATTTTTTTCTATTGTTTGAATCCGATTTAGTAATTAGCAAGCACAGGTTAATTTGAAAATACACGAATACGTAACTAAGTTTCTATATTACACTGTTTATCATTATGTCGGATTCTACGAAAGAAATATCTTTAAACAGATTAATATTAAAAAAAAGACAGAACTTATGACTTATAACCTATTGCTACAGAAATGTACTGTTTAATGTACTGTTTGAGATTTTTTTAAATATTCCGTAAACATTGCATTCTAATTATAATCGATTAAATCAATAATCCCAATATTGAAGTTTACACTGACACTGGCAGGTTAGACACTGTCAAAGCTTGTATCTCCTTACTGCGCACTCATCCATTAATGGCTATCATTATAGGTTGGTTGCATAATGTACTATTTTCAAGATTGGATACAACATGCATCAATTTTTTTTTTTTTAAATTGAAACATTTTTCTCACTGAATCAAGTGTTATGATATGTACGTAATTTTCTAACTTCTAATCAACAACCTGACAGAATACCAGATTTGTGAAAGAATAATAATTCCTATTAAAACGAGTGAAAATTTTGACCATCTACAAGGAAAATACCGGGTGATTGAAAAAGGACTTCAAGTTTAAAAGGATAAAAATAATTATTTACATAACTTACAGATTCGGTTGAGATCTCATTTCATAGCAAAAAACACATCTAGTTTTGACTCACGTAGTTCATTAGTACGAATGTTGTTAAAAATGGATACATTTACTTGTGCGGAACGTGCTCGCTGTGTGTTTTGATTTCACGATTTACAGTCAGCAACTGGAATTTAACAAAGCAAGGTGAACATCCATAACTGCCGAGTATAGGATAGCGAAAACCCTTATGATATTTACAGCACATTCATGATAGCCTTAAGTTCAATGATTTTTGTGCCCTAAGCAAACAACTGTACTTCTTCCAGGATCCAACCGTAAATGGTATCGTTTACCTGGTCGTGTTTCAAAATGTTTTAATTCCTCAGTTATACGATGATGATACTATGGACGCCATAGTATCAGCAAGACTACCGCCTAGAAGACCGAAATTTTCTTGATACTCGATTCCCAAATCGGTGGATTGGTTGGACTGGTCTTGAAGGTCTAATTGCACGGCCACGTCGCTCCACAGATATGATCCCGGTAGATTCTATCTTGTGGGCTTTCATTAAAGACCAGGTTTAAATACCGTCTTTGCCTGCCGATCTTTTTGAGCTAGGAATTCGAATTAACGCCGCAGCTGCAGAGGTAACGTCCGACTGGTTGACCACAATCTGGAATGAAATTGATTTTAGGTGGGATGTATGTCGCATTACAAATGGAAGCCATATCGATCCAAAGTGAATGTTGAACGACAAACCTGTTGTGTTTTTCTGTGAAATGAGACATCAACCGAATCTATAAGTTATCTCAATAAATGTTTATATGCTTTTTTCACATTCTATTGTGAAATACTTTTTGAATAACCGGATATAATGACTCACGTGAACGAAGTATATAATAAATAGTCTTATTGCCGTGTTTCGCTGAGTAGCGACGATGTTTCTTTCGAACAAACCGGTCGAAATTCCGAAAAATTAAGAAAATTCTTCTTTTCTACAACTTTAAAGTATATTTTGGTACAAATAATAATTTATCCGAATTGGGAAAGGTGGTACAGAAAACCAAATCTTTGGTAACACAATTTGTTGTTTATCGGTAGTTTACAAAACGAAATTGATGTTTTTAACATTTATTTATTACACTATAAAAAAAATTTGTAGAAGGTCTGAAAATCCCTATCGCCATGAAATTTACTGAGCAAAGTTTAAACGCGGACCAACAGAAATTCACTAGGAGGATCTTAAAAACTGCTAAAATATTCCATAAAATCTGACGGCCCATTCTTTTCTATATAATAAGAATGAAGTTATTTTAATCATCTGTATCTAACAGACTATTCAAATTAAATTTAAAAGCGTTTATATGTCTCTCCTGATAATAAAACCTGGAGTAAGTACACAAATTCCGTTTTTAAACACACTATCTTAAAAAAGATCTTTCAGAAGTAATAATAATATTACAGTTACAATGATTTCTAAAAAATACAACCACATTTGTCATAGATGAATCCACCACCAAGGCTCAAATAAACGTAAGAATATTTCAACAGAATTAATCGATGTAAAAAAATAAAAGTTAAAATTAATGACGAAAAGTCACTAACATGTAACATTTACTTGAAAGAAGGAAATATATCTTCATATATGTGTAAATTACTGCGCAATGCTTCAATCTGACGACCTAAAATACTTCGGAACCCAGATGACTCGGAATAAACATATCTGGCATTAATGAAAGCAGCTAGATTTAAAATCGTTAGATCTGCGCTGAATAATGGTCTAAAGATTACATTGATCATAACGTAAACGTTTTTGCGTACTAAGCCATATTAAGACCTTCATATGATTACGGGATGTAACGCTGCGGGTTTAACGAGTAGATAAAATACTGAAATTATCCAAACATTCCAATTAAACGTTTTGAGAATGACCAGGTACACCCTGTGGTACGTTAATGACAATACACTACACAGATAAGTAAAAACGTTAAAAGAATAAATTCAACTTTCCAGCATGAAATTTAAAAATATACTGAAATATTTTTGTACTAAGAAAAACATTTTTCAAAGTTCAAAAGCAGACTTGACTTTTTCGTAATCCGCTAGACGTGATTGAAGATTGGTCCAGTTAAAAAGAATCTAGTTTACTTGACTTCGGTTGAAGTACGACGAACACAACAACAAACAAACACATTTCATTTCATTCCATTTAAATTAATGGCTCATGCATTCTTTATATTTCATTATTCTGTATATACATTTATGCATCATGTATGCAATTATTATAACTTTTCTTTGTCTTTATTTATTAGTATCATATTTAAGCTTATTATTATTATTTTAAGCTTATCATTATTTTAATAATTTCATACATTTGTGTATGTACGAGTAAGTTGGTTTATTAGAAGTAATATTGCTGGGTAACAAGTTCAAGTTGGTCTCTCTCATCATATTTACTTATAATTAAACTTTCACATTAAACTAAATAAAAATTTTAAGAAAACAACTGTTTTTATGCACGACCTTGTTTGTACACGGCCTTCTTCCTTCTCCCTATGTTTTCGATTCTTTTCCTTTTAACAGACTTTTCGAAGAAACGTACGGTATTGCTTTCGGTCGCACGGTATGATTGGGGATAAAACTGAATTTTCTTTACGTTTTGAAGTATGAAGAATGCGAAAATACCATTCACTTAAAACGTAATTTTCTTATATATATAAATATATGCATAGGTTTATGTATAAAATATGTGGCTCGAAAATTTCTAAAACTACTACATTATATTTCACTGAGATTTAAATCTGCTATAGTACTGTATCTAAAGTTGTGCATGTGAAAGTTTAATGGTCATTCCTGAATTTAAAGGTTGAGTCATTACCAGAGTTACGCTCAATTTACGGTCAACAACAGACAACATAACCACAATTTGAGGTTCTTTTTTCGATCGAATGGTGGGATTGGGAGATGAAAATGAATTTCCTTTACGTATTAAGGTATGAGAATTACGAAAATACCATTCATATATAAACTTTTGATGCTCAAAAATCTCCAAAACTACGAGATAAATTTCTTTGAAGTTCAGATAAGCTACAATAGTGTATCTGAAGTTGTTCATGTAAAAATTTGATGAAGATTGGTCGAGTCGTTCTTCAGTTACGCTCAATTTAAAGTCGACAACAGACAAGATAACCTCAATTTGAGGTTACGTTGAATTTGTATTGGTGTATTTATTATCGCGCATATGCAGTGAGTCACAATTGTGAGTGAATTTAAACTTAATGCTTACGTCTAGAGACTACTCGTTAAACGAACGTACATAGTGCGTTGAACTCTGAAAATCAGAACGTTTCTGACAGCAAAATTGTGAGGGCGTCGGAAACGAAAAGTCGGTCTTGAACAAGAGTTTTTTTTATTTTACAATTGTGTGTTTTAGGAAAGAATAATAGTAATGATTTAACTGTGTTTAATCATAGTTAACACATAGTATAACAAAAATTTGTTAAATAATTTAAATTGATTTTTCTCTTTTCAAATTTATATATCAATTAGTAAAATTTTTACATAGTAATAAAAATTTCTTTCGCATTTATTAAGTCATTCATTTTATATACAATTCAATAAACATATTTTATTATCTTCAAATAAACCTAATTGTAATAAGATATAAAAAAGAAAGAAAAAATTGTATAACTTTTCTTAATCGCTTATCAATTTTATTACTTATGTTAGAATGTATAACAACTTCTTCACAAATAAATGAAAATGATTAATTGCAGGAAAAACTAATTATAATGCATGTGTTTACTTAATTAAATTAAAATTAATTAATTTTACTAACAATATTCGAAAAGTAAATAATACAACAAAATAATACACAATTTCCAAAAAAATAGGTTATATAAAAAGTAAAAGTAGAAAAATACGAACATTATTAAGAAGTACAAAAAAAAGAAGAGATAATGTTAAAATTGAAAGCTATATCATGTAACAGTAATAATTAAGCTAAGTAACAGTGTCTAACTAACGTTAAAAATTTAGGACTGTCAACATCAGAACAAAAATACAGCTACAGAGACAACCTGAAATTTATATAAGTACCTCACCGTACGCTAAAAATAACTTTATCACTAGATCAATTGACTTGTTTTAACTTCTTCCACCCAAGACAGCTAAATAAAACTGAAATCCAAATCACCACTTGATAATTAAGCGGTAAACATACTTTACACGTACTAATAATAAACTTCACTTAAAACATTTCTAGAAAAAATAATCTAATGTGATTTAGCGGTCTACCTTTTTTCTACGGATATTAGTTAGATTCCGGCGACACGCTCTCGTTGCATCTACCTTTCACAAGCTCCATGATATATTAGTTAAACCAAATGTAATGACTATACTATAATTATTAGATTTAAAGATATATTTTATCTATTCTATAACTCGTATTTTCAAAAATAAAAAAATTAATAATTAGATTTTATATTGTTTAAACTCTTTTCTTTCTTAATTCGTAATTTTTTTTTTTACTTATTACCTCTGAGCCCTACTTTCCGCTACGAGTTCAATGGTTTCAAAACAAATCATACAAATTATTTGTAAAAACCGGCAACTTTTTTGTATTGTGAGCGCAGTTTGCATATGAACCGGCCCGAGATACAGTTTCCTGACACTGATTGAACAGTAATCATAAAAACCAGAATAATTGTCAGATAAAATGATTCTCAAACTGTCCAATCATCATAGTCAATCAGGTCAACTTTAATTAAAAATTTCAGGGGATACTAATTAAAGGAGACAAATTTTTAATACGAATTATTTACGAAATTTCAATCCGCGTTTTTCTCATCTTCAAAAATTACAGAACATTTTATTTTCTATCAATTAATATTACAAAATTTAATACGCTTAAAAAAATGAGGAGGTTAAAACTTATTCTTTATCAGATGAACCGATTTCAAAGATTTTGTAATATCACTATTCAGTTTTCCCGTAACATTTTTTTTAACAAAAGAATCTTATCGTCCACATTCACAATTTCAGGATAGTTTTCGTCTTTTTATAACAGTCATTACTTAGTATCAGACTACAGCGAAATAATAATTTTTTTTAAATGTAATGATATACGATCTGATGATAATTTTAAGTTCATATTAATTTCAAGCCAGAATTATTTGACAATTTAATTTAAAAAATATAATTTTATTTTAATTCTCTAAGAGCTAAACGCTCGCTAGGTAGCCGAGGCCATTTACGTTGTTAATTGCATTCCTTATTACATCTTGGTTTTACGAAGACGCAGTGTGAATTCTCGCTTTTGTTACACGCGAATCTTTTTTTAATGCAGCAGGATTTTTGTAAGCTTATCCATATTTTTAATTTTTTTTAGACTTAAAAAACAAAACAAAAAATTATTTTTTTTATTTTTTCTTAAATTTTATATTCTTTGATTTTACGCCAAATTAAAAATGTATTTTGTTAATCGTAATAACTGGATACCGATCCTGAAAGTTGAAATTTAAAGAGAAAATGTATTATTTTTAATTTTCAGAACGGTTTTTTTAATTTAGATTTATATATATATATATATATATTTTTTTTTTTTTTTCAAGTAACAATTTCTAAGCTAACGTAGAATTTTATTGAAACTCTGTTAGTAAATATCATTCTAATAAAACCAGGCTGTACTGGTACAGCCTAAACTATAGAAATTTAAATTTTTTTAAAGAAATTTTCAATACGCATAAAAACTGTGGCATTGAATAGTAAAAGAAATAAAATTCGTATATTTTTAAAACAAAATAAACTGATACAATTTAATAGAAACAAAAAAAAATAAACAAAGAAGAAAGTAGGAATAACAAAAAGACAGGAAAAAAGGCAGAAATAAAGAAAGGTTAATCGCGGAAAGAACAATAACATTAAAACAAAAACTAGGCCAACTTTCCACCGACTAACCGATTAATTACAGTATTATATAATGACAATAGCAATTACAATTACATGGTCACAAACTAAAGAAATGTTGACCGATTGTAAAATCATTAATCGCAAAAACAACCCTCAAGTGAAAAGTACAAGTAACAAAACAAAAAAATAAATAAAAGCAGAACACAAGATATCATACTACACTGACAGGTGGAAAAGAATACATAACAATTTTACCAGATTACAACTGTATTATAAAAAAAAAAAAAAAAAAAAAAAAAAAAAAAAAAAAATACTAAATACACTTGCATATAAATAAACAAGTCTTATACATTAATGTAATATTTACAACATCCGTGAGTCGTTTTACGATATAATCGTTTGTTAAAAACTGCTTTAATACAATCAGTAATATAGCAAGCAATAGAGATTCAGTAGATTGCATGATGTACTAATAGTTCACGAGAACTGTAGTAGTTAGACAGTTGTATAGTATTGCTTAATACAAAGTTTAATCACGACTTGACCAAACTGTATGTAGTTGCAGTTGTATATTTAAAATGTATTTCATAATACATTTTAAATATAAATGTTCCATAATATTTATACAGCAATATAAACTAAATAAATAATAATTATTAAGATATTAAAAATGTTATAACCATTTTTTTTAATTAAACCACTTATTTTAAACACCATTAATTTTATTACTAGGGTCATTCGATAATTAAAAGACAAATAACTGTAGAGAAATTACTATCCATTCAATGACTATAAGACTAAACGGTACTTTTCAACATAATCCACGGCTATATACGTGTTCCATCTCTCAGTGAGTTTTCTTACTCCCATACCAAAGAATTGTTTACCTCAGTGTTCTGAACCATTCTTTTACCGCAGTTTTGATCCCCTCGTTATTAATCGCCGCGTAAAAAGTCTTTAAAAGGACTAAGCAAAAAAAAAAATTTTTTTTTTGCTTAGTCCTTTTAAAGACTTACAGACTTACAGTTCTCGCATAAAAAATTATGCGAGAACTGTAAGGAGGATGTGGCGACACTTCCCAACACAACTTTTAAATAGCTACCCGTCTCTTTTTAACGGTATCGAGACTGGTGTAATCGTGCAGAAGAATTACGCCTTTTCAAAGAGAATCGGGACGTTTTCTCCTTATTGCGGGTTTCACTTTATTTTCTAGCACGACTAAATACTCACTGTCGATGGCCCGTAGTTCTTTCAATCGTAGTAAATTATTTTCCATAATCGCAATAAATTTGGCCTTTTAGTCTCAAAACAGCGTTAGCATCACTTTACTGGCTGAAAAGTAAGTAATGAATTTTTTTCTGGCTGACAAATTCGGATGTTTCCATTCCGCGCTTTGAAAATAATGGATCCGAATTTCATCATGAGTAATAAATGTGATCTATAACTACACAATTTTTCTATGCTAAATTAATTTTTTTTAAATGTTAAATATTTTAATTTTATTAGTTCAAAAAAATGTTATACAATTATATTACAACAATTGCACAGCAATGCAAAGAGGTGCCTTCAAGTAAGCTTTTAAGTGTAATACTCTACCAAGAACAAAGGAATTATTATATAATCTGTTAGATCAAGAATGTATGTAACATCCGTTGAAATTTGTTAAGAAAAATATTTTTAAAACAAAATTGTATAAAGTAATTTTTAAAGATTTTCCTTTAAATATAAACTGAAAGAAATTTAAGGATAATAATTATTATTAATTCCTATATACTACCTGTTCAAATAAAAACTAGAAATCCAGCTTGACTCGAACATCTGTAAAATCGTATTTCGACGCTATTTTTAAGTCGTGTGTAAGAATCATGACTAACGTTGGATTAATTGGTTTTGCAAAGTTCGTACGTACTGTAAAATATTTTGAAACTTATTAGAAATATATCATTAGGGATCTTGAGATCTGACTAATAAAGAAGGAAGTATTTTTCACTCGTTATTAAGGGGTTTTGATGTGTAAAGTATTTAACATCGAAGCAAAGCAAGAATTTTCAGCTAGTTAATTATAATGCTTTACTTTTTACAATGCATTATTTTAACCATAAAGATACATTTTTAAAAAATAATAAAATAACTAGACTATTTTCTTATCCTACATTAATTTTTTCATAACGATAAAATTATTTTTTTCATAACGGTACAACATATAACTATATTCAAACAATATTCCAAATTTTATTCTGTTTATTTAATACTGAAAAAGATAAAAACAACATTTTGTCTTTATATAAACTAAAAAAAAAAACAAAGCAGTAGACTAGGAACAGTAACAGTTTGAACAAGTGGGCTTACTAAATTAGAAATAAAAAGATTGATGCGGCTGTTACGCAAGTTTTTATGATAATGCTATAATCCCAATATTATTAACTTGGATACTAAAAAAGAAATAACGAAAAAGAGGTGAAGAAGGAGGAAGTTTTTGAAATGTAACAAGGAACATCGGGAATAAGAATGTGCTAGGAAGGAATAGGAAGGAGAGAATTTAATTAAAAGAGTTAAATAGTAGGAGAGGACAAATCTTGTGGAGGTATTACCTGCATAAGACAATAATAGAAGAAAGAACCGACGATAGAAGAGGAAGAGGAAAAAATTTACAAAGGAGAAAGAGAATAAGATGAAAAGAGAGAAGCGAGACAGAACCCTTTCGAGACGACAGCTCCACCTTGATAATATAACATCTTTCCGAGTTTAACTTTTTAAAAACCCCTCAAACAAGAGAAAAAAAAATGTAGATAATTCTTTAAAATTAATATATTCCAAACAATTTTTTTATTATAGTTTTTTATTAAACTTTCAACTCAGGCTAATCAACCAAATTAAAGTAAGACAACACGTATTGTCAGAATTCAGTTCACACGGTCTGATTAGTACTAATAATTGAATCTAGATTCAGATCTAGATTATTGTAAGCACATTAGAAGATCTGGTTTAAAATGCCATATTAAAAGGAATTATGTGTCCTGGCTGTATCCGATTCTCACCTCAGTTTTAGACCGGGATATCTGTACAGCCGCCGCATAATAGGTTCGGACAAACTTTTAAGTACACCCAGTGTGTGATTCAGCGGGTCACACGAACACGAAGTACCGAAAGTAAAAATAACTTACACATGATATCGGTAGCGCGAATTAGCGGTAATTAACTAGCTGAAAATCCTTCCTTTGCTTCGATGTTAAATACTTTACACATAAAAACCTGAGAACATACAGTAATAACTAAAACTCTACAAATCATAACTACAGAGACAGTAATCAAATAAAAAAACAGGTGGAAAGTGAAAAGGTGATCTTCTTCCTCTGCCTTCCACGGCATATGCTTGTATTGAACTTCAACGATACCTTCATCTTCCCGCAGGACATTATCTTCCCGTTAGGACTAATCCTAACAGGAAGTTTCTGTAATGCCTTATTTGGCATCCTTCACTCCTCCATCGTACCAATATATTGGCGTTACTTCTCTCAATACTTAAAAGTCTTTTCTTAAATCGGTAAAGTCTTTATTATACCCGACAGAAAGCTGGATAGTGAGAAATCTAACCGCAGGTAATCACGATACGAGATGATCCACTCCGACTAAATTAGTTTCAAAACTTCCTATAAGTACTGTATATTCTTGCCAAAAATACTTTGGATGATAGGAAAATTGTTGACCCGGATGGGAACCTTAAATTACTGGTCAAAGATTTCGCGTCAACCAATAGAGCAGGAGCATTAGATTCAAAACATGAATATAAAGGCAAAATTTTCCTGTCGATCAGACCAGGTGGAAAAGGTCCCTAAGTATGCCTCGATTAACATACTACCGACATTTTCAATTAACATATTCCGATATTTGTTTATAAAGAAAATAAAATTTAAGAACCATGTTTTTTTCACTGTTTTGGCTGTAGGTCGTTAAATATTGATTTTACAGAAAAAAATCATTCTTGTTAAAAATGTAAAACGGAAAATTCTACACAAAAACGTATATGGACACATTTCGATCAGATCAAAAATAACAAGCTAGCTCAATAAACAGTAGCGCTCTATATACTGCCTCTGCGGAGAGCTATGAGGTAGTCAGTGGCACTGTTTCAACACGCGCACGCGATAAACAAATACCTATAACTTTTGTTTTACGATAGATAATGCAAAAAAATCAAAATATCATCGATAAATGATACGCAAAGAAATAAACTTTAGTAAATTTAAAAAACATACTACACGTAAGAGTAACATATAGTATAATGTTGTTAGATCGAAGTATTTTCCAATTTTTTTATCAAAGGCCTGCAAATAAAAATCTAATTCAAATAATCGAAAAACAACTATGCGAATATATTGTTAAGGTGCTTGTTTATGAATGTAAAAAGTTTCGTAGCAAAAGCTAATCATAACATAATAAAATCTTATACAAAATTAAATATCACACAATAGCAATAGTTAGAGAAAATATTTGTTTTTAGTTGGTAATATTAGTTTTACGTAAATTTTTATTTTTTATTGAGTTTTGTAAGCGTATGTAAAATGCGTCAGTGCGCAACAAACAGCGAAAATAGCAATATAAATAAATATTTTTAGAAGTTTAAAAAAAACACAGATTTTTATGTTAACTTGATAAAATTATTCAGAAATATGTACTTTATTGCGTATTAACCTTCGATTTCATTACTTTTTTAAATTTTCATAAAATTAATTTTTTTAAGATAAAAACAATTTTTTTTTGTTTTTTATGTAAGTAATAGATCATTCTCACGTTTATTTATGATTTTATGAAAATGTTACTAGAAGTTTTTTGTGTAAAATTTTTCGTTGTAAAACTTTTATCTGAAACATTTTTCGATAAATTCAATATTTAACTAGTTACAACAAAAAAAAATCGGACTACGACATTTTTACATTGATGTTATTACATGTTTATATCTAGTGGACCATTTTACTAGATCCTCCCGGATATCTCAAAATGTTTTTAGTAATGAAGTTCCGGACGTTTAGTATGTTAACTGAGGCATGCTTAGGAACCTTTCACCTGGTCTGATCGACAGGAAAATTTTACCCCTATTTTCATGTTATGAATCTAAAGCCTACTCTACAATTAAATATATATATATATATAAACTGCGAAAATTTATTTTCATGCAGATGCTAAAGAACATTTCTAAGAAAAGGTTCAGGTTTCATAAAGGAAAACCATCCATCCATTTATCCCATCGAGAATTGTATGGAAACACAATAAAAAAAAAAAGGAAATATCAAACAGAATATAAATTGCATTTGATAAATCTGTGCTTTTTGGCTATTATACATTAGACATACTGTACTATTAGGCAGTAGATAGCAGATAGCATTTTGTAGGTTTTTAATATATTTCCAGTAATTATAATGTTACTAATTTTTTTACTAACAATTCAATTACCTTGCATAACTAATGTTAATAAAGCAAAATTATCAGTTAACGCTGCCGGAATGCCAATTCAAAAAAGAAACCAACAAAAGCATTCAATATCTGACATGACATGATTCAGGACTGAAGTACTTCTTACCTTTAAATAATGTGAAAAATTAGACAAACAATATAACAACTACTTCAGGCACTCTTCATACTGCATAAAGGGAAATCAT
Organism: Lycorma delicatula; assembly: GCF_047948215.1. Taxonomy (NCBI): domain Eukaryota; kingdom Metazoa; phylum Arthropoda; class Insecta; order Hemiptera; family Fulgoridae; genus Lycorma; species Lycorma delicatula. The sequence continues at coordinate 81,556,775 of NC_134457.1, read as the reverse complement.
ATATAACCATTCATGGATCAACACAATTTAATTTCTTTTACAACATTATCAATTTTGACGTTATGAAATACGCAGATTGGCAATATTATCTCAGATTGACGATAGTTTTACAGGTAACATGAATAACATGTTACCTGAATAATAACATGAATAATAAAATATAGGATAATAAATTTTACCAAAAGAATTAAATTATGAATGTACTAACTCATTACTATTTTTAATATATAATTCTAACGGCAAATATATATTTTTAAATCTCCTCTAAATAAAATAAAATTACCAAAACAAGTCTTTCATTTAATCAGTTACACAGATGTAAAATGTCACAATACACGATTAAAATTTTCATTCCGTTTATTTTATATTCAAATTTACTTTCCATGTATACAGATCTACAAGCTAAATGCAAATTCATATGCCGTTTGTTTTTACAAACGCCAGACAATTAACATTTTCACAATATAAACATTGTGGATTTTAATTCCGTAATACATTGAATTTTAATATATTGAAATCAACTGGAGATTTTACTTTTAAAAAAAGGAAAAATAAATATTACGCTAAACGTAAAATTAAATGAAAGTGAGAAATGTAATGAAAGAAAACCCCTCAATTTATTACTATACAATATGCATTTTACTAAAATTATATTAATATTATAAATGTGAAGTAATTACCAAACAAGAATTAAATTAAATTAGAGAAATGCCTTAATCAGACCCTTTACGAAATTCTCAAATAGGAATATCCGAACAACTCTAATTCGTAGCCGCTGAACCACCAAGATTCAGTAAGAAAGCGACTGCCACAAGTTTGCAGGCGGGAGTCAAAGCGAGGCCGAGCCAATTCTCGTGATACTTATTCAGGGTACGACATAAATCCGTACATTCTATTTTCTGTTTAGCCTCCGGAACCACCGTAAGGCATTACTTCAGAGGATGAGATGTATGAAATATAACTGCTTTTGCTGGAATTTCAAACTTAGAACTCTCGACTTCGATATCTGCTGATTTGCGATGACGAGTTCACCACTAGACCAATCCGGTGGTTATAAATTCATATTTGTTTTATTAAAAGTTATAATTAAAACTATTAAAATACTAGCAACAATAATAATAATATCTCCGTGGCGGATTGGTAGCTCTGCCAATCTCCGCCGATCTCCGAGGCGGAGTGGTACCATCACGGCCTTTCATCTGGAGATCCTGGGTTCGAATCCCAGTCAGGCATGGTACTTTTCATACGCTACAAGATTCCATTTCCATATCCCACATACAAGCTTCAACCTTATGTAGCGATATCAGCAAGCAAAAAAAATAAAAAATAATAATAAAAGAATTATTCATTAGTAATTGTAAAATAGACCAGAATTGGTAATGAGTTCAAAGATGAAAAAAAAACATAAAACAATATTATGAATAAAATGAAAATATAAAAATTATAATTTCATAGTATGATATGATAGAAGAAATACTTCATCACATTCGAGATCAGATCAAAAAGAATCCGATCTTAGGGAATTAACACAAACATATCAAGTTCTATCGTTTTATCCTTCGAAGTATGACTTGTTAACTTCCTCTTAGATCTACATCATCGTAATCCTTTTAAAGGTAATAAAAAAAAAACTCTAAGGGAGCCGTTAAATATGACTGGTAAACCGGTGAATCTCTTGTTAAATTATGAACTTTATAAACAAAGTGGGAGGAATGGAAGCGGTTTTAATCCTAATTCCAAAGCAGATATAGTGAAAATAATTTCAACATCGTCATTCAAATTGCGTGCGCTGTACTTTCACTAATAAAAATTTCATAAACAATTTCTCGGACCATCAAACGTTAATCGTTCACAGTTAAATTCAAAACTTTTCCAATAACATAGATATTTTAGCTCGGTAACGGTCTACCACAACTTAACCACAATCTATTAAAAGTTCGGAACATTTTTGAAACAGTTATATCATTATTTTATCTGTATAATCCAATAGCATTGTCCACAAAGATTCCTGACTCATATAACATAGATTTCATAAAGCATCTTATAGCACTTTATAACGTAGCATTTTCCAACCCATTCCGTCATCATGTTTGAAATGATAATACGATAAATTTATTAAGATAACTTTTTACATAAAGTTCACAAGGAGATGATCGACTTTACTAAAAAGCCTAGACAAAATTTCTAATGCGGAGAACGGCTGAGTAACTACTAGACTTTTTTTTATTCCTTGTTTAACCTCGGGTACCACCGTTAGGTACTGCTTCAGAGGATGAGATGAATGATTTGTAGCGTGTGTGAAAATGCCATGCCTGACCGGGATTCGAACCCGGGACCTACGGATGAAAGGCCGAGACGCTACCATTCGAGTTACTAGACTCAGCCTCGTCTTCTGATACCATCTGTTTCCCTAAAAGAAAAGAAAGGACGACAGTTTTTGTACAAAACTCGTTAATTCCTGATCAAAAATTTCATTACGCCCACCAAATACCGAATAAATAAATAATCTATCCATACTTTGGGTAAGATTTAAACAATCTTACGGGTTCACCAAAGTTTTATCAGGGAGTAGTTTACGGTATTATTATAAGATTTGTCTTCATAGAGTAATGTAAACTGAGACTAATTATAATAACCAAACCGATTACCTTTCAGAGAAGCGTTCTTCGTAAACTTCAACATATTCTCAAAGAAAGATTTGTCATCCATTCTTATAAATTTACATCACATCGGCCAGACTTTTTAACGGCTTTTGTTTTTTTAGGCTTAAAATTCAAAGTAAAGAATCGCATGGAATTATATATAAATGGCGCCATTTGAAAATTTATTGCAGTCTTTACGGGAAGGTCAGTGATTTACAATGGAAATAAACCAAAATTAATCAAAAATAAATTGACGAATATAAGGAAGTGTTAAATATATGGGAAGAATATTAGAATATGTAAAACTGGTAACTGAAAATGTAATAAATATTTTGAAAAATAAAGATTAGCTTATTATAGAAAATCATGAAAACTACATCAAACACCGTATAAGTATAATCTTTATTAAACATGCGCTTACAGGTTTATAGGACTAATCTAAAAAGATGTAAAATTCTTTCGGGTAAAAGATCCTCAAATCCTTTTGTTTTAAAAATTACTGCATCATTTTTAGCGGTTAATAAATGTATTTATATTTTCATCTACGAAGTAAAGAAAGTATTGTGATCGCGAAAAATTTTGGTTTTCAGATTTCAACTTGAGTATTTTTGACCATCCCTGAATCCATTTTGAGTAGTTTTTGCGTGACGTCTGTACATACGTATGTACGTATAACTCAAAAACTATTAATCCAAAAAAATTTGGATTTTAAACTTTTTCTTAACTGCAGTAATAAATCCTCATTGAGAGTTTTTTAACGATATCTCATAAGTGGTACTTATTTTCACTGGTTTCAGAGTTATAGCAAAATAAAATTTTAATTAATGAAATATTTGGATTTAACGCGGGGAAGGCACATCGGTTCGAATTCGACTTTTTAACTGTTTTCTTCTTTTTTTTAACTTTTTTTTTAATTTAAATATATTTATCTATTAATAATTATTAACCAGTGAATATAAAAAAATTTACAATAAATAATAATTCAGTAACAACAATAAAAAAAGTATGAAAAAATATCAGAAGTTATTAATGAAATAAAATTTTATGTACTTTAAAAAAATCTGTAATGGAATTTAATAAGCGTATAAGGAAGTCATGTGGAGCCCACATCAGATTTATTTTGCAGTAAATAATTTCCCGACTATTTTAAGTATAAATAATTTGCTTTGAATGATACTAGCAATGGAAATAATTACTAAGAAAAGATGTAAACAAATCACAAAAAACAAATCACAATCATAAAAAATAAAAAAACAAAAATTGATTTACTTTATAAAAATATACGTTAACAACTCAACTATTTTCGTTGTTAGAATATCTTTTAATAAATATAGTCTTCGTAAAACATTTATAGCTGAAATAAACTCTTAAATGAAGGATAAAAGACTGAAGTTTATTACAAAATTTTATGTAAGTAACGTATATTTATATAAAAGAATCAAATAAATTTAATAAACTTAGTTACCTATAAGGAAACGTTATAATGCAGATATTTTTTATGGGAATAAAGATATGCCATAAAAAGTGTCGTTATAAAAGAAATCTGCTTTATTATAAGAACTGAAATACTTTTATGTTAAAAACATATTAAGTTTTACTTTCAATTATTTTTTTTATTTTTTAAAAAATGACATCAATCTAAATAGAATATCAAAATAATATGATTTATTGAACGATGAAAGATGGTAAATCAGGCCAGATTTTATACGTAAAAATTTTCCTTCATAAATTTATCTCGTGTTTGTAACACTATAAATTTACATATTTTAAGAGTGTTGGTTCGGAAAAGCTGTAGACCTCGCTTAATATCATTGAATTTCAAAAATTGAACTTTGATATAAAATTTAATAAACTGAAAATTGAAATAATGCACAAAACTGTATGTAATTTTTTATCAAAATTAATTGTGAAAAATTTAACCAGTGCCAAAAATAATCTTAGCACAATGCCAAACAACTGTTTCAAAGGACATCGAACGTCGTTGACCGATTTGACTGTCGAGGAAGCAATTTTTGAAAATAAGGAAAACAATAAAAAAATTAATAAATTAACAAAAGAACATAAAATTCAGCATTTAATAGTGTACTGAGAAAAGCTCAATGCTGTGTAAATAGTAGGAAAACAGTCTCCAAAAGAATTTATATCTAATGCATACCCCTTAAGAGACGAACTTAAAAAAGTATGACATTACTAATACAAATATGTATTTATGGTTTGGTGAATCAAACTTCTCCTCCAACACTCTGTCTAAAATAAATATCAACCGATATTTTGAAACGGAAAATTTTACAATAAAATTAACAAAAGCACGTTTTTCCGTATAACGTTTAAGTACTACAGAAAAACTTCATATAAACTGAACGAGTTTATATGAAACTGCGTTAGAAATACATAGACGAAATGTAAAAGATAAATTTAAAACAAGATTCACTTCGCTTGGTCTAATGAGCTTGAATATTTTTACTAGCCGTCATAAAAATAAAAAAAATAATATACATATCAAAGAAAGTATATTCCTTCAAAAACAGATTGATTTACCCTGGCGCTCCAAATATTATGCTGTCGTGTAAGTATTTTTTTTCTGAATTTACGACTAATTCCTACTATTTAATCCTAATCGGCTTTATTATCCATTAATTTAATATCAAACATGAAGACATATTACTCAGAACAAGTAAATTAATTTATACCTCACTTTTATTAGGTTTTGATAGAGCAGCAATTAAGGTTGGCATTTAAATAACAATAAATAATAAATCAGGTACACACTTCTTTCAACCTCAGCAGTAATTTTTATTAGTTTTTAACACCTTCGTAAATGTGTACATAGATTAAAAAAAATCAGTATCAATAAGGCAGAATTTCATAAGAAATTTAAATTCGTTAAGCTTTATTTAACATGCGTCTGCCTCCATTCACGTTACAAAAATGAAAAATTCTTACTAAATAAAAAATTGAGATGCATCATTCGTATTTAATAAATACGAAATCCTATCAAAGATAAGAGTTTACTATCAATGAGTAACACTAATGAGTAACTCATTACACCTATTTAATATTTGTATTAACATAAATTCGTTTTATGGCTAGCAGACAAATTTACGTTAAATGTAAATAAGACTATCAAAAATAAATGAAAATTGGTAACACAAATAGGAACAAGAAGGATTCCATTAATTAAGAGTACAAACAAGATATACCGAAAATGAAAAAATTCTGTAACCTCGGGAATAAATTCACAAAAGTTGTACGAAGTTAGATACAGATCAAAAGAAGACTGATGCAAGCAAGGAGAGCTTTCATGTAGAAAAGTATGTCACCAGTGTTAAATATCTAAAAATCAGAAAGAAATTTTTTTTGTAGCGCTTCATGTTAGTGAAACAGGGATATAAGGAAAAACAACGTACTTACGTTTTAACGCCACCGCAGCTTCATTTAAAAACAAAGTATTCAATCGGATTTCGGTGGAAAATGGAAATTATAATTTAAATGGAAATTCGGTGGAAAATTATTTATTATTTAAATAATCAAATTGCAATAATTACTGAATTTATTAAATAAATACTCAAAATATTACGGTGTTAATTAGTCAAGGTTAGCGAGCGTAGGTTAAGTTTGGTTAAATTATATTTATAAAATAAATAAATATAAATAACCATTTATATTCTGTTTTGAATCTGTTTCGGCCCATTTTCCACCGAAATCTGATTGAATACTTTGTTTTTAAATGAAGCTGTAGCTGCGGTGGTTAATACGTAAGTACCAAAAACAATTTGGAAACATAAACATTAAAGTGGTATTACAAGGTATTTAGAATTAAATAGGTAGAAAAATGTGAAACGGAGTTCTATAAAATAACGAAAGGATATGAAAATAAGAAAGATTTGTGGCAAATTCTTATAAATAAACGAATTAGGCAGGTGTTCCACTTATTTATCCATTTAAATTTAGTTAAATGTGGTAACAGAAGGATGTGAAAAAGGTTATGTATTAATATATATATATATATAATCTATATCATATTACTAGCCCTCATAAAAAATATCATGAAATAGAGGTTTTATAAGATTAGCACAAAAGAAAAAGGAATGAAAAATAACAAATCACTCAAATGACTGATAATTAGAAAAAATCTCATGTGTACGCACGTAAGAAGTTATACTTCTTTGGCGTGAATAAAAAAATAATTTTTTGACGCATTCAAACAAATTTGAACTGAGTCAAACGAGTTTGAATAAATAACATTTAAATTAAATTAAATAATATTTATTTTATAAAGTTCAAAAAGTATTGAAGTATTCGTTGTCATATAAAACAAAGTTCATCGAATATATTTCGATTAGTTTAGTTACATTAATTCATCGGATGACGATTGAATAGGCACGAGAGTTACCAGCTTATGATACGAAAAATATGAAACAAATAGTTTTATTTTATAATAGTGTATTTATCAAAAATTTTGTTTTTGGTAAATCTAAAATTATTTATATAAAATCAAGAATTTATCTGCTGTGTGCTATTTTCTGTCATTAAAAAATGTAATTTTACTCATAAAAAATTGATACTTACATAAATATAATCTCAAATTTTTGATACACAAATTTCACAAAAAAAAAAAAAATAAATATACGCTGCAACATAAATAAAGTTTTATAAATATGAACAACAATATTCACAGTTTAAAATATCCATCTTCAGAAATCCGTGTATATAGATATATATTTATTACGATTAAATATCTTATGTTTACAACACGTGCTAATCACTAAATTGCATTGAACGACTGACTGAATTAAATACTACACGCATGTGCATGCCAACTGATCCATTTGGGCCTGCGCAAATCTTCATCGTGCGTTAAATCGGCGCGCGCAACTTTCGGAACTTGAAAATACACTCTGATCAGTTTTTCCTAACGCTCTAAAAGAAGTACATCAAAAAAATTCTTGCACACGAAGACCGATTTTTCATTGTGTTATTTTGTGTATTATTTTTTGTACAATTATTTTGTATAATTTTTTAAGCATGAAATATACAGAACATAAATTGAGAAGATTAATTTTTTTTATTTAATATTAAAGTATATTTTCTGTTTATAAGAGAATTAAATTATTATAAACGTAATTTGATAAAATAATTAAAAATAAAGAGTAGAACCACATGCACACATGCATTAAAGTTTAAACTCACCACTGTGAGACTGAATAAGCGCGTATAATATTTTGGCGTAAATACACCAATACAAATTCATTTAAACTGAACGTAACTGAAGAGCAATTTAACTAACCTTCATCAAATTATTACATGCACAACTTAAGATACACTACTACAGCATATCTTGAAATTGATACAATAATTTTGGAAATTTTCGAGCCACAAAATTTTCAATTTTTTTTAACAATTGAGAGTAACTTAAGAACCAACCAATCTTCATTAAATTCTCACATGAATAACTTCAAAATACATTACTACAGTATATTTAAATATCTGAAACTGATCTAGTAGTTTTGAACATTTTCGAGCCACAAATTTTAATCGAAGAAGAAATTTCATTTTAAGTAAACATATCTCAAAACATGAAGAAAATTCAATTTCATCCCCAATTCCACCGTGCGAACGAAAGTATTAAATTAAACTTACTTTTCCTGTCTCAACCTTTTAGTAACACCCAGTGTTAATGCAAATTTTAATAAAACAATGCAGATTGTGTATTTTTTTTTAAGAAAAAGAATTATCGGACCAGAACGGCGTTATGTTTAGATCAAACTTTTTTCTGGTTAAGGAAGTAATCCCATTTAGGGACAAAGTGACGCGCTCGCTAACAGGTTCCGCAGATGTTACGGCGTATGTAGCCTGCGCCCTACCGACTAAAACTCCACCTCACCAGTCCCCCTTTCGAGACCGGAAACCGCATTTAAGCATTAGTCAGCTTCAGGAGGTGCCTTCGAGATCAGTGTGTTCAGAATCCCCGTGCATCATCACTGTCGCCCATCCATGCAAGTACGAACGAACGCCAGCTCTGCAGAGGGCTTTCTGTCCTCCCTTCGCTCGCCAGTCCGGTATCCTACACTCACCACCAGTGACCGGTATCCTACACCAGTCCGGTAACCTCACTTCTTGAGGTTTTCGCTGGTCTTCTGTGTTCTGCTGGACGGTCCGCATGTTATTATCGGGGAGAATCGCCTCCTCATTTGAGTTGAGTCAGCCAAGACATGGTTGCAACCCGTTTCTTCTAACTATTTGTTCAGCTGACCACCCTTCTCCTTCTCTAGCAGAATCTCTGTGGCTAGTTCTGCTACTGCAAGCCACTCTATATCTCCCCAGAGCATATACTCCAGCATATTGTCCAGTGTCAGTTGGAGGACCCCGAGGTCTCTCCGTAGTAGTACCAACTTTCCACAAACTTAAAAAATAAAATCCTCACCAAAAACCATATGACTTCTACTTCTCTTCTTACTCTGTCTACAGTGAGCCTTTTCCTAGTGGTACAAGGAAGTATTGTAATCGCCAAAAATGTCAGTTTTCAGATTTCAACGGAAATATCCATTTTGACCATCCCTGAATCCATTTTGACTAGTTTCAGCGTAACGTATGTATGTACGTATCTCGCATAACTCAAAAACGATTAGCCGTAGAATGTTGAAATTTTGGATTTCGGACTGTTGTAACATCTAGTTGTGCACCTCCCGTTTTGATTGCAATCAACTGAACCAAAAGTGTCCAAAAAAGCCAAAAATCAAAAGAATTTGGATTTTTGACTCTTTCTTAACTGCAGTAATAAGCCCTCTTTGAGAGCTTTTCAACGATATAAGTGGTAATTATTTTTATTGGTTCCAGAGTTTGGCCAAATAAAATATTTGGATCTTGCAAGGGGAAGGCACGTCGGTTTGAATGAACATCGACACATCGGTTTCATTCCCTTTTTTTCTAAATTTAAATATATTGATTTATTAATAATTACTGATTGTAAAAAAAAAATTTACAATAAATAATTCATTAACAATAAAAAAAAATGAAAACACGATAAGTAATTAGTGAAATAAAATTTTATATACTTTTCATTTTAATTCAAAAGTTTTACAGAGGTTATAATTATTAGTAAATCAATATACTTAAATTTAAAAAAACAAAAGTTAAAAACATATACGTATATGAAGTCTGATTCTAACCGATGTGTGCATGATTACGGATCCGACACGTTCTCAATTACCGACGTAACAACTTGAGCGATGTGAAACAAAATTAATATATAAATTAATTTAAAATGCTGATAAGGACACCACAAAAAAAAATGTGATGCAATGTGTTGTTCACCACAATGCAATTATCTAACTGTATTAAAGAATTGGAGGATCATATCTTACTTTCAAATGAAAGTTTATGAATTGCTGCAAAAAATGTGTGTATGTAATTTAATAGGCGAACAAGGTAGTCACGTGGTTCCACATCAGATTTATTTAATTAAAATATGATACTTGTTTTTTTACTTTTTTCAAAATCATACGACAGTAGAACACGTAAGAGAATTGATATCCATGGACTAAAATGGAGGACTAAAACCTGCTTATTGCTAACAGGGCTTTCTTTTTACAAAAAATCACAACTAAATAGATAAATCATAAGTACATAATAACGGAGAATTAAAAATATAAATTATTTTCTGATGTAATATCTTGATAATAACTATTAAATAGCAAAGCAGCTTTACATCTAATTATTATCAATACAAGTTTCAAAATATTAATTTCCCATAATCAATAATTTATTAATATTAATAATACTGCAATTAGTTACAGACTAATTAGTTATTGATTAGTAGCGATTTTACAAGTTACGTTAATAATATCGATTATGTAATGACGGCTCTAAGTAGACGGAGATGAAGTTAAAATGTATGCAGTGAACCGAAATAGAGCAAAGCAGAGCAGGTGGTGCACAAAACTGAAACGGATCAATTTAGCTGAATATAAGCGAATATCATTCCAGTTAACTATTTTGGTGTAATACTGCATTACGATAATAATTCAACAAAGTTATCCTAGATAAAAAAAAAGTAATACTAAAAAAACAGTAAAAAAGCAAATAGCAGTTTACCTCCCTGTTATTAGTTTCACAATCTAATTATAATATCCTAGTCGTTTAACAACTAAAAGCGAACGCTTTTCCTACAAGAGAAAAACTAATAATAATAATACACTTTCCCTTATAAGTTCAAGAAGTTGATGAATTGTAAAAGAGTAAATGAATGAATGCAGTAAAGTGTAAAAACTTACTTATTTCATTTTTTATTTATTATCTTTTTTATATATTTCCTACAGTAATACAATAATAATACATTGTCCCCTGACATCATGTCCCGCTACGCTAAACAATGTTATAAATAGTACGTACAACCGAAAGTGATAATTTGACATAACAGAGAATAACATAACAGTAACACACACACATGCGCGCGCGTATGTATATATATATATATATTTATTTATTTTTTTTCGCTAAACACATACATACGTCATATAAACAGAGAAAAAGTTTCATTAAAATTATATAATTGTCTAAAATGCAGTCAACGTAACAAAAGACTATCACACTGAAAATAACACGTAATCAGCAGCCCTTCTGTGACGCTTCAAGACCTAAAATTAAAACTATTATAGTTTGCCAAACGAAGTACTGTCCTACTTTAACTCGATCTTTTTGCGACTGTTTATGTTTTATCATTACAGCCGAACGGGTCATCAAATTATAATAAGATTAAACAGAAAGATTCTTAACTATTACGAAGAAGGGCAGTGTGAAACGATTTATAAAATTTTCCGTTCTAAAATGGCAGCCAGCAGAACTCTAGCTCATGTAATTAAAAAAAAAATTAACGAGTAACATGATAAAATTTGAATTTCAACTTGAGTGTAGCTCTATTTTCTAAAATTTGAAAGTATACAAGTAAGTAAGTTTTATACAAGTAACTCCACGCATCTAAACGGTTAGCTATTTTCTATGAGTAATCACTGAAATTAGAAACCATGCATCATTTTTTTTAACAAATTATATTCTTAAGAATGAACAGGAGCTTAAAATCTTTAGTCGTGCAGCAGCTTAGACAGGAATGATTGACTGACAGGGGGAGGGGAAGTTTCCGTCGCCAAAACATCACTGCTGTATACTGTACACATGGTCTCACTCCTAATGTGACTGGTTATTGCACACCTTTTCTTGTACAGTATGAACAGAACTATGAGCTCGTACCGGGACATAGTGGAAATATCTCCTTTCATCACTATATCCGGTATCTATCGAAACACTCTTACGATATTGTTAATACAGTATAATTAATTATATTTCCACTGTCTAAACCTTCCGTAATCAATCAAAGAAATTTTTTTTTTTTTTCTAAATTAATTTAATTTCTTACATACCTCAATTCAATACAAAATGATAGTGATCTGCCGTCACAAATCGTGAAGTAAGGAGAATGTTTTACTGGCATTTTGTTAACCGTAGATTTAAATAGTCGCAAAATTTGCCGAACTACAATAAAAACCCTAAAATAATAATACTATTAATATTAATGTAAATATGAACTTTAATAAAAATTACATAAAATTCCAGAGGAAAATTATCTATAGTTTAATATTTTTATTACTATTTCAACGATAAAAAATACCGAAACAAAGAAAAATTTCAAAGTGAGATAAGGTAGACTTGATAATCTAAAAAAAAATTAGTAACATCTTTTAAAACTAGCTAGTTTCAATTTCAATCTATAAAACTCGCATCTCCCGAAACGTAAAGTAGTGAAATTTCAAAAGTAAATCTGTAAGCATGCAAAAGTACGCGAATCTTTTTTTTGAAATGCGATATCATTCAAACTGAATATTTTTCAGAATACCTTTTTTTTAAATTTATTTTGATTAATTTGTTAAAATTATTTAGAACAGATTGTTGATATAACCTATTTCAATAAAGTTTCAGATCGAATTATGAAAAAAAAAAAACATGTTGTGGAAATCCTACCAGTACAACAGAAATTTATTAAATTTCATGAACATTCTAACTGAAAAAATAAAAATATTAATATTTATTGGTAATTGGAAAAAAGAATAGTGAATAATTTCTTAAGACAAGATTGTAAGGCCAGAAAAACAAATAAGGATGTTTGTTATTTAGCTATTGAAATAGTAAACTGGAAAATAATATTAAGCTCAAAAACGTTTTCTTAATAAAAATATTTTAGTACTGTATTTTACAAAAGTTGTGCAAATTTGTTTTTTAAATTATTTTTTGTCATACAACGATAACAGTCAGGGAATTTATACTTTTTTATCATAAAAGTAATAAATAAATAAAACTTTAATATGAAACATCTACATTAAATTAAACCATACCTATTAAATTATTATTTGGTTTTTACAGTTTTTATGGATATCATTATGTAATTTTGCATATTAATTTGTAATTCGTAAATTCTCATAAAAAATTCAATTTACAATACATCAACAAACTAATTTTAATTCTTTTTTAAAAGATTTATTATTTAATCCAATATTTATTTTAATTATTTTCATGATTATGTCTACTAAAAGATAATTACTCAATACTTCTGTGATAAAAATCCTTCGTGACAATGTCTCATTTAAAATAAAACTTATTAATAATTAAAATTAATTTTTATGTCAAAATTTAAAGGAAATTAGAGAACAGAACACTTTTTTTATAGGAGTTTGGGGGTTTATCATCACCAAGTAACCTTCATATAAAATTTGAAGACCTGATAACATCTCATTAGAGATGAGAAAAATAATGCAAAAGATTAAGTCGAGAATTTATAAAAATCATACGTGATATATAACTTTTTTGTTTTATAAATATTATTCGGATTATTTTTATGTTGATATTATTTTTGGATAAACAAAAAATAACGCACGAGTAAAATTTCCATCAAATTCAACCTAGTTTAAAATAAAACACAATACTTCTAAATACCATTCCCCCTTCAGCCACTTTTAAAAAAAATTTAATGTAATAATTCTCACTTACACAAAAGTTACTAGACCAAATCTCATAACTATATCCTATTCACTTACCTTATTGAGTAAACAGACGAGTGTTCAGGCGGCCAGTTCAAAAGCATCTCCTGTAAATCCTGATGCATATAAAAGAAACTACGCGATGTTAAAATATTCAACAACCACGCGTAATTTAGACAAAAATCTGATGTGGACAACATATGACTTCCTTGTACGCCTACTAAATTACATTTACACATTTTTTTTAAAATGAAAAGTAAATAAAATTATACTTCATTAAAAACTTCTGATATTTCTCATATTTTTTTTTTTTTGTTAATGATTATTCATCGTAAATCTTTTTTAACAATGAGAGTTTAATAATTATTCATAAATCAATATATTTAAATTTAAAAAAGAAAAAAAGTTAAAAAAAAAGGATATGAAGTCTGATTCGAACCGATTTGCCATCCCCTTGTAAGATCCAAATATTTCATTTGGCTATAACTCTGGAACCAATGAAAATAAGTACCACTTATCGTTGAAAAACTCTCAATGATATCTTATTACTGGAGTTAAGAAAAAGTCCAAAAACAATTTTTTTTTTATTTTGGGCTTTTTTGGACACTTTTGGTTCAGTCGATTGCAATCAAAAGGGAAGGTGCACAACTATATATTACAACAGTCCTAAATCCAAAATTTCTACATCCTACGGCTTATCGTTTTTGGGTTATGCGAGGTACATACGTCACGCCGAAACTAGTCAAAATGGATTAAGGGATGGTCAAAATGGATATATCCGTTGAAATCTAGAATCCGAAATTTTTCACGATCACAATGCTTCCTTTACTTCGTACAAGAAGTAAACATAATACTATATATATATATATATATATATTAAGTTTAAAGAAATTAAGACTTTTTTGAGCTTTTTAAGAGTTATGATACTGACAAATCGTCCACAAACAGTAAAAGTTCACTAATACCTTATGATTAAATTTCTATGATAATAAACAAATAATAAATTCAATTCGGTTTTCGTCATCTGATTGCGACAAATCCGTAGTGCTGTCATTATTAAGAGATACATCGGAAGGCTCAATTTTGTTTTCTATTATATTATCAGATTCCCAATAATTTGGTATAATAGTATCCGTTACATGTTTTATACACTTTTTCCATTCCTGCTGGCCTGTTTTATCGATGAATTTCAAACATAAATCTTTAACATACGATGTTTTAAAGCAGTATTTTCTGACTACGTAATTTTTTATTTGTCCACAAATTAATTCAATCGGGTTGAGTATACAGCGATAGCGAGGTAATCGAAGCACGGTTTTGTCCTTAACCGTGCAAAGACAAAGCACAGTTTCCGTGCTAACTCACCAATTTTATACACAATAAAACTACTTTTAATGCGCGAAACCCTTTGCAATAATCGGGCCTTAAGTTCATCCTCTTCAAAAATCATTCCTTTTAAACTAATCCACATTTTGATGTCATTTTTTTCCAAGACACGGTTGAAAATTTTCTTTTTTACACGAATGATAAGGGGCGTTGTTTAAGACAATAACCGAATTATCTTTCAGAGGAGGTAACAGATCACTTTAACATTTCTCAAAAAATAAAATTCGTGTACTTTTTGCGTTTTTATTGAAATCGTCAACTTTTTCTTCAATTGACCTGCGGGTTTTTTTTTAACCGTAATATATTAGTAGATTTATACACGCGAATTACATTGTAAACTGAAGTAGCACAACTTCTACTTATGTTAGCAGTTTATTAACGACATCCGAAATCAACGCTGTTGGATCACTCTGTAATTCGCTTTGTAGGCATTTAAAATTGTTTTTTTCCAGAAGATTTTTTTTCGCAGTCTTTTTTCGGAGGGGATATTAATAATAATCCCACGCTATTATCAGTAGAATCGGTATCAAGCATGGTGTCAAAATAATGGTAAAACTCAAGTCGTACAGACACAAATCTAGGAATATACTACAGTCAAGTACCAGTAAACTTAAAAAAATTACATTACATTAATTTTAAATAACATTAGAGTAAATAAATAACAGAAACACAAAAGTTGAACACGAGAACAATAATGATGATATGAAAAGATCAAAGGATTTAATAGATCTGAGAAGACATAACGTTATATAAACGTTTGATTACACAGACTACTAAATGACAAATTAATTATACGGTGATAAATATATGAGTAATGATTATAGTGTTGTATATAAATATGATCGTGTTGTGAATCGGTACTGATACACGGGGCTTGACTCGGCAGAACCATGACGAACTCACTCGCACGAACGCAATGCTTGTTTATTCTTCACTCTACAAGCTAACTGAATACAGTATAGGTTCCAGAAATTTACAAATCCTAGAGACCGATGCACTCGTAGTTAAAGATATCTTGAGATTAATTCCAAAAATATAATCGAGTTTATAGTTTAGGAATCAAACGATTTCAAAACGTCAACAATAAATCTAGGGATGAGGGAGAAAATCTATTTTTTGACATCAATATCTCTGTTATATTCTCACTACGACGAACAAGAAAAAATTACACATTTTTAAATAACAATAGGAATGGAACCGAAAGTAAATATAATTTTTAGAATAAAAACCGTAAGAATTATTTAAAAAAAAACATAATATAAAAGGAATCATTGGTCACAGTATAAAATACAAACGACTTGAGATTTGCACCGTAATGTTTGCTTTTAGAGTTAAAATAAAAAAAAAGGATTTTCTGAAGTTAATTACAGTTTCTGGTGAAAGCTTTCTTCAGAATCACCTTCTATATATTAAAAAAAAACTTTTTTTTATAAGAACAGTTGGCTTACAATTTTAAACGTGTGAACTCGTACAACAGTCTATTAAAACTCTCTTGAGTCGTATTTCTAATCTCTATCTCTCTTTTTATAACAAATTGCTACAAAGTTCTTTATTTATAAAAAACCGTACAGTACAAACTCATTCATACTAATGTATAACAAAAAAAAAAAAACTTTTACATTAGTAATATTTCCGATGTTAATCTCTAGTAACTCATGAATAATGTTTTATTAAAACAAACGAATATAAAAATTCCTTTCTACTGTATATAAATATCACGTCAAAATTAAACTATTAATCTAAAATAATAAAGTAACGATAAATAATAATAACCTAAGGTAACTATAAAATTACAGTTAAATTATCAGTTGCGATTATCAACCGTGAATTTTCACTAATTAAAGTTCAGAGTCGCTGGTAGTATCAATTACAATTAACATAGGAGACCCAATAAAAAGTTAAAATAGTAAATTAGTTTTAAGAAAATGTTAACCGGTTACACAAAGCGTACGCGAACATCCACTACATAAAAAACGAAAGTTTATTTGTTAATATATCGCTCCTGAATGATAAATATGTTTATAACGAAATCGCAGGTTTTTTGGCTTAGTCAAATGTACACTTTACAAGACTTCATTAAACGTTTTAGATCAAGTCACAGCCGACCTAGGATTATGCTCTAACAAATAAATAAGACGACAATCTTGGTACTGTAACCGGCCAATATTTTAATTCGTAACGCAGACATATGAAGAAAAAAAATCATACTCAAACCAAAATACAGTAAAAAATTAATTTTATATATACTGTATATGCGCACATGCACACACATACACCCACAGTGTTAGTAAAGTACAGGAACCGTAACTTTTCAACAATTAAATAACTTTTCAAAAATTTAAAGTAAAAAATAAAATGTATCATCTGCTCTTACTACGAAAAAATTTTGTTTTAAATCACATCACATCCTAAGCACCCATGGATGAAAAGGGAAAGGGTTGTGACATACCATTTTAAAAGGTATTGAAAAATAAAAACTGTTCACGTGAAAAACTTCGTGCTATGATTAAAAAAATGGCGGACATTTATTATTTTCCACAGTTAGTTTCAAAAGTAGCACTTCATGATGACAACATACAGTGGTGGTCCCATCAGGCCCCGATCCAGCTTTTTCACCGTCCTGAGCAAAAATTACTTTCGCCGCCCTTAACATATTATTATCTTGAAAATAATTTCTGACGACGAATTTTTGTAGGTATTTTTAAAAAGTAAAAAATACTTTTAAAAAAACCCAAAAATATATATATATATAAAATAACATCAAAAATACAACACACATTTAAAATTTTCATTTCAAAAAAGTACAACACACAATATATATATATATAATTAAATAAATATAATTAAAACATGAATAAAAATAAATTGATTTTAAAAAATGTACAATTAATACTAAACAAAAAAACTGATGTAGACATAACATGACTTCCTTATATGCCTGTTAAATTACATAAACATTTTTTTTTACAATGAGAGGTTAGTAATTATTAATAAATCAATATATTTAAATTTTAAAAAAAAGTTAAAAAAATTGTTCACAAACATAGATTAATGATTATTAGTAAATCAATATATATAAATAAAAAATAAAAAAAATGAAATGGAGTCGGATTCGAACCGGTGTGCCTTCCTCTTGTAAGATCCAAACATTTCATTAATTAAAATTTCATTTGGCTATAAGTCTGGAACCAATGAAAATAAATACCACTTATGATATATCGTGAAAAGCTCTCAATAAGGACTTATTACTGCAGTTAAGAAAAAGTCCAATACAATTTTGTTTTTAAATTTTGGGATTTTTTGGACACTTTTGGTCCAGTCCAAAAAGCGAAGGTGCAAACAAAATGTTACAGCAGTCCTAAATCCAAAATTTCAATATTCTACGGCTAATCGTTTTTGAGTTATTTGATACATACGTACGTACAGACGTCACGCTGAAACTAGTCAAAATGGATACTTCCGTTGAAATCTGAAAACTGGAATTTTTCGCGATCACAATACTTCGTACAAGGAAGTAAAAAACATTTTTTACATGAATTCAAAATTAAAAAAATCTTCTTTTCAATTTTTTTTCTACATAATCGATCACTGTTAAAGTGTACCTACGAAAATCGCACGCTTAAAAATCTTGAACAACTAACATTATCCATACGTGCAGTAGGTTTTGATTTCCAAGATCAAAAGAAAAAAACCTTACATTAAAGAACTAGCAATACTAATTAAATAATGTTATTATTTATGACAGATATGAAGTAAAATAATTAACCTTTAAAAAAATTAAAACTAAAAACTACAAAAAAAAAATCAATTCATCTTTAAATTTCTTACTTTTGAAGCAGTCTACAAATTAAATATATATTTTTTTAATTTTTGATTTAATTATACTGTCTTCGGTTTCCAGATTTCAACGGAAATATCCATTCTGACTATCCGGGAATCCATTTTGACTAGTTTCGGCATGACGTCTGTACGTACGTATGTATCTCAAATAACTCAAAACGATTAGCCGTAGGATGTTGAAATTTTGGATTTAGGACTGCTGTAACATCTAGTTGTACACCTCCCCTTTGATTGCAATCGACTGAAGCAAAAGTGTTCAAAAAAGCCCAAAATACAAATAAAAATGGATTTTATACTTTCTCTTAACTGCAGTAATGTCTTCATTGAGGGCTTTTCAACGATATATTATAAGTGGTAATTATTTTTAATGGTTTTCACATGAAAATACTTTGAATATCAGAATGACATCAGATTAGTATAGAACATTATATTATAAGAAACCAGTAACAAAAAGGAATGCTGAAAAAAATCTCTAAAATGTTTTTGTAGGCGATGTAACTTTTCGTTTACAAAATTTTTCACTCGTTATTTAGAAAAACCTTACAACCGGGTCAGAAGAAAACTTTCTATAAAATAAAACTAGAATCATCGAATAAGTTAATTTTGTAGATAGTAAAAGTTGAACGTAAAAAAGATAATACACACGGTTTTAATTGGAATTTCCTCCGGTTTTAAAATAATAGATGAAATAGTGTGAGTGTAATAATTATTTGTTATATTCACAAATGCGAAAATAAAATACAAAAAAATAAATCAGATAATGTAAATTTTAAAGGCTTTGCGGAGACTATTTCCCAGCGACAGTATTCAAATTGGGATTAAACGTTAATTAATTTAAGACAAACGAACACAAATTTTTATATTTCTACTCCAATGTTGTTTCAGTCATCATGAACCATGAACGGTTGGTCGGTAGCTGTAGCCTAGATCGATAATTAAATAGTAAAGTTTACATATTATCTTATCTTTAATACACACAGGATGGGCGAAAAGTCTCTTTACATGTTAATACCATAGTACAGTTAGATATGCAGATAAACATTGTTGTGAATACAAAAAGCAGAATATTTCAACATTCATGTCTGGTTAAGATTAACATTTATTGTGAATAACATATTACGAAGATTCAAGGTTCATTTATTGGTTTGGAAGCAGTTCAGTTAGCCGTGTACGGACACTCACAGCAAAATGTGGTGGAGCGCCGTCTTGTTAAATTGTAACGACGCTCAGCTATTCCTCTGCCGATAATTCTGGAAGCAACCACGAGTTACATCATGTGAAGATAGCTGTGCTGGTTCACAGAACCATCAAAGAAATACGGTCCATGCAGTTATCGCTGCCCAAATCATAACATGCGGCGGATTGCACTCGATTTCCACAAAGCGCGAACCCACACAGTAACCACCAAACGTTCCTCAACAGTGAAAGCACTTGTAACCTTTGTTTAACTCAAGACTGTCACGTCCATCCCGCACTAACCGAAGTGACATGCGCAGGACTCAGCTTATAGCGGGAAATAATAACGAGTCGTTTTTAATAATAAAATTTACCGTTTTTTGTATTGTTTTGTATTCATAACACTGTTTATCTACATGTCTAACTGTAGTATGCTATTAACACGTAAAAGGACTTTCGCCCACACTGCAGATTCATAAGACAAAATTCGTCATTAATATATAGGATAAACAAGGAGAATTAGTTGAGTTGGACATAAGCAAAGAATGCCGGAGGTTAGAACAGTTTGAAAAATATTTACTGGAAAACCGGATGTAAGAAGAAAAAGATGAAGACCGAGAGGGAGATTGTTGGATGACGGTTGTATGTAGGATCCGCTAGTCTGAGAGATAAAGTAAGATAACAACTTTTGTATAATAAATTAATTATTTAGACTTAATAGTTCGATTGAAAAACATTGTAATTTAGATGCGACTAATGGTTTTCCACGACAATATATATTAGGCAACAATATACAAAAATTCCTCTCAAAATGATTTATAATCCTGAAATGTTAAATTAAGTAGCTATTTTGAGGATCTGGAAATCAAAAATCAATGCTCCGTATATCTGTTGAGATATAAGTTTTACGTATTGAGTTAAAATCAGTCGTTCACCGAAGTAGAACCCAAGATGTTTCGCTTTATCAACTGCATGTAGGATATGCGAAATAGGTAAATAGACTTACAATTTTAACATCTCAAAATAAAATCGATCGAACAGTTTTGTTAGTTGTAATAAATTGAATTGGATATATCTAACATGAACTGACAGAGATTTCATAAAAAAAAATAAACAGTATCCCTAGTAAAGAATTAGAATGTAGGTTTTTATTCCAATAGAACTTTCCTACACCTTTACTAAACATATATATATATATATATATATATATATTATAAACTTAAGCATAATACGATCATTGTATATGTAGAGTCATATAATGGAAAGTTACACTATTGAATAAGTAATAGATCATTATTATATTATGGTACACTTGATTATTTTATTTGTATAGAAAATTTTATTGTCATTATTATTTAGTTCATTTTGATTTTGTAAAGAAATAAAGGAAGTCGGACAGTAAAGAGCAGCAAAATAAGGATACGTGTATGAACAGTAATGGTTTATTATCATGGAAACTAGAACATCATCTCCATCACCACATTTTATTGTCATGGTGTTGTAGTATAGATCGTATAGCAGTACATTAGTTTTACTAAACTAGAATACACCTTATTTTATACTAACAAAGTACAGACCGTATAGAGTGAAAGGTGTTGTGAAAGATCACACATCAAATTAAATCATACCTATTTGATAGGATACATGCAACATATACTATATACATTTATTATAATCACTGTGAATAGAATACACAGTCGGGTTCACCGTTAACATCGTATAGCTATAACGTAGCCGCATCCACAAGAGTGCATTCAATACACTAACAATTATTCTTAGAAAATAACTTATTAATTTTTTAGAAAGGAAAAAAAGAATTAAGGCCTGCTGTAGTAATCGACAGAAAAGGAAAAATCTATTTCTAAACAATTATATCTAATGAACCAATGGATAAACAAAAAATAGTTTTATACAATATTAAAGCTTGTACTTTTCTATTCTATTCTTGAAAGAAATTATTTGTACAAAATCTGCACGAATCATAAAAAAAAAACGCAAAACGTAATTTTCAACGTTCTACAACGGTTTTAGTAGATTAGAAAAAATCTGATGGGGCACTACATGACTTCCTTGTAAGCCTATTAAATTACATATACACATTTTTTTAAATGAAAAGTACATAAAATTTTATCGCATTAATAACTTCTGATATTTTTTTCATTTTTTTATTATTACTGATTTATTATTTATCGTAATTTTTTTTTTTTACAAAAAATGAGATTAAGTCTGATTTGAACCGATGTGGTGCATTCCCCTTTTAAGATCCAAATATTTCATTAGGCTATAATAGGAACCAATGAAAATAAGTACCACTTGTGATATATCGTTGAAAAGCTCTCACTCAATGAAGCAGCTTCATTGCAGTTTCTTAACAGCAGTTAAGAAAAAGTCCAAAATCCAAATATTTTTTGATTTTGGGATTTTTTTTTGGATACTTTCGGTTCAGTCGTTTGTAATCAAAAAGGGAGATGCACAACTAGATGTTACGACAGTCCTAAATCTAACATTTCAACATCCTACTGCTAATCGTTTTTGAGTTATGCGAGATACATACGTACCTACATGCATACGCCGAAAATGGATTCAGAGATGGTCAAAATGGATTTTCCATTGAAATTTGAAAACCGAGATTTTTCGTGATCACAATACTTCCTTTATTTCGTACAGGAAGTAAAAATTAGCCTTTAAGCATATTTAACAAGTTTGTCTTCCAGTGATCATTTTCAACATAGCAAAGAAAAAAAAATCACTATTTTGGCTTTTGGTAAAAGTAACGTTTTTCAAGAGGAATTAAATTAAATCCCGATGGTTGACAGCAAAAAGAGTTCCCTTTCCATAAGAAGCAATAAACTACCACTCCCAATGATGGAAAGGAAGTTGTCAGTAAGTTTGTTGATCCGGCTACACACCCCAGAAAAAATCATAGATTACGAATCGTATAAATAAAGCCTCGGAAATTGGAATAGATCAAAAGGGTATAAATGGACACGAACAAAAGATGTGAAGATTGCATCGTAGAATGTCACGACTTTAACGGCACGGGAAGAATATAATATTTTGGAAGATGAATTAAAGAAATGCAGACTGGAGATTGTGGCTTTACAAGAAACCAGATGGTCACAGGCTAGAAAAATCAATACCAAAGATTTTGTGAAGTACTACAGTGGTCACACAGATGGAAGAGGATACGGAGGGGTTGGATTTGCTATAAATAAAAAGTTCGGGAGCGGCGTTAAGCTTTACACCTATTAACCCAGAGTGTGCTATATTAGGTTAAGAGAAAAATTTAAAAACATATCACTTTTAAATAATTATTAAAAAGTTGATAAGATTATAAAAATAAAAGGTTTTTAAAAATTACTTTCCAACTGGTCACCTCTGTATCTTAAAAAATTAGTATAATCGATCTCCTTAATAGAAAAGCTATCTCTAACGAAATTTCATAATTAGTACTGGTTAAACTGTTCCCGACATAAAAATCAAATAGGGATCAATAAACGAATCTAAAGAATTTGATAACAAAACTTTAGTACTTATGAATCACGGGACTTCAGAAAGTAGAGAAACATAAAACTCTGGAGGAGGAGTATTTTTTTACCAATAGCAATACTTTTATTCTGTTATAAAACACATTATAATTACCGGGAAAAATAAAATACAAAAGGCTACTTTCTGTACACAGTTTAAAATGCTAGGCAATTTCTTCTTTCAGAATTAGTAAAAATGACCCCTCAATCACTTTCCATGCGGCCTCCATTAAAATAAATCATTGTCTGGACACAAATTATGGCTGTTGTGTTCTATGTTTCGGCGCACGCAAAATATGAATGACTTTTTCTAATTTTATTTAACATCCCGCTTCATACGTCTCAAGCAATTCATTCATCAATTTAATATGTACCGAGTCAATTTCCAGTTAAATAAAAAAATATATTTATTTTACGATATACAGGTATATGCGTGCTAAAACTTAATCAATATCTTCTTCAGTAAAGGCTGTAAACAAAGATTTAATGAAATTAAACTATTAATTTACTTTAAAGAAAATAATTTGTAATTTAGAAAAATAGAATATAATAACTGAAATAAATAATCAAATATTATTTTAACTTTCAGATACTACTTGAAGAACAGGATCGATTAACTTCTTTCACGCTCATGTTCGTCGATTTCAAAGGTAATTTTACATTTAAGATAATTTATTATAATTTAATTTAATGAGAAATATGATAAAGTAATTATTTTCCTTAATACGTAATTGTTTATAATAAGCTTATATTTCAAAAACAGCAACAAATTGGTATCGACTTACATTTTACGTTTACATGTTTTAATAAACTCTCAAATACATCCTTTAATGTAATTTCTACGCTTTTTCAATTGAACAACATTTATTCATTGAATATAACAGATTAAAAGATACTAGAGGGCTGCACCCCCTGGCCGGTTCGTCGCCATAATATATATATATATATATATATATATATATATATATATATATATATGTCTTTCTTCTTCTTTTTTCAATTTTCGTGTTTTCAGCATTTTTCTTACCATGTTGTAATATAAGGAGAACCATTTTTCGCTCATATGTCGACTCAGTTGAGGAAAAATTTTGGATGAGGTCTCATTAGGTGTAACTTGATTATCCGAGGGTTTTAAACCATTGCTCGTCCCAGTAGATCAATTAGATCCCGAGTTATTGCAATTTTCATATTTTCAGCATTTTTCTTACCATTTTATAATATAGAATTTAGAAAAAAAAATAATATTAATGGTTTTTACAGCCGTTAAAAAATTTTAACAGTTAAGATAACTTTACGAGATTCCTTACACAAAAATAGGTAAATAAATTTTTTTACCAGGGTTTCCGACTCAAGGTAGAATTGCTTTATCGGTTCAGTTTAGTTTAAATATTACAAATTGGAAGTAAATACCGATTTAGGACCATGAAAATAAAACAGAACTTTTTATTTATGCCTGTTCACAGGTAATTTTCTTCAAATAGTACAGTAATCGAAAAAGATGCAACATTTTAAAAATATCCTATCTCACAAACTACTTGAGATAATCAAACGAGTAATTTTTTTAAAAATTTACCAACTCAAAAAGTTTTTTTACATACCTTAGAAAGTTTCAATATTAGCTCCGTTGGTTGCTCTTTAAACATTCAGCCGACAATCAATTTCTGTCCAGGTCTCCTGGATCATCGCAGCCGTAACTGGCATTAACAGCGATGATCCGTTGTCTTAAATGATATACATCCCTAATTTTTTTCACTGTAGACAATGTTTTTAACGTACCCCCATAGAAAAAAAGTCTAGGGGGTATCAAATCTGGGTTTTTTCGGAAGCCAAAGCACAGGACCAATCCAATGATTAGGAAATCTTTCATTGAGAGCGCGTCTAGGCTAAAGTTTAGGGGCGCATCTTATTGAAAAATTGCAGCAACGGTACTTTCTTGTTCAATTTGGTCATCTTGCGAGAAAACAGTTGTAGCACGTGTAATAAACATTCCTTATGATAGCAGGCACCACACTTTTATTTTTAGAAAATCTCTGACATACTTAATAAGTTCATTGGGTTGCTGAGATTCCCATATCCTACGCCGGTTGATAAAACTACTGACAAGAAAAGTCGCTTTCCATGTCCGCTTGTGCCACTGGATCTCGGCAGAAATCGATTATCGGCTGGATGTTTGCACATCGACCAACGGAGTTCATATTGAAACATTCTATGGTATGTAATAAGAACTTTTTGAGTTGATGAATTTAAAAAAAAAATACTCATTTGATTAGCAGTTTCTGAGATACGATTTTTTTAAATTACCCCCTTTGATACCTTGCACCTACACAACCCATGACCTTGTACCTTGAAACTATTATACGCTAAATAAATATTTGAGAATGAAATTTTACAATTCCAACGGGCAATACAACCTTATTAATTTTAGAAAAAAATTATTTTACTGAATTTGCAAATATAGCTAAGAAATCTTCCGTTCGATTTATTTTAGTTATCTTCATAAGTTAAATTTAATAGATGTTATAAAATGTAAACACGTAAGAAGATAGATTAAAAGATCATAGCGTTACGAAGGATTTTCAGCTGAAAATTTCCAGTTAAAATTAGAAATTCATTACTTACGTTCCAGACACTAAAGGAACAAAGTGAACAGATTAATGCATCTAAAATAACACAAATTATCAATTTATTTCAATTATATTTTCATTAACACCTTTTTGAATAAATATTTACATTAACTACAATTATTAGGATCTTAAAAACATAAGCTCTATAAATTAATGAGCCCGCTATTGAAATCGAATACAGTTACTCAAAGAGCGTATCATCAAATTAAACATTTATAGCATCTAGACATATTAACTTTAGAATGTAATATTATAAAAAATCTTTAGCCTGTTTTAAAAGTTTAAATGAGTTTTAGGATACAAAGTTGGCAGTCGGTTCACTGTTTAGCACTATGAATTATATACACAGGCAAGTTAAAATTAAATACAGAATGTTTTACGTACTTCTTTTTTCTTTTTATGATCACCGATGAGCACTTTTGGAGATTTAATATTTTACTTCTTCAGAATGGATATCTTTACGATAGATTAATTAAAAAATAATTAAAACTTTAAAAATGTAGAGATAAATATTTGCTATATCCTATATTGAAATAAAATTAATTATTCTGCCTTGGACGAGAAATTATGTGTTAATTTTTCATTAAAAGGATCACCTTAATTGGAATTTTGTTTATTACGTTTATATTATTAGTCGATGTTCCTGAAATTATAAATATTAGAAATAGAAACTATAGTTAGCAAAAAAATAATTTCGGTTTTGCAGTGTGAAATAATTCAATTTTTTCATACAAAGTATCCTCTAATCAATTACATATTTTTAATTTTGTCCGATAACCTTTTGCCATCTTTCCGGCCACTTCATGCATGATTCCACGCTCACAGAACGTCTGGTCCTTATCAGCAATTTCTGATCATCATCATTAATAAAGGTTTTATTATTCAAACAGTTCTACAAATTTATATTAACAATAATTAATAAATTAATTTATTTTTATTTTTCTTACGTTGAAAACTAAAAAAGTGAAACGCATCAGTTTTAGCTAAATGCGAATGTTTATAATATTTTTATGAAACTATTTAATTTTTTAAATCGTATAACGAGTTCTAAATCGATTTTTTAAATGTATATTACGAAAATATCATTAAGAAATCTACTAATTTTATTTTTGGCTTTTACAAAACGTTGCTACGATAATAAAATAGCATCTATTACAATATTTAACGTATTTATTATTTACTTATTCATACATTTATCAAATTAGTAATAAAAACAGGCACGTACGTTTATATTTATAATTATCTTATAACATTGGTACTACAACTGCAGGGACCTTAACGTTAGACAAGTCTCTCGTTCACAAAAATAGCACAACCATTTCTAAACAAACGAGAATTTCAAGCTACGCTTACCAGGAAAAATGAGGTGATGTAGTTTTGCACTCGAATGTCTTAGTACTGCCACTTGTACCTCAGATGCTTTACACTGGTTGTACTCGTGAGAAAGACTAGGGTAGATAGCACAAAACTATAAATTAATGTCGATCTTTTTATCGACAAAACAATACATTATTCTCCACTAAATTGAGGAGGCAGTTATACAACCTTAATAAAAACAAAAATAGACAAACACGTAAATATTTTTTCACTTATTACTTTTTCTTTTTAAATAAAAAAAAATGTAAATATTCACATCTACTAAACCAGGCGAAAAAACTATTTTGGAGTTACACAGAATAATAAAGAAAGTTATTATTATAGTTCCGTTGCCATTTTTAATAAATTAACTACAATATAAAAGATCTTCCGACTTATTTACTAAAAATTAAATTAAGAGATTTCTTTTAAGAAAAACAATGTTACTCGGTTGATGAGTTTTAAATTATACTAATGAAATAAACCTGAACTTTCTGTAACCTCGTTTAACAACTACTTTGTACGCAAACAATTATTGCTGTAAAAATTACTATATTATTCTGCACGCACTGGTTTTATTTATTTATTTTTGTTCCTCCGGACCACTAAGAATCACGTTTGCATAACAGTTTGCATCTTTTGTTTTTCCAATTTAAAAAAAAAATTTTTTTCACTTTTTGTTTTTCTTCCTCGGTCCAATTTCTTCGTATACTCCTCTTATCCTTCTACTCTGGAAATTCTTTGATTAATTTTTTTTGTTCGTCTCTATTTAAACAGGTTTCTTTGGAGATTTTTAAAGTTTTAAGATTGTTTTCTACTTCTTCAAACCAGCTAATTTTAATAGCTCTTTTGTTAGAAAAGTTAAATATTTGTTTTCTTGATCGCTTTTCACTGATTCTCTATAAATACCCATAAAATTATAATCTTCTTTTCCGGATGATGTCTTTCACTTTTTCATTTTGTCTTTTTCCGTTTCACTTTTTAGTTTATACATTCTATCCTGATAATCGGATGCAATTACGTTTTTCTTAAAATTCCTATTTCTATTTTAAAAAGATGTTTATTCGAAAAATTTTGTACACAGTCGGCGCCATACAACGCCTCCGGAAGAATAACAGTTTTTTAATGTCAGAATTTAGCATTATACGAAAGCGATTTTTTATTATATAAATCTCGTGTTAAGTTAAACGCTAACACCATTCTCTGCGTTCGCTCTTTTTGCGCTTCCTTTTCTAGAGCGTTTGGCGTTATTACTTCTCAGAGGTATTTAAATTTCGATATTCTTTTAATCTTCTGATTTTCGAGAATTTTAGTTTTTGTAATTTATTTTTATTTATCGTTGAAAACCGTTTTGTTTTTTCAAAAGAAATTTATAAGCATATTTTATTAGAAAATTCGCTTAATTTCTGGACTTTAATTCGTACCTCGTCCATGTTTTCTGCAAATATCGCGATATCATCTGCGAAGGCTAATAAGGTTGTGTTTATAAGTTTGTTTTTATATCCCATTTTAATATTTTCTGCATAAAATGGTTATTACATTGTATTAATATGAAATAAAATCGCTTCTATTTTTTATTTATTAATTGTAAATATCACAGGACTTTAACGTGGTAGATCACGAACTCAATCAGGGTTGCATTTATTACTATATGTAATTAACAGAATTAATTTTTTTTTAAGTAAAGCCAGATATTCTAATTTAGTCATTACACGTCAACGAACCAGTATTCTATCACTGGAAACGAAATTCCATTTTGTTAAATCAAATTTGATGGTTTACACTATCTATCGGTGCTTCTTGTCGTCTTAACGTACGCAAAGCATCTGAGGTATAATGTGATCTAACTACTAATCAGGGTTGCTTTCTATGACAGTAATAAAAAAATTACAAGTATTACAAAGTCCTTTTAATAAACAGAAACAAGATGCACTTGTACGGCCGAATATCATCTGTATTTCAGTTGGTTCAACATTTTGATATGCAAAATTATCAACTCAGCACTTTATTTTACGTGCAACAGTAATCTATATTCAACTCTTCACGTTACTTTACACCTTTTTATCAGATTCAAGCAACAATGGAATGATAAAAATTCTAAGAAAGAAATTATAAATAGAACACGGAAAATATACTGCAGTTTAAGCATTTTTTTTATGTTACAACAAAAATAACAAAATATTTTTTTTTTTATCAGTAACCCAGACTAAAAACAATAAAACCGTTTAAAAAGGAATAAAATACAAAGAGGTCTGGATCGCAATATATTTTATCAAGGACTGGATTGGATGATACTCTTTCTAGACTATAAATCCATCATGGAATCTACAATCCCCTATTTCCTTTTTCCATTATTCCTATATCTTCTTTTTCTACCGGTTTTTCTTCGACTTCTTAAAACAAAATCTACACGAACGTTGAACATTTTTCACGAAACATTAATTATTTTTTTTCACTATAAATCTAGATTTTTTCCTTTAACAAATTTATCTATGGAAATATTATTATGGATGAAATCACAAATTTAAGGCGAAATCCTTTTTGTGTATAAAAAGATGAGAAATTTTAAAAAAAGAAAATTTTCATTTTAAATTAATATCACATTAAAAAAAATTAAATAATATAAGATTTAATTTTAAATAAGCTAACTGAACTGTTACTAATGGTAAAACGAAATAAATTTTATGATTCACGCTATAAAAATCCTTAAAATATGTTTAAAAGGGGAAATATATATATATAATAATTTTAAAACAAAAATCCTAAATAACTTTTTAAGTGGTTTCTGTTAGCTTAATATGCAAATAATTTAGCTTATCACTGCTTATCTTATATCCTTCAAAAAGGAAATAATTCTATTGTAATTAAATACCTTTACAATCTTACGATCACTTTTGATCTAACAGTTTCATTTGGTTAGACCATCGCTTTACACATATTTATTTCATTTCTAATCTGATGTTCATAATATTTAAATATGAAGGCATTAATTAAATAAACAATACAAATAAAAAATTAATAATTTTAGGTAATAAAATTATCACCTGTAAGAATATTTTGTCAAAATAGTAGATTTATAAAATTACAATAATCAACAAAGTTTCTCTAAGATATACAGCGTCATCAATCTCTCAGCTGGTAATATAAATTTCACTGTCCTGTATTTAGCGATAGACGTGTACATCTTCATTTTTACTCGTTTATGCTATCACCATGATGATTATATGAACTGCAGAGACTTGATGCGAATGACACGTGTTTATATCTCCCCGTAACCCAGTGTATTGCTTTACCACCAGCTGTTATGATATTAAGAGTTATATGATCTTAAGAGTTATCAACATTCTTTTTACACGATTTCTATATATATGAATACATAAAATGCCATGCAATGAAAATCTATTTGCAGAAAATCCGTAGTTTTGAATAAATCCTTATTTATTCACTTAAATCTCCAATGGTTTTCACGCTATTACATAATTTAACTACAACCAAATCTTAGAATAATAAATAAATAAACTGAATCGATATGCATTGAGAAGATTGCAAATATAATTTGGTACAATTGGATAGATATTACAAATAATTTTCATGTTTTCTGTTATTACTCATTAATTAGGTTTGATTGTTTTGTTTATTTAATTATAGTTACTAACGTAAATAAAATATGAAAAAATCAGTTTTATTTTTGTCTTATTGATCTAAATTGCTCCACGATAACGCATGAAATTTTATGTGCATATATCATGTTCGTAGATGAATAGTACTACTCCAATAAACTCCATAATTTTCGAGAGGAAAATAAAATTTTTTTTCTCAATTAGGCTTAAATGGATTAAAAACCTGAATGGATATTATAAGATATTAAATTACTTATATTAATTTTTCTTAGCCAAATTCGGATTGCTTAACATTACTGAAATATTTTTTTAAAAATAACGTTAAAAAATATTGGCCAAAAAAAAGAAATGAAATCAAGAAACCCGATTGATCCTGAAACACTACAAAAAAAAAAGTAATAAATAAACAGCTAAAACAATTTTTATACATATATTTAAAATTCTTTAAAATAAAGCGCTTTCTCTCGAAAAATGACAAGTAAAATTTAACATGCCTAAAATATATGCTAAAGGATGAAGGTCCTTCATCAAACTAAATTTTTAATAATTATTTTCTTGAAATATTAAAAAAAAATTACGCCTAATTCCCACCAAATATTCGTTTAATAACTCCCCAAGTCTGATGATTTTCATTATAAGATGCAGATGCAGAATTTCGCTTCTGTACAACGTCTTTAATGTTATAGAAACACTCCTGACACACTTAAAGAAAACACGAAACGGTACAACATTTTCGTAATAATGTATTACTAAAAAGCAAAAACATGAAGTTATAACTTCAATCAAAGAGATACTTCATGTCTTTACCTTTACTTTCATATTATTTTTATTTTACTTTCAAGTTACTTTTATTTAATGTTACTGTTACTTTGCAAGAACCACAACCAACTTTTTTTATAATAAATTTTTTAAATATTTTCTCAGTTTTAATTAAAATTAATTTAAGATATATATCTGTAAACTTGAAGTCTTTATTTACGTATAAAAACAAACTATTTAATCAATTTAAATTGAAATGTAAAGATAAAACTAAAAGAATTGTTATAACGTTACAAAAAAAATCAACCAACTTATCGAATTTTCTGATGCGTCAAAAAAATGTATATACACTTTGAACTTTCGTAGAAAATTTATTTTTCTACCTACAAGGTTAAATTTCTGGGAAAAGTAAGGCTACAGGCCAATTTGATAAATAAGTGTACTTTCTGGTCAACCTGAATTTTCTAAATGGTGGTTAAAGTAAATGTCTGAAATGGTGGCCCATCATTTGGTGGTGATGGAACTGTCAATAGGCATAATTGTGTGTACTGAGCTGAAGATAATCCCCACATTAATGTTGAAAAGCTACTGTAAAGGTACTGTAACTGG
This sequence comes from Lycorma delicatula, assembly GCF_047948215.1. Taxonomy (NCBI): domain Eukaryota; kingdom Metazoa; phylum Arthropoda; class Insecta; order Hemiptera; family Fulgoridae; genus Lycorma; species Lycorma delicatula. The sequence goes on along the minus strand of NC_134457.1, from coordinate 81,524,209 downwards.
CGTAAAGTACCTAACAACGCTTGGTAATTTCATTTTCCCTTCCATCCGTGCAATGTACGGTAATAACAGAATTTATTACCAACAAGATGGCGCCCCGCCGTACTACCATAGAGATGTGCGAGCATACCTGGATCAAAATGTACCAGGCAAGTGGATAGGATACCGGATATCAATCGAGTTTGCTGTAAACTCTACAGACCTTACGCTGCTTGATTTTTTTCTTTCAAAAGTTGAATAATATCAATAAGTTAATATCTACAGATAACAGAAAGAAAAAAATCGGAATAACCTTTACAAGAAAATTAAAAATAAATTCACGGACACAATTTCCGTGATGCACAGGAAAAAATATTTATAACTAGAACTCACGTTTACTCACGTATTATACGGCGTTATCTGATAGACTGCTTTTATATAAGGCACACGCAGAGATATTGTGATAAAAATAAAGTCTGAAATAATAGTAGTTCATGTTATATTAAATCCAGGGTCACACGTTACTTCTTCACGTCTCTGTTTCACAGAAACAAGAGATATAAGTGAACAATAAACACTGCAATACAAATCATACACGTTGCTGTTTATACTGAAATTATTTACCGCCGCAAAACTGACGTTTATATTGCTTTTTAGAGATAGAAAATTTTATCCTAAAAAATGTGAAAAATATATGAAACCTAAAGAAAAAAATTACAAAGAATAATTTAATGTAAACACGTTTGAGTATTTTACGTCTTCTTTTATTACATTAAAATTATCTATCATATATATATTTATTTATTTATTTATATTTAAATATAAATGTGCTCGTCTGTATCGAAGCTCTCTTAAAATTCAACTGAATGACTTTTTTCACTAGTTTATTATGAAGTTTTAAGGAAAATATCCATAAATTTGTCTGGAGATAATTTCATTACCGGCTTAAACAGGAACTTGTAGTATCGTACAGCTTCAATTTTTCTGTAGTAATTTATACTTAATTAAGTTATTTAAAAGAAACTGAGATGGTTCAACATATAGAAGTTTAAAAACAAACCGAATTTTATTCTGGTATTGCATTTATTAAAAGCGAATAACTGTTCTCAATAAATCAACTATTAAGTAGAAAATACTATTCATTCTCAACTTCGTTGCTAAGGTGATGACATAAGTTTTGGTTCGATCGCTATTTAACGATATATATAATAAAATATTAAAGAATATACTGAAAAGTTTACGTTTTATAAAAAAGGGAAGAGAAAAGCATCAGCGTCAACGGCTTATTTCATTTAAAAATGTGCTCATTGCATACTTATGTCAAATTTGTTCGTGATTATGCATTAATGAAATATCTTGTCAAAAAAAAAAATAGACAATTTTGAAGTAGACAGCAATTTTAACGACTTAAATCTTAGCAATGTTTTATGTTCACTTGAAATATATACTAGTGAACTGCCGCCACTCCCTTTGGATCTGTTCTCCTTCTGGGAAAATCTTTTTTTTATTTATATGCTCAATATGCATATTAGATAAAATTTCAAATAACTTACCCAGAAAATTTTCGATTTATTTCGAATAAGTAATAAGAAATCCACAGCTCCATTCACATAACTTTTTTTTTATTACCCGAGAATGAATTTTAATGAAAAATCTCAAGCGATAGAAATTTCATTTCTATCCCTATTTCTATTTATTCTATGAAGAATAAATTCATTTTGAACGACTCTTTTTTTTGTAACACGATTATTTATATTCTGCGTTGGAATATATCAAATATTTGTGGTGTATGAAGAATTCCAAACCTGACTAATTTTTGAAACCAGAACCTTCCGTATGGAAACCGAATAAGCTACCGCTTAGCTACGGAGATCGGCACTTTCACTTTCATACACGCTTTTGTTTAATATCTCAAACTAGTTTCTTGTCCCACCTAATGTGAACCAGTTTATTGTGATTTACATGCTGTAAAATATTTCAGGACGGGAAAAGAATAAAAGTAAATAACATTTGAAAAATTACACAAACGTTTTTTTTAATCTTCATCAAGGAACACATCCGGGTTATAAATATGATCTGGTTCTTGGAAGAATTCTGGTCAGTTCAGCTTTGATATAAATAAAATCTTAAGTCATTCATATGTTGAAATTTTTCGAAGGGTTCCCCGCTTAAGTACCTTCTTTTTCCTGTTTAACCTCCGGTAACTACCGTTTAGATAATACTTCAGAAGATGAATGAGGATGATATGTATGAGTGTGAATGAAGTGTAGTCTTGTACATTCTCAGTTCGACCATACCTGAGATGTGTGGTTAATTGAAACCCAACCACCAAAGAACACCGGTATCCACGATCTAGTATTCAAGTCCGTGTAAAAATAGCTGGCTTTACTAGGATTTGAACGCTGGAACTCTCGACTTCCAAATCAGCTGATTTGGAAAGACGCGTTCACCACTAAACCAACCCGGTGGGTTTAAGTACCTGGACCTATATCATGAATCCTATGGAGGTTCAAAAGGTGTTCGTTTAAAATAACATTTTTAAAAGCGATATTAAAATAACAATTTTAAAAAAAATTTTTAAATTTGTAAATTTATAATTTTAATTTTTAATTTTCGTGTTAACTGAGTACCCCGTAGCGGAATGGTAGCGTTTATGTCTTTCAACCAGAATTTTAAGGGCCCGAATCTGGTTACGCAAAAAAAAACTTGTTAAAATCTCCTTAAGTTACTTAACTAGAGCCCTTCTGCGATGACTTCAAAAAGTGTAAATTAAAGATGTGAAAAAGATTTTTTTCAGTACGTTTTTGTAGAAAAAATGGATTATTTTTAAAAAAGCTTTTCAGTATTAGTTTTATTTAAAATATAAATAGGCTTATAAAAACTACTTTCCATATAAAAAAAAAAAAACTCTTTCGCAATAAAAAGCAAACTAAGAAAACTTCGTCTTCACAAGAATTATTAAAGGAACAATGAGCTCAACGTAAAAAAAAAACGACTACCACCGAACGTGAGCTGACGATGTAAGAATTTCGAAAATATTTAACATTTTTCTTTCCAATTAGTTTTACTGAATTTTAATGTGATAATATTTTGAATATCAAAATGACTTCCGGTTAATGATCATTACATGTAATAATTCAATAATATGCAATGACGACGACAAAAATATCTTCAAATCGTCAATGCAAGCGTCTAATTGTTCGTTTAAAAACATTTTTTACTAAATAAATATCTAAATAAAAGAGGAGGGATTAACAAAGAACAACTTCTTAAATAAAAAGAAAAAACAAAAATGGAGTTCCTTCGGTTTTGTAAAGAATGAGGCTTAAAAAATGTAAAATAAAAAATTGACATACGGATGAAATTGAGAATCGCTTCTTTTTTTTTAGTCTCTGAAAGAGAGTCGATATTTCAGTTTAATAAACGTTATTCAGGTTTTTGCTATTAATATTGTTAAAAAGTAAAAAATATGATGATTTTTCATTAAATTAAAATCACATGTAACGTTGTAAAATAACCGCATATAATACTAAACATCTGCTACAGTTATATGAAGCAGAAACTGTTCATGACGCTACACTAATTAAATGAATGAACCGACTATGGATGATGATTAACAACACTCATATACTATAAAGATCAAAAGATAAATAATTTTAATTCATTTTTCAGTCACATTTATTTAATAAGTAATGAACATAATAAAGTTTCTAAACCAGCCAACTGTAATCTTCATCTAATAACATCTTTGCGTGTAATTTATTAAGCATAACATACAGGATATAATATTATACAAATTTATTAAAATATTATTCTAATAACTATTATACGACTTGGAGAATAAAAGTAATTTAGTACTGCAGTAATTCCTTTAAATCAAGAAATTAAAGTTCAAATCCAGCTCAAACGGGTTTACATCTGAAAGATGATGAGTAGCAGTCAACCCGTTAATTGTTATTACTCTGCTGCTGAGGGAAGTTAAAGACAGTCATATGTGGTACTGTCAAAATCCCTTCCCCACGTTAAAGAGTAATGTAACAATTTAGACACATTTATTCAAACTGGTTCAATAATCTATAAATTATACAACTTAGTTCTGGAAAAATTTTTAAATAATTGGCAAGCATCTACCTGCTACCCAAAATAATTTTATTCCTAATAGGATTATGTTAACCGCATTTCCTTATCTTTCGTAAAAACGTTTTAAATTTTTTTATGTTATCGCGTGACTGGTTTAATGAAATTTATTGTCTTATTATTTACGTTAGTTTTTTATTTTAATATTTGTTAAATCCAACACCTTTATTATTTTGCTTTATATACAGTGCCCGCAGACCTTTATTATTTTGCTTTATATACAATGCCCACAAAGAAACAGAAAAACTTTTAGGAAATGTGCTAATGGTGAAAATAATGAAAAAAGTTCATATAAACATAGGTCTAGAAACGCTTTGTTTTCGAATTACGGCTAGCGAAAGATTTCGCTCGGATTTCAGATCTAATAAAATGTGGAACTACTGTAATTTTGGGGACCCAAATTAAGTAAAGTTGGTGGTTTCTTATTTAATTTGAGCTGGGAAATAGGATAAAATAGGTCCCAGAACTGTAACTCCAATAAATTTTAAGATATCCAACGTAAAGAACAAAATTCGTTGTCGAAAATAAAGTTATTTTTAGGTTTGTTAAATATAGCTTTCTTAAATGACAAATAAATTCATTACTAAATTTAATATATTTATTTAAAATAATGAAAGTGTTATAAAAAAATGTTCATTTCAATTTACCAAGATAAATAAGCTAATCTCACCGAATACATTTTCGTTGCTTTATTTGAACTTTTAATTAACGATTATCCACAAAACAGTATAAATTAAATAAAGGTTAAAGATATCTTAGTTGAAATATATAAAGTACCGTTTTAAAATTACAATAAATATAGTAATTAAAAATTATAAATATATATCAGAAATATTAATTGGCTTAAAAGTTTTCTTACATATTACAAGAAGATTAAAATCTGAGCGATGATTAACAATTTACCGTTATTTATTTGTTAGAAAGCCGTGTTTGAACTATTGTGATGTAATTTTATTCACAATCTAACTGGAACTAAAGATTTTCAGACCTTTAACTATGTAAAATTCTTTTAAAATAGTTACAAGGCTCGGCTGATAAATTTTGCACACTAGCGTGCTACACGGAGACAAAAGGTACTATCGAGTTGGGCGTGGCAGCACATGATAGCTAAAATTCCCTCTACAAAACCTGTGATAATGCGTTGAAATCCGGATAACAGTTTGTTTTCAGTAGCAGTTAAAATATCAAATACGGCCAATATGTCCACACGGTTAAAACAGCGCGAAGCGATGGAATTTTTAACAGCAGAAAATGTGAATCCTACGAATATTTTTCATCGTTTAAAAGCGGTTCACGGTAATAAAACTGTGACAGAAGTACTCTAAATAGACGGGCGTTGAAATTTCGCGAATGTGAAGCTGGTAAAGCGACAATTGAGGACGCATCTCACAGCGGACGACCAATTTCCGTGATTGATGAAAAATATCGAAAGGAAATGGAGTATTTGCTTCAAAGTGACCGGCGAATCACCCTGTAAGCATTGCTATTTAGTTAGGCACATCTAAAGAAAAGTTAAAAAGAAAAAGTTAAATAAAAAGAAAAGTTGGGTTACCGTAAAATCTGTGCACGATAGGTACCGCGTAAACTCTCTGATGGCTCTCCGCAAGCTGAAGTTTGAGTCTATTCTGCATCCGCCATACTCGCCGGATTTGGCTCCGTGCGACTTCCACTTCTTCCCTCATCTAAAGAGGGATTTCAAAGGTAATCATTACACCACCGACGATGAGGTGAAAGAAGCTGTGGCAACTTGGGTCTGAGAAAGACAGCCAGAATTTGTCAGTGTCGGAATACAAAAACTTACCACACGTTGGGAAAAGTGTATCAGTGTAAACGAGGATTATATAGAAAAATAAATAATCCATTTTCTAGCTAAGGTCTACTTTTATTCATTTTTTATTTCATTCCAATATCTCTTTTCATTCCCATGCTACGCATATAAATGCAAAATTTATCAGCCGAGCCTCGTAGAAAACGTCGATTTTTATGCAACAATGTAACAAATAAAAACATACTCCTGCGATATCATTTTTAATTGAATTTGGGTCGTGTTACCGTTGTAGATGTTAAGATTCAATAACAGATTAAGTCGAATTGAATCTGAACAAATTTCACAATTAATTTTCTGTTGTAGTTTTCCATCTAACGGCCCCCGTACATCTATACGTTACACAGTTCAATCGTAGATTATCCCTGCATTCTTCATATCTAACGCGATAATCCTCTAATTTATTACCTCATTCTTTATAAAATTTTATCTCCAGTCTCTTATCAAAGGCGATAGATGATATTCCTGCCTCTGCTCATCTGTATTTATCAGCAATTTAAAAATTCATCTGATCTCCTTTAACTTCATTTACTCTCAATTTTTCTTTGTTTCAATGAAGATTACGACATCTATTTTAAAGCTACTGATTTTCTAAACAGCTCATTGTTACTTTCTAGAGATTGCCTGATTATGAATCCATTCTATATTATCGTACGTCCAATTTGTTAGAAATAAATCTGAAAAGTTTCTGTTTATTTGATGAATCGATAATCTGTACGTTTAAAGCTGAGCTGATAACCAGATAATGAGTAAATTTAATGTTTTCTAAAAAAAAATTACAATTTCCTATATATTTTATTTTTATTTTATCAGTAAAGCGTAAGACGATTTCTCCACGAAAGTAGATGTGCTAGGAATGGTCTTATCAACGTGAAGAAAAAGAGTGACGTCAATATAGATCAAAGAATAAAACAAGTGCACCTCCCAATCCACCTCTCTAACAAATAAGAGCTTTCAATACAGTTATTTTTATTCTTTCTTTTACCCTGTATTTTTAACAATACATCTGAAAAATTACCCGTTCATTTCGTCTAGTGTTATATTAATAATAAAATAAAAAGTAGATGATTATGAACATTTGAGGACGCAATGAGATGGAAAAAGATGAATTTGTGTTATGAGATAACAACAGAACATTTCCTGAATATCCAAGTAGGAAAACAGTGCCAGCATTCAGAAAAAATTACAGGCGATGATTGATTTGCAGAACACTTAAATGGAATTTGTTTTCATTCCTCTCCCATAGTTGTAATTTATTATCAAAAGTACACGTTATTAATTGAAACCACCTAAAAAAACCTAACAAATTTAATACGTAAGAAAAAACGTTTTATGGGCAGTTGTATTGGAAAGTTAAGAAGGTATCTAAATATTTATCTAAAATCTTAACATTAAATTAATATTTTCTTACATTATAGAAATTTTCTTTACGAAATTTTTACTCTAAATAATCTTGATTATATAATAAGAAAACTTCATTATACCATTATACTCCATTATACGTCATAGGACAAAGTGTAGTATCGCAGGTGTATTAACTCTCTTACTTTACAACTTGTCTGCAAAAGTAGCTATATATTAATAAATATCTGGGAAAATTTAGTATTGATATAATTAATTAAAAGTAAATTTAAAAAAAAATAAAACAGTATGTTACGCGCTGTTCTGAACAAGATTTTACAATGATTACGTTTTACTAAGCCCTTCGAATTACATAAAACTATAGTTTCATTACATTCTGATAAATAATAAATAAGTAAATCAATGAAATAATTTTATCACTAATCCATCGTAACTTGAAAATATTCGTTAATAAATTCATTAACCAGCAACACGATATATTTTGTCACAGCACAATTAATTTTGCCATTATAGCTATTTTGCCTAATCGTGACTTACATTAAAATTGTATGCAATAACTGCATATACTGGACCTCGAGCCAGCTATTTACTGTTACTTTACCTGTCGGTGAACAGGTAACACAGTAGCGTCAACAGAAAGTTTATCACACATCCAATGTAGGTCTTTACAAAAGCCACATTCACAAATCACGTTAAAATAAATATGTTTCTTAATAACTTAAGTTTGCCTTCATTTAACAACAGAAAAACAATCTCATAATATAATAATAATAATAATAATAATAATGTAACAAGACCAGTATAACGGACCTGAGTGACGGATTCCTGCCAATTAAGAAGAAAATAGTAGAAAATACAATGATGGAAGGAATCCAGATGACGATTAAAATGAATTTCTATGGCTAACAAGTCCATTTAACAATCTTTCTTTGTAATACCGCCCGCTGGCACACCCTCAACCGATGTTGTTCCATGAGAAGGATTATCGAATCACATTAGGAGTGTATGGGAAAATGTCTCTGAAGATCATTCTCACGCTTCAACTTGGGTCTGGTTCTGCAGGTAAAGAGGATAGGAGCATAGGAGCATAAATACTCCAGGGAAGAGAGTTGAGATGAGTGAGTATAAAGCGAGTATTCTACGAGGAGTTATTATGCGAGTCAGTGCAAGAGCGAATATCTAGTGCGTACAAGTTCGACGCGATTAAGGTGACGTCACATGTATTCCAGTGTGGACAGTACGTGAAGTTGTTCGGTGAATTATCAGTACACAATTAGTGTAAGAAATAAAGTACCAAACTCATTCGTAAATTCTTAAGGTAGTTTTATTTGTGAACAGGAAAGATATTTGCAGTAAAAGAACTTGACTAATCTACTTTCCTAGTAATACCATACCAGTTGTTAGAGGTGTAAATATAAGCGGTCATTATGTCATTTGTCAATTTAACTGAATTCTGCTTTTTACGATTTACTACCTGCAAATAAATCCTGACCATACTTTAAATTCTATTTTCAATGTAATGATTGTAATAAATATTGTCATTTATTAATATTATCGTTGTGATTTTGATCACCATTGTTATTGTCGATTATTGTTATTATTGTCATTTTTATTATTAGTGATTTGTCTAATTTTATTTGTTCTATAAAAATAAACTAATAAGCTGTAATTATATAAACATTCTTAAATTGTTAATCTCTCACTATCCTGATCGAGCCGCGAACACGCGACAATAATAATAATTCGAGATTGTTTTACGGTTGAAATTTAATTGTTTTAAATAGTACTAATATTGATATTTTAAGTTATTAGCGATAAAATTACGTGGCGACTGTGTGAGTACGTGATTTTAGGTTTGTAATACTTCAAATAGTCATAATTTCGATATCCCAAATAAATAAATACCAGTGATGTCTGAATTAACAAATTTATACCGTCAAACTTATAATAGGAAAAGTTTAATAGTATCGTACAAGGCGTACATGAATTTTATATAAACAAACCGGTTTTTGCACTATGTTTTTTAACAAAAAGTGGGACAAATATTAAGAGAAAAAAAATTAGTATAATTTAAAAAAATCGTTAAATTAATAAGCGTTTGTCTTTTACGCGATTCAAACGTGTCATAATTACATCACAAATGATAATAATTATATAAAATAGAGAATGGAATTTCTTACCTAACGACACTTGAGTTATTTTTATTATTATTATTACTACTTTATTTTTTTCATATATAATTGTAATTTCACTACACAAGATATCTCGTCTTTATTTATAGTAATTAAATACGTAATTTTCACCGAAAGGCACACTTTTTATAATAAAAATATCTTTCCCTTTATGTTATAAAAAAATTAACAAAATTGGTTCGTCCGTTACCTACACTTCTTTTAATAAACAATTTATTTCCACGTTTCCATTTTATTAAACTTTTATAGCAATAAATGTGAAAAAAACAACATAGAAACTGAATCAAAACAACAAACAAAACGTGTACACAACAAAGAAAAAGAAAACACGATATAACACGCAAAAAACACGGCAATACCGTTGCGTGTCATAAACAAACCATTAGCACCCTTCTTTATACTACTCGTCACCGTGTTATATTATATTTATGCAACTCATACAACACATAAAATATAAAGAAGAATGTCAATACATCTTCACATCTTTAATAAAGGAAGAATGAAAAATAAAATAAATTATTTCACGGACAATGAACAAACAGAAAAAATCAACTTCCGTTTCTTGACGACTTTCACGTGTTCAATGATCCGATAAATACGGAACTATATCTATAGGTCGGTTATTTTAGTCAATAAATTTGCTACTCGATAATAACCACTTTATATACATGAAAGTGCAGTTCACATTATTTATATATAAAGAAAACACATATTATTATTGTATACATATATCAAAAATAGATAATAACATAAATAACCGTATAGTAATACATTAATGAAAAGAATAAATTAGTTTAATTATAAAAAATATGCTATTATTAAACAAATATATTATACACACACACACACACACACACACACACACACACACACACATATATATATATATGTCGGAGAGGCGAGGAGATTTGTCAGGGATTCAACGTTTTGTGCTTCACTCATTCCCACCATTACAAGTGGAGAATATATAAGATTACAATAAAGTTCAATTAATAAAAATGAGTAGTTAACTCGTACAATGAAATAATTACAAATGATAATTATCACTTATCAATAACTCAGTAGCACACGAATTACAATATAAGATTAATTCAATTTAGAATTCAAATAATATTAAAACAACTTGCGATAGACCGAGGCTCAGGGAAATAACGAATTCGCGACCACCAGGACGTCTGTTCGATCTGGGTTCCAAAGCAAGACTACCCTTTCTCCATATTCTCAAATAATATACCTACTGCATATTTCCTTTTCCTTATTAATTTTATGATACCCCTATCGTCCTGGGATCCCGACTACGTTGACAACCATGTGCCTACCTAGGCCTAGCCTACCGCAATAAAACAATTTAAACCTTATTTTACAAAACATTACAAGTAATGGTACATTTCTTAAAACTACTAAAAATACAGATATTCTAAAGAATATTCTCATCGTTTGGTCGGAAGATACTCCACTGTACTTTATTCTCCGACACGGCCATTCTGACAATCACACGCCCTCGGGTGTATCTAAAACATTGAGTTACAGTGGTATTTTAATTTTTGTTTTCAACTGACCTCGGTCATTATAAAGCATTTTACAATAGTTAAAGTACAAAAGATAGATTCAGAAGTCCTCTCGAGTAACAGAAATCCATTAATTATTCATTATCCTAAATAGTCATCGTATAGTACTCAAGAGATCGAAAAGCCATCAATCATTATTCCTTATCAGTTAACTGTCAAATAAGATTTTATTTCCTCCACCAATAGACCTCTGCACTATCTCTAGGCTACCCTGTATGCCACATACAGTATCATACATATTCTGTAGTTGCCACAACTACCTGCCCGACACATCATCAGGTGCCCATCGCGCCCTGATCAAACTAACATTAGCCACTAATTTAGTTTGCAGTTACGACTACACACTGATGCATGTGCGAAAAATAAAAATTCCAGGTCCACGACCTGCTGCCAGCCATTAGTGCATTGCGTCATTGGTGGTCTCTTTTTAAACCATAGTCCCTGTTTCAGGACCAACATCAACAGTCTTATTTCCTCCACCAATAGACCTCTGCACTATCTCTAGGCTACCCTGTATGCCACATACAGTATCATACATATTCTGTAGTTGCCACAACTACCTGCCCGACACATCATCAGGTGCCCATCGCGCCCTGATCAAACTAACATTAGCCACTAATTTAGTTTGCAGTTACGACTACACACTAATGCATGTGCGAAAAATAAAAATTCCAGGTCCACGACCTGCTGCCAGCCATTAGTGCATTGCGTCATTGGTGGTCTCTTTTTAAACCATAGTCCCTGTTTCAGGACCAACATCAACAGTCTCCTCGGCACAACTTTCATTGTCCGAGGAAACATCCAACTCATTAGGAATATAATTCTCAGGCATTTCTCTCAACTTATCATGACTATACTTATAACTTCTACTACTACTTAAAGATTTTAGTGTGTACCTGTCGGTATCAAGTAATTCTGTTACTACGAATGGACCTCTAAATTTCCTATCGAGTTTCGTTTGATTACGTTCTTCGTTCTTAATCAAAACGTGATCTCCTATTTTAAACTTATTAACCTTCGCTTTATTTTTATCAAATCTAATCTTCTCATAATTAGCATTTTCCTCTATACTTTCAATCGCTCGTTGTCTTACATTAGAGATATCAATTTCATTTTCGTTGTCATCAACTAACAACCCGTAAGGTCTTGCCTTCTTTATAAACTATATCGAACTGAAAAGCCTGTAAATAAGCCCACCACCTATGGACTCTATCATTAAGATCAATCTTATTTTGAGAAGATTTCAATGAATTACAATCAGTTACAACAGTAAATTGTCGTCCATGCAAGTAATGGCGAAAAGGTTTAATAGATTTAACAACGGCCATAGTTTCGAGTTCGTAAGAATGATACCTGGACTCGGCTGGGCTTGTCCTTTTACTAAAGTATTCAATAACTTTATTTTTACCGTCTACTTTATGCATGAGTATTGCTCCGTACCCATCGGTATGCAGTTCTATAGGGTAATCCGGGTCAAAGATAATTAAGACGGGTTCGTTGGTCAAAGTATGAATTACTTTTTGTCGGGCGTTTTCATGTGTCTCAGTCCACTCAATATATTTTTTACCTGAGGTAAGAGCATATAATGGTTTCATGATTTGTGAAAACTTAGGGACAAACCGTCGGAAATAAGATGCAAGGCCAATAAACTGTCTAAGCTGAGTAACGGTCTTTGGAGCGGGTAACATTGTTAAAGAGTTTATTTTACGACGGTTTGGACGAACTTGTCCTTCTTGAATCTCATACCCAAGGTATGAAACAGATGTTTTGAGAAAAGAACATTTTGAAAAATTAAATGAGAATCCCGCATCTATAAGAATTTTAAATACCACTCGAAGTCTTTCAAACGCTTCTTCTATCGTATCTGCAATTATAAAAATTTATAATTTCGAATTTACTACATTCATTTACTACTTTAGATTTACAGATTTTAAAATTATTTTGAGAAATATTTACTTCAAAACCCAAGCTCAAAATTTCTCGACCAATTAAAATATTATAACTCAAATATTCATCTGGGACAACGTGAAAAAGAATCTCTAATGTAAACAAATCCATAATCACAATAGATAAAATTTGCATGCTACAATTTACTACAACATTTCCGATGCCTTTCAAAATTATTAATTCATTAATTCTACGTCCAGAAAACTTAATCGCTATCGATTCCTTTATTAATGAGCATTCCGCTCCTGAATCAAAACAATATGGAAGCGACTCACCAAGATGGTTTAGAATACCAGTAGGGGCTGCAACTGTGCAAAGATTCACACGGCGTTCGACGCTACCATTCTCCTTGTTGTTCCCTGGACCGCTACGGCTGCTGAACCTTCCAAAGCTTTGCTAAGCGCAGATATCAATTCACTGCCTTGAAGAGGATTTTCTAATAGACACAATTCTGCTGCAGAGCACCAAGCAACAGAATCCGATCCCGCACTCTCTGGATTAAATCGTGGTAACGCAACACTTTTCTTTGTCGATAATGGCTTTTGCATACAACACTTCATAAACTCAAACAATGTATTCCACTGATCAGGTGATGGACCAGATGGAGACGATCCCACTTCTGATGTCGGAGAGGCGAGGAGATTTGTCAGGGATTCAACGTTTTGTGCTTCACTCATTCCCACCATTACAAGTGGAGAATATATAAGATTACAATAAAGTTCAATTAATAAAAATGAGTAGTTAACTCGTACAATGAAATAATTACAAATGATAATTATCACTTATCAATAACTCAGTAGCACACGAATTACAATATAAGATTAATTCAATTTAGAATTCAAATAATATTAAAACAACTTGCGATAGACCGAGGCTCAGGGAAATAACGAATTCGCGACCACCAGGACGTCTGTTCGATCTGGGTTCCAAAGCAAGACTACCCTTTCTCCATATTCTCAAATAATATACCTACTGCATATTTCCTTTTCCTTATTAATTTTATGATACCCCTATCGTCCTGGGATCCCGACTACGTTGACAACCATGTGCCTACCTAGGCCTAGCCTACCGCAATAAAACAATTTAAACCTTATTTTACAAAACATTACAAGTAATGGTACATTTCTTAAAACTACTAAAAATACAGATATTCTAAAGAATATTCTCATCGTTTGGTCGGAAGATACTCCACTGTACTTTATTCTCCGACATATATATATATATATATGTAACTTCAGTATATCACACAAAGATTAAAGAAGACGAAAACTATTCTGTGCTCTAGTTGACTAGAAAATTTTATCTAAAAATTTTCTATAACGTAGCTCAAGCCATCTGGAAAAAACAGAGTAAGGATTACGGAAGTTTACCCGTACTTAAACTTTGATCCTCCTATATAATAAAATAAATTTAACAATTAACGTAGTTCTTCGAATTAAGACGCACCCTAAATTTAGTATATAATGTGTGAAAAAAAACTTTCATTAAGTTCATCCTATTTCGAAAAATGAATATAAAAAGTTAAATAGTAGCTGCTTACAACAATTTATTGAATAATCCAAATATGCAGTAAAACACCTAAATCTAAAGCACTTAACACTATATTTTAATAACAAGATACAAAGTACTACACTACTAGTATAGTAGTTACTTTGTAATGGGTACAAAGCACTATATTTTGTATAATATAACCTCAAATGTAATGTAATTAGCTAAGTACGTATTTAGCCTTATAAGTACGGTATTTTATCACTAATAACAGTAATTTTTCGTGACTAAACAGTGTCTCTCGTTAGCTTTCTATGTTGTAGCCGTCGTCGTCGTCAGATTCATTTGAGTCGGATACTGACTCGGATTCATTTGCGTCACTGCGGTTCCAAAATACATCGTTTTCAGAACCATTCAATGCAGTCGACAAGCAGCACTTCAAGAATGACTTTTTAATTATTTCTGATGGCAAATCATTCCAAGCTTTCGAAATCCATTCTACAATTGCAGCTGCTGACGCTCGTTTGATTTTGCCGCTCGGTGCAAGATGATCGTTTTCAGTCAGCCGCTGATTGTATTGTGAACAAATACGATCTTTAAAATATTTATTAACCCCGACATCAAGTGGTTGTAATTGATTTGTCATAACTCCAGGAATTACAACTAAATCCATTTTCCATTTGTCTGTTTTGTTTTAATGTTGTCAGACAAATGACCATGAAAAGCATCCAACAGTAATATACTGTTTCGTATCAGAAGTCCATCCGGTCTACGTTCGACACATCCTAACCGATCTTGCATTAGATGCTCGTCATCCAGGCGTTCTGTTGAGCTCGAACAATTACACTGTCACAGAAACTTTCTTTTGGAACAGTTTTCCTTTCAGAATTACATACGGCGATAATTTCTTTCCGTCGGCAGTAGTACTCAACTTTAACAGTTACTCTTACTTTCTCGTACCAGTTGTTTTTACCGCTACTTGTTTCTGTCCCTTCTCACTTTCGGTGTAATTTGATGGCATATCAAAGAACACAGCGACGTCATCAGCATTACCGATTTGACTGAGACAGTATTGTTTCTTTAATCGTAGATCGATTACGTAACGTTGAACTTGCACTAATTTATGCCCGTAATCCGATGGAAACTTCTGACAAATTTAGGTTCTGCGAAGCAATGATAGACATTGACGTTTCATAAATTTTTCACACCATCCACGGCTAACTTTAAATTGAAGACCATTATACCTGGTAATTCCTCTGGCCTTTAACATCGTCCATTTTTTGTCACTGGAAGACCTTTGGTGCGAAGTTCCTTGAAATGGCCAAAACAGCAGCTTCTTGACCCCGAGGGGAAGACACCTACCATGTGACGAGTCCGACCGTCACGCCACCCTCTCCTTACTAGCCCTTGAGGCTTTATCTCTCGCTTCAGTCTTCTACACTGTCTATTGTGTTCCGTTTGAACTTTAGATTCATGAGCCTTTTGAGTTTTCTCTGCCTGTGTTGCTTTTCGCCAGAGATACCCTGGTGAACGTGGTCCCTCCTCCGATTCAGGATCACTATTCATTTCCGAATAACAAATAAACACCACTAGTATAAACAAATCCATACAACCAATCGTTCTGTTGAATAACTAAATATAAACAAAATAAATAAGCCGATAAAATGATCAAATACGGCTACCGTTGCGACGCTGTAATCAACATAAACAACGGTATTAGTGAACAACTAAAATAAAATAGAAAACTCAAAAACAAATCAAAAATAACAAAATAACAAACAGTAAAATCTCAAAAGAATAAACCCATAAAACATATAATATACGGTAACCACTACCCACAAAATAACTCGGATAGGCTAGACTAGCAGCATCGATTTCCGGATATTTTCCGTGTTTTGGACCCGAAAGAATTTCTTCGTTCGTTTACAAGCAAATAATTTCTGTTTCATACTGCGCCACCGACGCACATTCGCTTCGTTTAACGAGTACAGTTTACCGATCGGCGGCATGTTTTCCGATCTGTTCAGCGCGTAAAATAACCTTGCGTTTAAGTCTATGTCGTATGTGCAACGCTTTTCCATAATGATTAAATGATTAGAAAAACACAACAGGCAGAACGGAACCCTTACGGAAAACCGACCGATTCACAATTACAGTAATATAACGTACGCCTGTTCAATATCGAATGGAGGTTTGATGGGAAACGTGAAAGAACGTTTGTCATCATGCATAGAACGCATGCACAAATTCCAGCACGATACCTCACCACTAAATTATGATGACAACAGCGATAAAGCTGTTGAGATGTAAAGCTCTTTGAAATGAGTCGTCTTTCTCACATATATTTGAGTACGTTATATACACGATGAAAAATATTCTTTCACGTTTCCTGTTTGATCTCCATTCGACGTTTAACAGGCGTAGGGACACAAAAACTTCAGCTATACACCTATAATCTATGCGTTTATGTCAAATAGCATTAGATCTGCTATTGAAGACGCACCTGACATTTTGACCCTTTAATCAGGAAAAAAAAGATGCGTCATAAATTCGAAGCAATAAAGTACTTTATTCTTACAATTTTATTTAATTCAACAAAAAAATTCCAATACTAATTTATAATAACAAAAAAATGGCACCTGCATACAATATTTTCGGCAACATGAACTAACTTTTTTTTTAATTCTAAAAGCGTATTCACAAATCAAAAAAGATAAAGGCTGAAAAATATTTTAGTCCTGCTAAAGATGCCTAAAATAATAATTTTACATATAAATGAGAAAGTTTGCTTGTATGGAGCATCAAGCAAGAACCAACCAACCGGTCTCTTCAATTTTGTAGCATACATTTGTGTTATCTTAGGAAGAGTTAGGCCACAGATCGAGACTCCAGCCCCCTTTGGGGGTGAAGTTGTGAATTAAAGAAATTCATTAGAAATTAGTTTATTTAACTCATCATTATATTTCTGACACCACGGCAACTGAAACAGGTTGGGGAGTTTTCCACGTCAAAGATCCGTGTATTTTAGTTATCGTAGTTACTAATATTCTGTATTTCGTAATTTTGTCTCTTTTTAAAGTTTTTGTAAAGCCTGAATACCTTAATTTTTATTTATCAGTATTCTCACAACCATCAGGGTTAACTTTTTTCTTTTTTTTTGCGCACAAAGAAGTGTCATTATCTTATCTCCCAAATTTCGGTGGATTTGGCAAGCCGATATGCAATATCATCAAGTTTGGCTCCGTAAAGAAGACAAATGGGAAACCGTTTCAAACCGTGATTTTCACAGTACACCGAGCATGGGATGCTTATTGTCTTGAGAATAGGTATGTCGGTTTTAGCAGTGATTTTATAAATCATGTTGGGTAACTTCCAACCTTTTTTGGTTATGGCAGTTAAACAAGTACAGCGTACATTACGTTAGTTTATAAAACTTTACCTACATTCTGCAAAATGGCGAAGTATTTATCCCGGCGTAATATGTTTTCGGATTGGGATAATAGTTGAGAAAGCCAAGAAGCAACAAACCGGTGGCAATTTGGTGAAGTAAATTTGTGTACATATCTTTTCACGATAAATAGTTTAAATATATTACTTAACGTATATTTATATAAATATTTATTTTTATTTCTAAAAACACTAAATACTAATTTTATAACATAAAATTTGACTCATTTTTTTCAATTTTGACGCTTTTTACTTTATACTTTGAAAATTGTTCTATTAACGAATATTGTTAACAGAAAAAAAAGTTATGATTTATTAATCCACTAAATTCGAGTTATATGCTAGGAAAGCAAGTGATGTGGAGTTGTAACTCGACATTAATTGACAAAAAAAAACTTTTATTTATTGCAATAATTTCAATGGCCTATGATATATAATAATAATAGCAATAAAAAGACAATAATCTAAACGTACACATGCAATAAATGCTAATTTACCATTTAGACGTTTATATAACTATCTTTTTAGATAGCTGTAAACAGATCGATAGCGGCCCTTCGTCTAAATAAACACTACGATTTATTACATATTATTCCTACGTCATATCATTTCTGCGCATGCATGTTTCTATTTGATTGATATATATATATAATTCAAAAATATCATATATATATATATATATATATATATATATA
This sequence comes from Lycorma delicatula, assembly GCF_047948215.1. Classification (NCBI taxonomy): domain Eukaryota; kingdom Metazoa; phylum Arthropoda; class Insecta; order Hemiptera; family Fulgoridae; genus Lycorma; species Lycorma delicatula. The sequence goes on along the minus strand of NC_134457.1, from coordinate 81,505,572 downwards.
TATATCAATCAAATAGAAACATGCATGCCCAGAAATGATATGACGTAGGAATAATGTGTGTATATATATATATATATATAAAAATCAACTTCGCTTCATCGAATTTCAGATAATCTGTAGTGACGAAATTTTTTGATAGAGATTTTTTTTAATAATAAACAAAACTTGAAAAATTAGACCCGCTATATAAAATAATCCTTTTAAAAAAACAAGCCCGATTAGAATGATCCAGCAGCAAGGGACTCTGTCCAGGTTCTGCGATAAGTAGGGAGAAATAAACTCCCGTCAACTTTGCATTCCATTGCAGAGATTTTTTTTTAATCCTAAACAGTTGACGAAGATTTCAAAACTGTCGAGAGATATAGAACTCGAGCAACTATATATATATATATATATATATATATATATATATATATATATATATATTACCGAAAGGAATATTAAATGTCCTTTGATGGAAATATTATTATTACCAGGGAAAGGAAATACGACCTTATAACCAAAATCTTTTACAAAATAATTAAAAAAGAAGAGATTTTTATTTAGCGTTGGCTAGATCAGATATCAAATTAGAATATAAGGTCAATTTAATGTTATATTAAATGCTAAGATGCATACATAAAAATTAAAAAACACGACTGCCAAAAAAAAAAAAAACACATTGCTGACAAGCATTGCTCTTTAATAAAGGATAATTAATAATAAAAGATAACTAAAGAGCATGCGGGTAACAATTTTGTATGTAGTACAATTTCTTTTTTAATTTATTTAAACATATATATATATATATATATATATATATATATATATATATATTTATTTATATTGTCTTGACACTTCCGGTAACGTAAGGATTCCAACGCGAAGTCATACATCTAAATCGGTTAAGCCGTTGGCAACTACGACTGACAAACATACATACATACACTCTGTATTTAGGGTGTATGTATGTATATACACCCTAAAAATACACTATACTTCTTTTTGGGCAGTCGTGTAATTATAAAAAAATGTAATTTTTTGATTATTTCTCAGAACGCGAAAACAAGATAGAATTGTAGAATTAATTTAAGGGGGGATTAGTTTCTATTCGAGAGGTGCAATGCCAAGTGTAGTTTGACTAGATCAAACAGATTAGAATAAAAATTCAATTTAGTTATATAATAAATGCTAAGATTCATAAATTATAATTATAAAAAATATAATTTTTTGTTTACTTCTTAGAACGTGAAAACGCGATAGAATTAACTGAAGGAGGTGGGATTAATTTCTATTCAGGAGGGTGCAATAACAAGCGTTAAATGCCAACACTTAAATCATGTTTAAAATTACACAATACATTGTTCAATAAATAGTTACATTTCTACCTTTAGAAGTCACAACCAATTTAAAAACACCCATTATTAATTTTTTTTTGGCGCAGGCTTCAATAATAGGAATTTAAAATTGAAATAATTATTTAAAAAAAAAATGGAATCGACATCAAAATGCGCTAAAAAGTAAGAAATAATTCCGTCCACATAATTTATTTCTTAAACACATTTTTATCTACAAAATTAATTTCTAAATATAGTATAAATTTGTTCTCCAATACTATATAAGTGTACTTCATAAAAACAAACACCGATATTACATTAGTGGAATTCATATTTATGTGCTTTGATTGCTTTTCCGTTTGCGAATATTACGTTTTTACGCCATCTACAGGTCCATTCAAGTATCACGTAAGTATGATCATGTATTTTGGCAACGATTCAAAAAAGATAGCAGCCAAAAAGGTTGCTATCGAGCATGAACTAAGACTATCTGAAATGCTGGGTGTACGTGCAATTTTTTCCTCGCTAATATCCATTAAATTTTCGCAGGAAAATGTTTTTATTAAAAAAAAGTACAAACTACTTGAATGTATGATTATGCTCGAAGTAATTACATATAAATGGTGTTGACAAAACAATTTTTTTTACATATCTTCAGATCATCATTGAAGATAACGTAATTTTTCGTTAAAAAAATTATTCATGTTACTTGGAACTTTAAAAAAAAATAATTTTCTAAATACTCGAAAACGGGGCCTGAAATTTGATTGCGAAATCTAATTTAGAGTAAGGTTTGGGTACACATTTTTTTTTTTTTAATGAGATCGATTTGAGAATATACTCTTTTTTGAAATTAATTTTTAAAACATATAATATTTTGTTTAAATACACTTTCGCTTCTAGTCTTATTGAGTTGGAGACAGTACGTACTTTCGTTCATTAATTTTATGATTACTCCAATAATTAACTTTTTTTTCTTTTTTTTACTATAAATCTAATTAATTGTGTAAAATCATTACTGTAATACAACTGGAAATTCAACTAATATAAAAACCGGATAATTGGAAATCTTAAGTGCTAACGAATTTTTTTTTTTTAATTTAGAAATAAAAAATGAAGAAAATTTATAAAAAGTTATAATTGCCTTAAGGCAAAATTTTTTAACATTAGCATTGTAACCGGTTGTTAAATGAAAGCTTCGTTGACAAAATACTGAACATTTATTAACTTCAAATCAATAGGTATGTAGATCTGTGCTAAACTTTACAATCAATAACTTTACAAGCAAAACTAAACCGATCGATCGAATCCGATCGATCAGGTGTAACATACACTGATTAATGTAGTAAAAGAACTGTATGAAAACCTGAACTGTAAATGCTTTGCATGAAAATTACTTAACAGTAGAGTAGTTTTCTAGGCGATTCGTAAAAAAAATTTTACTACTGATATAAATGACGGTAAGGAACCATTTCTTCACGTAATCCATTAACACATTTACAAAATCGTCCTACTTAATTGTACGGTATTATTTTATTTCAATACAGTTTTATACAAAATAATTGCGTATTTATTTAGTAACTAATTACCCGTAAAGTATTATTATATGGTAAAATAAAACTAATGTAAAAACAAAAAAAAAAAAGGTAAGCGTTATGATGCCCGCATGTTATGTTATATTTCTTATCTTATAATAAGGTATTGTACTTTTTTTTTGTTAGTGCAGTAGAAATGTTGCTCAAGTGGGACATGACTGGATTCACCTGGCGTGCCGGTGTTAGTAAACTTGACATTCACTCAGCGCACCGCGAACTTTACTGTATTCTCTTACTCTGCGGTTATTCCCTTTGTGTTTTATTTTGTTTTGTTTAGTAAACATTGCGCATATAATAATAATCACAATGCGAGAAATTAGATACTGCAATTATGATAAGATTTTAACATATTGTTTTCTTCTAAAAAATTTCTTTAAACTATTTCCAGTGGATTTATAAATGAAAATATTTATTTATAAATAATTAATTTTTAAAAATAAGCCTGAAGTTACTCGTATAAAAATATTTGTTATATCACTCATTTTAAGCTCTATAAGTATTTTTAAGATAAAATAATTCCTTTTTGTTGAAAAACAATACCCAAAATTATGTATTCTTTTTTTTCACATTTTATGCAACAATATTTATTTATGACTTCATGATACGTAGTCAAATAATTTTAATAAATCCGATGTGAACACTATATGATTTCCCTGTACACCTATTAAATTACATATACAACACCTTTTTTTAAATGAAAAGTACATAAAATTCTATTTCATTAATAACTTCTGATATTTTTTTCATTTTTTTATTGTTATTATTTATCGGAATTTTTTTTTACAATCAGAGGATAATAATTATTAATAAATCAATACATTTAAATTAAAAAAAAAGTTAAAAAAAAGGGGATGAAATCTGATTCGAAACGATGTGCCTTCCCCTTGTAAGATACAAATATTTCATTAATTAAAGTTTTATTTGGCTATAACTCTGGAACCAATGAAAATAAGTACCACTTATTATATATTGTTGAAAACCTCTCAATTAGAGCACAATACTCCACTTAAGAAAAAATCCAAATTATTTTGAACTTTTTTTGGATACATTTGGTTCAATCGATTGCAATCAATAGGGGAGTGTACAACTAGATGTTATAACAGTTCTAAACCCAAAATTTTAACATTTACGGCTACTGGCTTTTGAGTTAGGCGAGATAAATAGGTACATACTCAAACAGAAACTAGTCAAAATAAATATTTCCGTTGAAATCTGAAAACCGAAATTTTTTGTGATCACAATACTTCCTTTACTTAAGGAAGTAAAAAACTGTTATATTTCTATACTTGTGGAAGACTTATTGAAAGTTATTCCCGGTGAGAGTTCTGTGTTCTTGTTCTTTTCCAAACATATACAATAATTAATAGTAAAATAAGTGAATACAGAATGACTTTTGTTGGTATATCAATCAGTTCCGCCCTATGTTTGACACCTAGGCTACTTGTATCAATTCTTGCCGAAATTCATTTAAGGATATTTTTTTTTTGCTTGATGAATTAATTCTCACAGAAGCTTACAGAGAAGCTTGTATGTGGGAATTTTATAATGGAATTTGGTAGAATATGAAAAATGCCATGCCTGACCGGGATTAGAACCCGGGACCCCCGGATGAAAGTCCCGAGATGCTGCAATTCCATCACGTAGATCGGCAAAATTTTGCATTTTCCCAGATTTGTCATTTCTTTAAAATTATTTATTTTCTTTTCCTTCATGTGCAATTCAAGTTTTCCAATATTATGAGCTAATAAATTTTTAATTTATTCCAAGAAACGGAGATACACTTCCCATTTTAAGTTTGTAATACTTTCCCCACTTGATGTTATTTGATCTTCTGAGGATTGAGCACGGCATTGTTTCGGGAATCAAATAAGAAAAATAATTCCAGGTCCAAATATTTGTAATATTTGTGTTTCCTTGTTTTTTCATTAATTTTTTAAATCTTTTGAGTTGTTGTTGTGAAAAGGCCGTAAGTTATTATTTATCTCTTTTATAAACAGATTATTTCTTTTATATATTTTTTTTTAATTGTTTGGTCTGTATTATCATTGAAAAAGATTTCAAACAACAAATTTTTTTTTTTTTAATTTTGGATAAATCCCCATATACAAGGGAAAACATACGGATAAAATTAATCTTTAAGAAAATAATTCCTAAGTGGTGATAATAAATTTAAAAAAACTTTTTAAAATTGTTAAAAAATAGGAAAAAAACAGCCACAGTTCTTAACAAAGCTGTATTTTTTAGGAGGGATGAAAATTTGGCTAACGTTGTTTTCAAGAAAAACTAAACAGTAATGGCTATCAAAAAATTAAAATTAAAATGCAATGGGTAAATTGCAAGGCGGGTTTAATTTAAAATATTTTTTTTTAAAAATTAGTGATTTGAAAGTCGTCTACTGATGTAAAATAATATAAATGTAAACAAATATCATTAACTCCTTTTCTAAAATAAGATATAGCTGAAAAAAGAGAAACATCAATTTTTTTGGGGGGGAATGAATATTAACAAACATTTTTGGTCATTTGTGATCTTGATAAAAGAAATTTCAACTTTTGTAAGAAACCCTTTGGTAAAGTAGTCCAGAAAAATTTGAAATTTTATTTCGGCCAAAAACCCCCATGCCTTTTCTCAATTTTTGCAAAAATTTAACACATTCTTTCCCCCGAAAGTACCCTAGACAGATCAATCACTTTTTCGGTAAGAAAATCGGTAAGAATTACCGGAAGATAATCGGTAAACGGAGTCCAGAGTTATAAGACCAAATACAAACGCACAAACAATAATACATACGCACAATCGTCAGTCTGACAAAAATAGATTTCTTTAACTTGGGAGGATAGGAATAAAATTTTTTTTTCGAAGATTATTTAATTTTTTAAGGCAGAAAGTTAAAAAAAAAAACAACATTTTAATGATTTTTTTTTTTATCGATCTATATACTTTTCCGTTATAGTTATAACCGGGAAAGTAAAAATGCTTCCATGAATATTGTAAAAATGTCAAAAATTGTATAATATTATTACACAATTTAAATTTATTTAATTATTACTATTAAATGATAACTGCAAAGTTAAAAAAAAAAAAAAAAAACAGTTACATTAAATAATGGTTAGTAAAATTTAATAACAGTAATTTAACAAGAGACGTCCAACGTATTAACAATTTACCACAAGCCTTATTTTTTTATAACAATTAAGATCATATTCAACTTTTATTTCTCTTTTCTTATAAAAATAATAATAACACAAACATCCTTCGTGAATGAAAACTTATTATGTTGTAATTTATTTAAACAAAAGTAATTTTAAAGCAAAACACTATATTTAATTTAGGAATTTCTCGACTGACAGGAAAATAAGATAGAAAGAAACATAACACAAAAAAAAAATATATTTTAAAACGCACACTAATTTACAAAACTAACGATAGAATTAATTTATTTTTTTATTTTCTTCATTATTTTTAAATTTAATTCGGCAAAAATTAATTTATGTTAATTAAGTGAATCATGCTTTTTATTAATTATCTTAAAAACTATTTAATTAATTTTACTACACGAATATTATACCATCGGCTTCAATTAAAAATAAATCTTGTCTTACCGACAACACATATTTCAATAAAAACTACATTGTATTATTAATATAATAATAATTATAATTATTAATATAATAATACATTGTATTATTCAATACAATGTATAGTGTTCACATTCTTCAACATCAACCCGTCTGCAATTATAATTATAGTTTAGTCAAAAGTTACCTCATCCTCAAGAGTAACGAACATTCCCCACAAAATTTATCAGAGAAAGTGAGAAGTGGTTTCCCGTTGGATTCTTCACTGAACCGAATGTAGGAATACAAACTAGCATCTCAAACCCACCAAAATGAAGATACATTCAGCTTTAAAAATGATATTTTCATTCTCTTCAGTGATTGGTGTACATCATTACTTTAAGAGGAAAGAACTGCGGTTCGTCTCATAATTGTCAACTGCTTTATACGGATTACAGGCGTAGGAAAAAAAGTGTAAACAACAAATCAATGTACCCCTTTCTGTAATTAAATAAGGCGTTATATAGACTGTTCTAAATCAGCAGAGGAATAATTCATTCACAGGTTTATGTAAATTCTGTAAAAAAAGTTAGCGTCTGTGGAAACCAAATCGAACCTATGCCGTCTTTTCATACTAAGATTCGATTACTTTTTTCATAAAATTGGATTACGAAGACAGTTTTGGTCTACTGATCTTAATATAGTTGTTTAGAAATAAAAATTTCCTCTGTTAACCTCACTGCATTAGTTTTCCTGCAAGTCTCATTTTTTCTATCGCTTAAGTTACGATATTTTAATTAAATTAGACAAGCAATTTATCCCATCATTACCTTTAATTGAAAGTTGTGAAAATGAAATTGAAAATTGAAAGTGAAATCTCCTTATTCGCGCTTCCCGTATTCGCGATTTCGTTATTCGCGGTGTAATATTTTACGATGTCTTTTCTATATTCACAGCTACAATTTTCCGTATTCGCGTACATTAAATTACGCAGTGACATTAAAAAATAAAAATATTAAAAGATTTAATGGCACAGATAGAATATGAACGTGAAGAGGTACAAGATACGCTCCCTGGAAAATTTTTAAATGTCAAAACGATTACAGAAAGCATTAAACTATCCCATAATCTTATCCGGTTTTTTATAGATCCATCTTTGAACAGAAGCTTAATCTTTAAGCGCAAAACTGAAGCAAGAATACATAGAACTTTCGGATTTAAAAACAAGAACGAGACAAGGAAAAATTAAACTTTTTGTAAATGCAATCCAAAATACTGCAGGTTAGTTTTGTAAATTTCCTTTACAGTAATTTTAGTTTTGGTGTACGTAGTACCGTAGTGCTGTTTTTTTTTTTTTTACTTTTTAAGGCGATTACAGAGCACGATTTAAACATGTAATACCGTTTTCTAATACAGTACATACTGTAGTGAGTTTTTAAATCAAACAGTTCGGTAGGTGCTTACGAGTAAATTAGGAAATATACTGTATTCTGTTGAATATCTTTTATATATTGTACCTATGTATTGTACTAAACCAGAGTTACAATTAATTTTACAGTCTGTATTTCATCACTAACATCACCCCAAGTAAATGCGCATGATTTTCTTTTATTTTACACAGAACCTAACCATTCTTCCTTAAATGAGTATTAGTTCCGTTCTATATTCGTGGTTTTACGGTCTCTAACCCCCGCGAATAAGATTTTACTGTGTATGATTACATTAAATCGTATTTTAAAATAAAAATCTAATATGGACACTACATGACTTCCTTGTACTCCTACTAAATTACACATACACATTCTTTTAAAATGAAAACTACATACAATTTTATTTCATTAATAACTTCCAATATTTTTTCATATTCTTTTTGTACTGTTATTATTGAATTATTATTTATTGTAATTATTAATAAATCAATATATTTAAATTTAAAAAAAAGTTAAAAAAAGGAGATGATCAGATTCGAACCGATGTGACTTCCCTTTTAAGATCCAAATATTTCGTTAATTAAAGTTTTATTTGGCTATAACTGTGAAACCAGTGAAAATAAGTACTACTTATGAAATACTGTTGAAAAGCTCTCGATGAGGAGTGATTACTGCAGTTAAGAAAAAGTCCAAAATCCAAATTTTTGGGGAGTTTGGGTTTTTTAAGGTAATTTTGCTCAAGTCAATTGCAATTAAAAGGGGAGGTTCACAACAAGATGTTACAAAATTTATAACTAAAATTTGTCCAAAAATGTCAACATCCTACGGCTAATCGGTTTTTGAGTTATGCGAGATACATACGTACATATGTACCGATATCACGCCGAAACTAGTCAAAATGGATTCAAGGATGGTCAAAATGGATATGTCCGTTGAAATCTGAAAACCGAAATTTTTCGCGATCACAATACTTCCTTTACTTTATACAAGGAAGTAAAAAAGACATCCCGAAATCAGTTAATTCCAAGTGATAGATTAACTCTAACTCTGACGCAAAAGCTGGCAATTAAGTCTACACAAATGACGTAACTGGTGATGTCAACCGTCTTAAATCACACGTGCCCGTATTTATTTCTCGATTCCTCGGTACAAGTTAGGTATACCAACTAGATAGTATGTTCTTTTATGAAATGGAGAGATGTATATACAACCAGTAGACCACCATCCACTGCGCTTCATGCAGAAAGGCGTAAAAGGCCGCCGATGTTACGTGAAAGAGAAAGAAATTACCGGTTATCGTCCATGGAGTGAGAAATGTCTCTCGCTTCTAATCTATATGTTTAACTAACCTAACACTGTAGAAATACTCACGATTTACATACTCACAGATTTCAAGCTAAAGTGTATGTTTAAGGGTTAAAAACAATGAAATTAATTTTAATCTTTGAGAGGTTACAATATTTTTCTATATCGTATATTAAACACTATTTAGGCGAGAATCGCCATTTATTTTAACGAGTACAAACGTGCAATATTACGTATCACATACTGAAAGAGAAACCTATATAAAAGTAAGAATAAATAGCGTCTTAAATTACAAAAAGGAAATTTATTTGTACCAAAATACCTTCACGCTCACGCGTAAGTACGCATGTATTAAACACGATGGAAAGTGACTGACTGATTTACGGTAGTTCAAAAGATTTATACAACTCATCAATACGTGCACAAAATAAACAACTAAGTTATTAAAAGGCCTATTGGAGGAAGGCTGGTGATTTCCGCCGTACTAAAACATCCTCATTAAATTCCAAACAAATTAGTCGTACATAAATTTTCAGTGACTCTACTCCAGTCAGAGCAGTATAGTTAATGGAAGCAGTTTAATTTTATGGCTTTTTTTCTTACATAGGCCAACAATACGGGATAGAAGATACCCACAAAAACCCAGCTAACATTTCTGAAAAATACACAAGCAAATTTTACACAAAAAATATTTTTCGTACTCTTCAATTGAAGTTTCATTTTAATTATATTAAAATCTTCAATGTAATCCAATCGATAGTTCAGATAAAATTTCCCAGTTTCAGTGATAATCAATTGTCGGATAAATTATTTTATCATTAAAAAAATGCAGATTCAAATAACACAAAATAAAAAATCATGTAAAAGTGAAAAATTAATGATTTAATACTACAAAAACTGTATTTTAATTATTTTATTACAGAGTACTCGCTTTCTGTAAATACTTTAAGAAAAACAACTTAATCAAAAAACCAATGTTAAAACAAACTAAACAACATCCACTTAACCCTGACAGATTTTCTTTTTTAATGTAGTTTACAGAAAAATTAACTTTTAAAAAATTAACTTTAATTTTACGGTTGATAAATTCTGATAAACATCAACCAGTAACGTAGAATAAGATTAAAAATTCATGAATTTTTAAAACTTTTAAAAGTCAATCTCATAAGTAACTACGTAAAAAGTGAAGCAAATTAAAATGTTTAGCCACTGCAATAGTTTGTTTTTTTTTTTTTAATTACTTTGCAACCTCTGATAATGTTTTTTTACGAACACGAAGAAGTAAAAGTTTTGATAGATTAAACAAATACCAGTAAATACCACTAACATCTATTTAAACGATAGATAAAGTTAAAAAAATATAAGTCAAAAGAATAATGTATATGCTTAAATACATGTAAATAGATGTACCCAAAATCCAACAACTCTGTTTCTCAAACACGTTTTTTATTACACTTTAAAATTAATTTAACTGTTGAACATAATCGATTCTCACGACGTCAAATTTAACGAAATACACAAATTTAACGAAATACCCGTACAAAAACACAAAAAAAGACAAATATTGATTTAATAAAAACCATTCTTTTAATATTACTAGGTTACTTATACATCCACCAATCATATAAATTCATGAATCAGTAGCTACCGTTCATTACAATGAAAGCAATATTAAACTGAATAAAATTATAATGCTGATAACTTTTACAAATTATTTTTAAGGAAAATTCGTGCATGTAGATGTCAGTTTTCTACTAAGCGGCAGACATAACTAAAATGACGCTGAGTCAACGTGAAAAGGAATTCTACTACTAGAGTACGCGAAAAAACCCAAGTCAGTTGTGACAGTTCAAAAGGAGTTCTAAAGGAGGATTCAGCTGTGTGTAGTAGTATCATGATATAGCATGAAAAATCTCGATAAGTGCCGTCTGTGATGAAGTGCCGCTTCTTGACCAGAAGGCCCAAATTGACCTGTATCAATATTCCTGACATGGATGGGAAGATTCTAACCCACCGGATTGGTCTAGTGGTGATCTCGTCATCGTAAATCAGCTGATTTCGAAGTCGACAGTTCTATGGCTCAAATCCTAGTAAAGGCAGTTCCTTTAAACGGATTTGAACACTAGATCGTGGATACCGGTTTTCTCTGGTGGTTGGGTTTCAATTAACCACGCATCTCAAGAATGGTCGACCTGAGACTGTACAAGATTACACTTCATTTACATTCATACATATCATTATAATTCATCTCCTGAAGTAATACCTTACAGTAGTTCCGGAGCTAAATAGAAAAAGAAAAGAAAGGATGGGAAGATTCCGACACTCATCAGATATAAACTTAACCGATATAGAACTGTTCAGGTTAGGCTAGTAACGTAATCCACTAAGTCGTAGAGAGGATGGTTTTCCATTTATAAGCTATTCACGCATACTATGTAAATCCACCATTTTTAATTAAATTATAAAGAATAGTTTGTGATACCTCAGATTGTATCAGATTCGAAAAGATGGGTATAACAAAATGCTCATCAAATTAATATAACTTTGATATGCTATACCTTCGAGTTGGATAACCTTTAAGATATACTTAAATTTTATGTGTCGGAAGTAGTGACCTACACACGAATTAAAAGAAAAGGGTGAAATTTTGTCAATAAATGAATTTTAAATTTACTACATAGCTATATTGTTCAATTAAACATTGAAGGGTCGACTGAATAAAGTCAAGTAATGAATGATTTAATGACAAACCATTATCGTTTAGAATCTTGAGTGTATCTTATACTTTTTTTTTATCTAATTGCCTCCATTTACCGCAGATGCAATTATTTGTACGCTTGTGCAAGTGCGTAAGTCTGTTAATTACGTACGATTTGCTCGAACATTATTTTACGTATATATAGTATATATAATTCGATAAAGATTTTATCACAGTGTTCAGGTGGAAAATTTTAAAGCTTACAGAAATCGGAGCATGTTTTTCTTGTAGCATACTCAATTTCCTAAAAAATATTTCATCTAATTTCACTTTTATTAAAACAAGGGAGACAATTATGATCTTAACGCAAAGTGTTAATATATCCGTAAAGATCGTGTTGACGTTATACGTTTGTTTTATGTCAGACAAAAATTAATTTTACACTGGCGCTCATATATCAACCGAAATAAACTTTATACTTCAAGTAAATAAATAAATAATATTTGCATTAATACCCAAACATTAAATTTATATGTTATTCAGTCACTATCAAAGCTATTTGACCTTCAAATAACGTCATTTCCGACAATCAATTATGACTTACTGACCAGAATAATGAATCATTATATAATAAATAATATTGAATTAAATGATAGAAATAAAGAAAAAAGTATTATTTGAGTTTTTATGTTTATAATCGACTACATATCTTTACCCGCAAAAAAATATAATATATTATTTCGTACAATTGTCTATATAACGGGTCAATTAAAAAAAATATATATTTCAAAACGATAATAAATTTGTAAAAGGTCTTTCAAATTCGGCGCAAAAAATTGACAAGATTGTGATGTCGACGTTGATATTTTTTTTTCGAGATTTTTATGGTGTCCATAATCGGCCAAACAAATGCACAATTCATCGTTACGTTAAAAATTCAAATAGAAGGTTTACTGATTGGACTCTAGCAGCACGAAGTGGCTAAATTTTCATTAAAAAAACCATCTTTTCATACGAGCCTCATTTTTTGCTTAATAGCTTCGTAAACAAGCAAAATTCCCGTATTTTGGATGATTCCAATCCACAAACAATTCAGCAACGACCAACACATCCGAAAAAAAAATCACTGTTTGGGGTGGATTCACAGAACACAGACACTGGATATTTATGTGCGGTTGATGGCACCATTGGGTCATTTCTTTCCGAAAAAATGAGCAAGGAGATGCTGTTACAGTAAATGGAGAACGCTATCGAGCTATGATTTGTGATTTTCTGTTTGTAAATTTGAAAAATTTTTGTTTGATATAATGAGATAATATTTCAACAGGATGATTCCACCTGCCGAAGAGCTGATGAAACCATTCTCTTATCACGTCAAAAGTTTGGTGATTCGATAACTTCAGGAAATGGTAATAATGTCAATTGGCCACCAAGATCGAGTGATTTGACTACCTCAGCCTTTTTCTCTGGCGTCATGTTAAGTCACAAGTTTATAGCAACAAGCTAACAACTGATGACTTGAAAGCAAATATTCGTCGTATTATTAGCTGATGTGTGCGAAAGAGGCATACAAAACTTTGTCGATAGACTTGGCCATGTCAAACGAAGCCGTGAAGGCCATACTATATGAATGGATATTGTTTTTTTAGACATAATGTAATGTTATAGGCTTCAAATTAAGAAAAAGAAAATTGTTGATATTACACATCCTTTTTTTTACTGCAATTTTATTTTATACGCTTAAAATTAAAGACTATAAATTACGTTTATTCCAATATATATTATTTTTTTAGTTATAAATAACGGTACAAGAATTCTATTTTTACTTTTTTTTCAAAGTAATAGTTTTTTTTCAATCTTAACTAAATGTAATCATTATAAAATTGAGAATATTTGTACGTACGTTCCACTTTAACTCGCGAATTGTTCTAACAACAGAAATAATTTCTTTAGATCCTATAGAATTCTGAAGAAAAAACAGAAATTATTTTTTTAACCTCCCAGAACCCTTTACGCTTTCTTAATAAATAAATTTAAATAAATTCTTAAAAAATAATAAATAAATTTTACAATTTACAACTGGATACTTTTCAAAAAGCGTTCTACCTTGAAAAAACATTACGAAATACGGCATGTCGCAGACTTCAGTCTAAGGCATTATTTAAGAAATGTATTTATTTTTTTACAATAATCTAACTGTTTATTTTTAAAAAGTATTCGGCTTTCTTTCTAACTTCAAGAAAAATTAAAGAAACACAGTGGTGTCAAAGAGTTCGAAACCTCTTGCCATTGAAACTCCTTAAATCCCAGTCAATTAGCAAGAAATAAAAATTATGAATTCAAATATTTTTTTTTTATCAAAAGGTACTGGTGTTCTCAATACTCTTTTCCAATTAGTGAAGTCTAAAACTCCTAATATATACCCAAACGAATCTTTCCTTTTCAATAATGGCAACCTGTCTTGCACATCAAAGTTATAAAAAATCAAAATCTAATCGGAGAAAATTCAAACTTTGTATTATGGAATTATATTTATAATTTCTGTAAATAGTTTTTAGTAACAATAACAGTCGGGCGAAGCCACCTGTACTATGTTCATCAAAATAGATGGACAGATTAAAAAAGTTACTCAATTTTTTTTTTCTTAAATTCATTTCACAATAACAGTATGGTGTTCTGAAGGCAATAAACATCAACTACGCTCTTACTAATACTACGCTAATACAGATAAAAATCCTAATACGTTGTTTTTAATTAAAACTTATAATTTTTTTTATTTACTTAACATTAATGTATCACAGTCTACATAGTTTCATAATTTACCCGCGATTAAAAATACATGTGGTACAAAAATAAACATGGTTTAGTCAATGTAATCGCATATTAAATTTCTTAATGTAAACAATAGTAAAGTAGAATACTCATAATAAAGAAAATAATTTAAAACGGAGGGTAGAAAAATAAATAATATATTTTGTAATCCTTAATTTAGATCCGTTAACAAGTAACCTTGCAATTAGGGAGGATAAAATAAAATAATAATAGTTAAAAATAAAATTTAAGTTAGCCCATGACCTACTTTGAATTATTACCTAGTTTAAAAATAAACTTGCGTTATAACAACTGTTGCAGACATCTTTATAAAGAGCTGTCACGATATGAAGAAAAACAACAGAACTAAACAAAAAAGAAAACCACAAAAAATCCTTGAAAATAGTTCAATTGTGTTCAACTTCATTTATTTCAGCTAAAAAGAGGAAATGATGGTTTAAAAAAAAATATACAAAAACAAAAAAAACAGATGGAAAAGTAAAAACCTTCAACTTCTTCAACTGACCCACATCAGTTTAATCAATACTGCAACATAAAACACTAACACGTCTATCATGTCATATCATCAATAATATATATTTAATTTAATTTATATTTTATAATTTTTATTTATATTTAATCTATTTACATAACCAAACAATTAGAAAAAAACCCGATAAAAATTAAATAATCTTAACTTTAAAACAACCATAAGTAGCTCTAAAAACTTATAAAAAATGCTCTGTATAAGCTAATAGTCGTGACAATTTATAAAAAAAAAAAACATTCAGGAAATGGATTCGAGAAATATTTTATATCCAAAATCATCGAAATTTTCCTATGGTCTATTTTTAAATAAAATACTGTAGATGTCTGATAATTTTAGAAAATCTGAACTGAGACAAGCTTGGATTACGATAAATCGAACCGTACGGAAACATGAAAAATTACAAAACTAATATTATTACTTCACTTATCTATACTAATATTATAAAGAGGAAAGATTTGTTTGTTTGTTTGTTTGTAATGAAGTATTGAATAGGCTCCGAAACTACTGGACGGATTTGAAAAATTCTTTTTCCATTAGAAGCCGACATTATCCCTGATGAACATAAGCTACTTTTTACCGCGTTATTTAAGCAACATATTTTAATTTTTCTATCTTTGTAATTCAGTAACTAGCAACTGTCCGTCGTCATCGTGTCTCTCTTGACGCTCGCGTCCCCACGAACGCCTGTCTCTGCTCCATCGCCGCCCCCACACACCCCGCTCGGCTAGCTAGGCAGCAGCATGTGACCTAAGCGTCACTGCAGTGTGGGAGGGGAGTCAATGTCACAAAATAAAGTGCCGCGCGGCTCATTCGCGCGGTCGCAGCGGTTTTGTGCGATATCGAATATTTTTCCTTGAAAATATTTTGAATTTTTTATAATTTTTTAATCACCACTTCATATACAGGCTAATTCCTGTTCAACATGTAAGCAAATAATTTAGTATTAGTTGTAGTATTTAGTTTTTTTATCATTTCTAAATTTCCCAAAAGATTAAGATCTAAACTTTCTAGAAATACTTTACAGGCTAAGGCAATAAAAATACGTCGTGATAGAGAATCTCCATTAGAAACTGAAAATTAATGAATTTAATCAATATTAAAAAATTAAAATTTAATCAACATTAAAAATACCTAATT
Organism: Lycorma delicatula; assembly: GCF_047948215.1. Classification (NCBI taxonomy): domain Eukaryota; kingdom Metazoa; phylum Arthropoda; class Insecta; order Hemiptera; family Fulgoridae; genus Lycorma; species Lycorma delicatula. Next base: position 81,489,173 of record NC_134457.1, on the reverse strand, counting down.
GAAATAGTAACAAAAAAGATTTTAATATCCTAGCTTTTATTTAGGTATCTCTTTTTTAGTAACCTCCTATGCAAAATAAGGGTGTATATGTGGTGTATATATGTATATGTATCTAAATAAAAAATGTGAAAATAAACATAAATCAACAAAAAAACATAAAAATACGTAAAACAACAAAAAAAAAATTAAAAAAAAACACTTAGAGAATAAAAATAGGTGTATAGAATAGTAGCTGGATACAAATAATAAAATAATCATCAAATTTATTATATCCAAACCTTCTAATATACTCTTTTTTAGTAACCTCCAGTACAAAAAGAAAGGTGTATGTATTATGTAAATATTAAAAAAAAAACGAAATAATACATAAAACAAACAAAAAAAAATACAAAATATACTGAGAGAATGAAAATATAGGTGTAAGTATAAAATATTAGCCATAGGTAAGCACAAAAAAATTACAAATATAACAAAAATATTTGTACTGCAGATACGCGCATAACTCTGAACGACTGCAACAAATATCTTATTTTTTTAAAAGGGTACACCAACCGTGCGAAGCCGGGCCGGGCAGCTATATTCAATAAATTAAGTGATTCCGATGCGGACGAAGTCGCGGGTTCAGCTATGTATCATAGTATAGTCGTTAATTTTTGCGAATCAATTTTCACAATGAAGTACTATTTGTAACAATTGAATAAATCCCACGCGGACGAAGTCGCGGGCCACGGCTATTATTTATATTTTTGAATTTCGATTTTTTAAGGAGTGCGACTGTGTACGGCGCGGCGGCTCAACCAACACAACCACTGTTATTGTACGCGACTGGCTACACCCGCCTCCGGTTACTTGACTAAAAACCATAAAAGAAAAGTGATTAAAAACATTAAAAAAAAATGGAAAACGAAGTATGGTCACCTCTAAGTGGTGTTTGTTGAGTAACGCTAAGGACCGGGAAAAAATATTTTTATCCGTACGAACTACAGGTAAGCAGTTATAACTAATATTTTTAAGATGGAGGCCGACTGTTTTGAAACCAACATTCTTGAATCACTCAAAGTTTCTGGTCCTGTACTGACCGAACTGTTGCTCTAAAGGAATTACAATACACTGATATATTTTTATAAACCGAACAGACTTCAATTTTTATTTATTATTATGATTCTACAAGCACGAATTTAATGAACACAGCGGAGTCCAAGGGGCAGAGCCCTCTGGCTATAAGGGTAGGGAAGGGAGAGCGAAACGAGCCATGACCGGCTAAATATCCCCTGACCGCGACGGGATACCCAAGTATTCATATAGCGCGGGCGAAGCCGCAACAGGGATGCTAGTTTTAAATAAACTGGTTTGAATTAAACATTTTTTAAGTATTAGTTCTTTCATTTTACACAAATTTATCTAAAATAGACACCAGTTTAGAAAATTGTCGCTAGCGCTAAATCGCTTGATTTTTTTTACATTAACTTTCGTCTTGATTAACAATAATATAAATCTATTTTATCAAAAATCTACAAAATGTAGTTAATTTTAACATTCTACTGAACTTAATATTTCTATTTATAAGTATATTTTATTTACAAAAAAAGGAACGAAGTTATGATAAAGCCTTAAAAAATTCTAAAAGAAAAAAATAAGTTCAACAAGTGCAAAATTAAAATCCACACACAGAAATACAAGGGTAAGAAGCTAATTTTGCCGCTGTAGATACATATGTGTAAGTACGAGTATATACGTATTATTAAAATTAGAAGGTTAGTAACTATTATAATGAAATAGGATCAGTGTTAATACTCAGCACAGTTTACATTACGTATTTTAAAGCCACACAAGTTTAATTTTATAATCTCATGCAGTATCATGAATAAAAAAAAATCTATAAACACCTACAAATGGGAAGTAACTACTGTTCTTACTTTCAATAAAGCAAACATTTCTAACTGTAAAGTTTAATTTTTCGCCTTCTTCCCGGACCATAATTATTCAGGGTTCCCACCTAATTTTAAGATTCGTTTTTACTGACTTTTCTTGACAAATTTAGTAAAACTTTCCTGATTCTAACAATGTTATGCTACTGCAAACATACAAAAAACACATACATATTTTTTACAGTCTCCACCCATCCCCATAGCTGCCAACTCACGTCTTTTTTTTATTATTTATTATTACATTCATTTTTAAAGTTTTTTTTAATTATTTTTTTTTACAATATACATTAAAAATTATGCTATTTTTTGTGATAAAATGTCTCAATAAATTACATCGCAAAGCACAAAAAAAACAACAATATTTAATAAGCTTTTTACGTAAAAATTAATCATGGTAACAATAAGTAACATAGATATAAAAACTAATTAAAAATAAGCTAACTAAAGCAGTTTTTAAAATAATTGGCTCGCTCCTAAGATTACTAAAAATATTTTCACAAAAACTATCCTACATATTTTTATTTTTTTTTTTGTTTGTGGGGGAAAAACGCCTGGGCGTTATCATCGCCCGGTAGTTATTATTAAAAGGGTAAAATAACTTCAAAATAATAAACCACACAGGGTATAAACGTAATATTAACCATATAACAAAAATTTACTAAAACAAGCCAAGAAGGCAAAACAAAACCCAAAACTAGTACCACAGACAAAGTTGATATAATATAAAAGCTACATTATTTTGCAAAAGTAAACAAAAAACAATATTTAACAGCTTGGTTTACAGAAAAATGATAAGCAGCACATTTCAATTTAACAAAGAATACATGTGTATGATCACAACTTAAAGGAAAACTAAAATTACTGTGACTAAAACCAATAAAAATACGAAAACTAGAAAAGAACACTTTACATCGTACAGAAAATAGACATTATTAACATATGCTTGAAAAATACTTCCTCATTATTATTCTAACGTACACCAAAAAATTAAAAAAAAAAAAATTAATAATATGGGATCTCATTACATACGTATCATTATGTACGTATAAAACACAAGGCAACTTTTCTTCAATATCTTTAGTTTTCTAATGATTCGCCATTTTCTAAAAGTTTAATTTTGGCGGATAACTGTTCTTCTTCTCCCAAGATTGTAGCTCTCAACATTTTCCTTACTTCCTCCAGTTTTTTAATTTCTGCTTGCATTTTCCGTTTCAGGGCTCTATTCTGTTCTTCAGAGAGAAGCTTTTTCTTTTTTCTACAAGACATTTTTCATATCGTTTTCTGGAGCTTCTCATTTTTTGATACTGAATATATTCTCCTCGCCCACGCCATCTACAACTGGCTAGAAACATTTTGTTGATAAATTACTGTCTCTTCGCGCAAATTCTCCACAAGGAAAGATTTGTTAATAGAAAAGGCACCTCTGAAAATGTAATTCTCTGAAATTTTTTGAATTTTTCCAGACTTTTACTGATTTTTTCTCTAAAACTTCCTGACTTTTACTAAGTTTAAACCACGTATAAATGTAGAAGTGAAAAAATAATTACAAAATTAAAAAAATAATTTTTAACTTTATTTGAATACAGAATCAATTTTCTTTTAACTTTTGAACGAAAGATTAACCCGTAAAAAAGAAATATTAACAACCAAATAAAAAGGTTACCATTTAGTTAGTTATACTATTAGAAAATATTATATTATTAGTTGCAACAAAATTAAAAGGTAATGAAAACAAACAAAAATCCTTTTTTTAAAAAAAAAAACATACACTGAATAATAATACCAAAATACAATAATTAATGATGATTAAATTAAAAAAAGTTTAATTTGTAAGGAAACACTCTTAACGAGAATTAAAGAGAATATGACATAAACGTGGATAGAATTTAAAATGAGAATTCTAACCGGTTATCAACAGTTACGGTAACAGAACCGTCTACGAAGTATGATAATCAAGGTATACCTAGTACAAAAAGGTAGAGTTTTAATATACTAAATATAATACATTTGTCGTTATATGTGTTCTATATAGAATGTGTTAAGATAAAATCACTTCATTGCTAAAATATAAGAGCTAAATATAAGCTTCTCTTTATATTCCTAAATTAAGCATTGAACTAAATTAGAAGGGTTGCTTGGATACAACGAATACTAGCTATAAAATGCTGATCCTCTCGTTTCAAACTTTTTACTTTAAAGGAAAAACAAATTTAAACTCATAATACGTACTTCTTAATAGAAATATCAATCAACAGAAGGAGGAACAGACTCAAAAACTAAGTAAATTTTTAATTCTTTGTGGCTTTACCTCGTTTGATAAATTTCGCAATATAAGCAATTTCATTTCGTTAGGATAATTTGATAAAATTTCATTATAACAAAATACACCTAACAAATTAAAATTACACTGCATATGTCACCGTTAAAGGACAAAATTATATTTTGTCATAAAATAAAATTATATTCTACAACACGCGTTTAGTTCATACTTTTTAACTTATTTTAAAAAATAAATTTAATAACATTTATGCTATGACAATGTTTTAGAATTATTTACCAGATGAAAAATATTTTGCATTTTATTCTAAACAAGCTAAATTACATAAATAAATAAAAAAAAAAAATAATAATAATATGAAATCTCATTAATAGTATCATTATGTACGTATAACACACTGGGAAACCTTCTTCAATATCTTTAATTCCTAATGGTTTGCCATTTTCTAGAAGTTTAATTTTGGCGGCTATCTGTTCTCCCAAGATTGTAGCTCTCAACATTTTCGTTTCTTCCTCCAGCGTTTTAATTTCTTCTTGTATTTTACTTTTCAGGCCTCTCTTTTGCTCTTCTTGAGAGAAGTTTTCTTTTTTCTACAAGACATCTTCATATCGTCTTCTACAGCTTCTCAATACAGTGAGAATTTTTATTCTAATGTAAACATTCTCCTTGCTCCCAGCATCTACAACTACCCAAAAACGTTTCGTTGATAAATTATAGTCAACAATAATTCTCCACAAGAAGAGATTTGTTAATGGAAAAACCACCTCTGAAAATGCAATTCTCTTAAATTTTTTACATGTTGTCCTGAATTTTCCTGATTTTTTCTAAAATTTCCTGACTAAGTTTATATTTCATGACTTTTCCTGCCTGTGGGAACCATGTTGTATGAATATATGGAATAAAACAGCAGGTTCTAGAAAATTCACTTTCTCATTTTTTTTTATTTATAGAGAACAAGTAACTGTGTAAAATCATATAAAAGACTATGAAAAATTAAATAAAGAATTAAGGGATAAGAATGAAGTTAAAGGATAATGCAAAAAATAACATTTTTTTTAAATAAATAAATTTGTTAATAGACAAATAAATTAGTAACAACTTATGAAAATTATAACTGTAGCGATATACTTCAAAGTTATTATTACATAAAATAATAAGCTGGCAATAGCATGCTATAGAAATTTAAAATATTACTGGTTTTAAGCAAGGCAAGACAGCTAGACGATCGTCTAATATGTCAATACCACTCTTAATTGTAATGCTGCTAATAAGGTATATATCAAGCACATATTTCAATAAAACACACATTTTTACTATAAAGTTTTATATCTCGCATTCTACCCGGACTATAACTGCAAGAATATTTGGAATAAATACAGCACGTACTAGAAATAACTATACACAGTAACCTAAGAACTATTTGCTGCAACTTTAAAGACTGAATCAGGGCATCAAAATAAAACAAAAATGTTTAAGTAGTGCCCTATTTCGCTTCATACACCTTCGGTCAAACATTCAGCGTTTTTTCGGTAATAATTTATGTGTTAAGATCAGATTGAAGTATTTTAATGAAATACGGAATACATTTACCAACAAAATCTTCGACAAAAAAATTTTTGAAAATATTAGCGATAGTAGAAAGATTTATAGTGTACTTAGAAAAGAAGAGGATTGCTGAGGGAATCAACAGTCCTGCTTGAATTTCTCTTGTATTTTGTTTTGTTTTTAAATTATGTTTTTGTTGTTTTTGTACTTTGTTTTGTTTTGCTTCACTGTTATCGTGCTGTTATTGTTCCGTGTATTATTTCTATGTTTCGTGTTGTATGTTGAACTAACCTTTGTTTCGCTAAGTCCTTTCAGTCTTACTTAAGGCTCGGTAAGATGTGTTTTGTTTTTTTTTCATTAAACAGTAGTACACTGATGGGAATGTTACTCGTAATATTCGCATTGGTGGCATCCTGGCCGAGGCGGACTGCAATATGTCAAAAGCGGAGGTTTCGAAGATGACCTCCGGTAAAGTCCATAAGGACTAGTAACGGAGGGGGTGGCGGTGGGTATCTTTCCCTATTTAGGATGTAATAAATATGGCTCATTATTTGTTAAAATCGCTTTAAAAAGAGCCGAGATGTGGCAGAAATTATTAAAGCAGGTTTACAGAACGTTTATGGGAAAACAACCATATGAAAATATCATGCCCGTTTTTATTCCTTCATTTACTGAAATAACAATTTTTAATAATAATTTCTATTAGACAAATTTTTTAGAATATTTGTTATGAATTTAATTTCTTGAAATTTTTGGATAAAACGCTTCCTGAGCGAATTAATAATTTAATAATAATAATTTTTGTCACGAAGAGCATGCCAACATTTCCTCACATTTTGATAAAAGATACTTCCTAAAATATTAATAACAAATTAGTTTTATTAACTAACTTCGTATTTTAAAAGCCAATAATAAACAGCTAATAAATTTCTTTTAGCTTAATTTTTTTCTAAAATATATCTGAACACGTGATTAATTCATAATTTTTTCACAATTTAAAACTTCAAAAAATCTGTTAAAAATTTTATAGGTTTTAATTTCTATCATATTATTTTTCTACAAGCGCTCTTATAAAGAAATAACTATAGATAGTTCCCACGAGGTATTTCCAAAACCTAAGGGACTGATTCAGGTTATGAAAATAGACTAAAATGGACCTCTACCACCTATATTCATTTTCTTACTGTCCACCATTTTATGTGTTTTCAATAAAAAATTAAGCTTAAGTGTAGGCACCGGACAGGAAACAGACTTTTGATATGGCAACAGGCCGTCACCACCCCTCCCCACAAATCAAACAAGGACGAACCAGCTCCACAGGTATCCCGCATTTTTAATACAAACTTTGTGTGATCAGACCCAAAATATAAAAGAAGGAATAAAGAAAGGAGCAGGTTTTCAAAAAGACGAATCCATCTACGAATCCGTAACAAAAGACAAATAAAACTTACAAGATTTCTTCAATGCCCACATCAGAAAATACACGCTCATCCGATGAACACCTACTGAAAAGATCAGGGGATTTTCATCTAGATAGAGAAAAGTACATTTCTATTTTATTCTTCCGATGTAGTTCTGGCTAAATACGAGTAGTTAAAGTTCAGTTGGATATGACTCATAGATTCCCGAATGGGAGTGAATTATTTTGGAAAATTTCAGTCTAATTTCCGACAGCATTCTAGTTTCTGAAGAAAAGGCACTGGGTTACAAAACATATATTAGATTTTTCAACGAAATATTTACGAATTTAGTAACGATTACGTTAGATTTTAACTTAGAGTTCAAATAAAATTAAGTAAACAGGTGATTTTTTTAAAACTTTTTAAATTTCGAGAAATTTTCCGAAAATTATTTCTTGCACGAAATGTGAACATTTGGATAAAAATACATATAAAAAATTAGAGTAATCTTTTATATACAATGTATATATATTTTGAATAAATGATGTTCTGAGCATAATATAAGCGAAACGTAAATTATACATGCATATATACGGTAGCATTCTAACATATAAAATGTTGGAGTAAAAAAAAGTTGGACAAATAAACAAATGGACACCGTTTGACCTTTTAATAATTTAGATGTATGCATTATTACCATAGCTACCTCAGAAGAAAAAACAAACAAATAACTTCAATAACTTCTTTTTTTAAAAAAGAACAGAAAACCAACTATGAAGACTACACAATTTTCTTATTTGTTTTCTTTTCAAAGTACAATGAATAGTTATATCAGCGATGAAAATCTATCCTTTATTACGATTATTTACGATAAACCAGCAGCAGGTGATTGCAATAATAAACTGGTTTTGTTGGCATTACGACCCCCCGTAGATAAAACGGCGTATACTAAATTGAATAATATTTATCAACGCTTTAAAAATAATAATCAATAAAAATTTTACAGCATTAAATAACAAAAATGTAATTTATCCTTTCAGAAGATTCTAATTTTTTTTCTTTCTTGTATTCATATTTGTACACGACTAGATTAGTACGTAGATTAGTCAGTTAAATACATGCAAGGAACACGTAGCTACATAGCTTAGTTAAGTAACACGTAAATTTATAAAACGAATGAATAATAAATTACATACTGGATCTAAGTCTACACTTCAAAAGAATATATAAACTAAAGCTCTGTAAACTTGAAATAAAGCAGTATACATATGCCAAACTGCAATGAGTTTTTTCGCATTAACATTACGCTGTATTAAAGGAGTGACGTAAAAATCTTTTAAATTCTACGATATAAAGTTTTTTCAACCTATTTTATATTAGCTAATCTATAAAATATATATATTATAGACAGATAGACACAGCAGCTATTCAACTGCTACTTTTATATAATTCAGTAAAAGCGCATAACGTATATTAACAACATACGGAAATAAGAAAAATAGGATTTCTGAAAAAATAATTACAATAGTAATAAGATAAGCAGCCTTTAATATAAAATGAATATAGATTAAAATCAGTTTAAAAGGCTTAAAAAAAATTTTCTAAACGCATTTTTTCTTTTAACAATGAAACAGTAAAACTTTGGTAAATTGTTACTACATTTTTTAGAGAATGTTATTTTTTTTTTATTTTACAAACTGCTACTTAAAGGTCCACAGTCAATATGAAGATAAATTCCTCAAACATGATGTAAGAGTGACGAGTTTAAAAGTGATGGAGGACCAATACCAACAATACGTCTCGCTGAATTTAGACCAGGTTATTGAAACAATAGTATAATCAATCAAAATTAATAATCCCCAAAATAAATCAATAAAAACAATTATTGAAATATATACACATAAATCAAATTAATAACAATTACAGTGATAGTGGTCATCGCAAAATCAGCTGATTTTCGAAGTCGAGAGTTCCAAGGTTCGAATCCTTGTAAAGGCAGTTGCTTTTATATGGATTTGAATGCTAAACTGTGGATACCGGTGTTCTTTGGTGGATTTTTTCTGGTGAGGGGAGGAATCCCATTTACGGACAGTGTTGCTCGCTAACAGGTTCCGCAAGATCTTGTTAATGTGCGTATGTATATCTGCGCCCTACCAACTAAACTTCCAACCGTCTTTGGTGGTTGGGCTTCATTTACACGCTAGCCTGCGCACGGATACTTTGGTGGCATCTCTGCAGAGTACTGTTGACATCGTTTCACTGTGCTGTAACCTGGTATACATAAATAAAATTAAACTAATAATAATACGGAAAGCGACCTTCTGAATAAAAGCATCGGATCGGGTGATTTATAACTGACCAAAGATTAAAATTTCCGATTATTTAAAATACTCTACAGATTAATTTTTTGAGAATAAACAACTTTCACAAAAAAAATTATTTAATTGCATTTATTTGTTAACATTTCAAATTATTACAACATTATTGTTAACATTTCAAAATACCAATTTTCTAAGCTGTAAATAAAAGAAACACTTAACTTTCGCCTCCCCAAACAGTTGGGGAAGCGAATAACACTCCCCCGATTGTTTTACGTTATGCAGAAAATTAATATATTCGTCTTAAACACTCATGTGTAGAATGACGTAAATCGAAACTAAAACTAAATCTTCTACTTTTGGATTAAAATTAAATTTTAGAAAATAACAGAAATGTTTTTGATAAAATACTGGACTGTTAGTTCATTTATTCCTACAGATACCACACACATATACAATTTTTTTTTTTTAAAGTTACAAATTTACAATCACTCACCAATCTGTCCTGAATAACGATCCAATAAACCCCGAAATTTCCCCCTTACATTTGTAAATACATAAATATGATTTTTATTCGCATACTACTTTACGTAAAACATGAATAAATTTAAATCTCCATAAATGTAACTGTCGTAAGCAACTTTAGGTCAAAATTAATTCCCGAAGATGACTATCATTCTGAAGAAAAAACAGAGTTACTAAGGAAAGTGAAGCGTATGTACATCCCACTTGGCAATTAGTTTACGAGAATTATGAGTTAGAATGGATGTGAAGAGGTGTAACGCACTGCAGAATACTATTAGAAATATTATTGGAGGGGTCCGGACATGTAAAACGTACAGCCAAAAACGTAATGAACAAAAGATGCAAAAATACTTCTGAAATATTTTTTAAAACATTAATTTATCAGCACTAGGAAAAAGGCGGACCTACAGCCCGCCACGAAAATGATACATGGTTTATGTTTCATTACATAAGAGTTTGTTAAATATCTTTGCCAATTATAACTAAATAACGTTCATGAATTTAGCGTACTAATAACAACATGAACTTTTACAACGAAAAGCTTCAAAATCTTGAACATTTTTAGCTGCTTCTTGAGTTGTGATTTTTTAACATAGCTCTAACCCCTATGTTTTCCTTTTTTACCCCCAAAACGTAATTTCTCATAAATACCATCACAATTAGAGACAATTTCATTACGAAATTACGTAATATGTTATCTACTAAAATAGACTAAAATGTTAGCTAAAATAGAAAATATACAACTATATCTATTTTTATCGTGTTTTAATAACGAATTAAAACACAAAAAAAAGGTAAAAAGTTAAAAGGTAAAAAAGGTTCATTAGGTTTTTGTGTTTTACTATGTAGCGTTTAGTTACATTTTTAATACCATTTAATAATTAACTCATAATGATTTTTCGAAAGGAGACCTATGTGACATTCTTATAATGATCATTTTGATATTAATTTACGGCTACAGCTGAGTTATAAGATTCGAACTCTAGTCATGAAATAACAGTAATTTATTATGTAAAAAAAGAAAAAGTTATTAATAACCCGTATTTATGCAAATTAAAAATAACCAATTATTTTACAGTATAGGCAGGCACGCACGACAATATTCAAAAGACTAAAATTATTGCATAGCTGTTAACCATCGAATCATCTTTAATTTTTACCGATAAATCACACAGGTGATTTAAAATAAATTACGGATATAATAATAAAAATTTAAAAAAATACTTCATTCTATTTTACTACTAACCAGAAGAAGTTTAATAATGTAAAAAAAATAATAAATAAGATTGGAGAAAATTATTTATTTAGATTATTTTAAATTTATATTTACAAAACATGTTAAACTGTAACTTACTACACAGATAAATTATTTTTTCACGATAAAACATATATTAGTTTAGGTTAGATGTAATTATGTAAGGAATACAAAATACAGCGCGTATCAAAAAAATGATCCGATTTCAAAACCATACATCAGTGCAACTACGATCACGCATGGTCAGCGAATGAAATTTGCACTATTTGAAAGTGCGCGTCCAATAGTTTCCAATACGGGCCGCCAGATTGATATAATAGCGCTCAAATGTACGGTAACCTCAATCATAAACAACATGGCATCTATGCAACAAAAGGCGTTTTGTGTTCTATAATTTACCAAGATACAGTTCGTAATAAGGGTTCAACGTGCTTTCGACAGCATTTTACGTTCGATCCACAATCGGCTAAGAACATTCGTCGCTGGTATAAACAATTTGAAGAATCGGGGTGTTTATGTAGCTTGTAGCTCGTAGCGTGTCTGGTAGCTACAACACCCCCTCCGTTCCTAGCCAAGAGTGGCTTAATCGGTTGTCAGGAGGGGGGGAAGAGTCCAGGGCGACTGTCCACTTCAGAGGAAAATGTACAACCAATCCAAAAGACTTTTCAGCGAAGCCCAAAAAAGTCCATTCGTCACGCTAGCCGAGAACTTCTGACCCTCGTATGACTATTTGGCGGGTCTTAAGATGACGTTTTCGTTTCAGGCCGTATCGATTACAACCGGTACAAGCTTTTTGTGTAATTGGAAAAAAGTAAAGATTTCTGTAATACGTTCTTATCTGATATAGAAGACGATAGAGTCTTACTGCGGTTAATTTTAAGTAATGAAGCAACATTTCATTTTAGCGGTAAAGTTTCACGTCTCAATGTTCGCGCATACAGGGACTTGAAAATTCGCAAGAAACTTTATTGCAGGAGCGAGATTCACCAAATGTTAATGTTTTTTGTGCGGTTTCGTTTACATTTATGGCCCTTTATTTTTTGAAAGAATCATAGGAACAGGGCATTCTTATCTTCAGATGCTGGCATTTTCCACAACTAAATGAAGACTGAAGAATTCAATTGTTAGCCAGATTGGACAACCACGTCGGCTCAACCGAGTTCATCGGCTTCTAAACGAAATATTGCCCCAACACCCTAGATAGGGCGTACGGGAGCCCAAAATTTGGCCCTACACTATTGGCCCCCCCAAGATTCCCAGACATTATGCCTAGTGACTTTTTCTTGTGAGAATGTGTGAAACAAAGTGTTTATGTTTAACCATTATCTGCTGATTTGGACAGCTGTAGTAACTTCTGAAACAGAAGACTATCTGTAACGCGTTGTGGAAGAATTCAGTTATCGTTTTGTTATCCGTGCACCAGATGGAATGCGTGTAGAAAATTTATAACTTGATAAGTGATAGTATGTAATTTATCTTGTAATTGTAATACATTTTCATTATGAAATAAATCTGAAAGCGAGTAATTCTTTTTGATACACTCTGTATATAGCCAACAGCCTGCAACATTTTTTCCTGCAGAATCTCTGCTTTAAAATACGTATAATGCTATACATAATTAAACACAGTTTATTCCTACAAAATAATCTACCGCATGTTTTCTAAAATTTAGTTATTCTTTATACTATAAAGATGATATGAATCTTCATATCAATAAGACAATAAGCGGATGGCATATTTATATTAAGTACAATTACTAACACACGCCCACGCGAATAAAGTATACATCTACACAGCTAAAGAATTATGCCCATGTTAAAATTAATTCAAGTGAAAGGCCTCCGGCAACTGTGACAATCGTGCAAAACAGTATAAAGGAATAAACAGTAAACATTTTGTCAGTAAGGAGAAAGTAAACTCAATTCACAAATAATTATGCATTTGTACTGTACAATATCAGATTACACGCTGTATTCTTTCATGTACACATATGTTTTCTTTTTCTTTTCTTTTGTATGATGTGAATATAAATATAATTTTTATTAGATTTTTTCAAACTATGTCACTAAGCAAATTTTTTTTTGTAATTTAAACATTCCATGTTCTTATAACCTTTATAACATTTTGTTAATTAAAAAAAAAAAAAAAAAAAAAAAAAATTATATATATATTTTTTAAATTAATTAATTAACAAATTAGAAATTAATCTGTTTAGGATTTTTAAATAGTTTAAATACCCCATACAATTTTAACGTATTAAACAATGCTATTTAATTTATTTTCTGATCAGAAAATAAATTTGAGAAAAACATTGAATTTTTATTTATTAAAATTATAATGTGGTTCTTGAAATATCGAATTAATAAAAAATTTTAACTATGTAATTCAACGTGTTTGTATAGTATAATATGAAATAACTAGCATAGTGACGGAAGTGAGGAAGCCCGAACGGTACAACATAGAACTTTTATTACACCGTTTCGCGTACACAGTATTTAATTCAATAGTATTAAATTCTTTCCATCCCATTCATTACCCGGCTAAACTAGGTCAATTTAATCTGCGATTACAATTAAAACAATTACAGTTCCCTAAAACAAAATTAAATTTGAGAGGAAGAAACAAAATGTACTTTTTCTTTTTAGAAAGGCGGTAAAAACAGTCAATATTTTTAAAAATAATAATTATTAAATGCACAGTAAACAACATAAATCGGGTAGAAATTACTAAAAAATATTTTATAATCTAAATTTTATGAAATGAGGATTATAATAATTAACACAAGAAACCCAATCTTACTGAATGACATTGAATGAGGGTATTGTAATCTGAATAATAGTACAAAGAAATCTGAGATAAACAAGCGAAGGTAACAGGGACAAAACCGTTCATTATTAAAACATGCGTAAATTCATTATAAAAATACTTTCTGCAATGTAGATAAATTGTTATCTAATTTGTTACACATATTACAACTCATTTATTCCTCCGGAATCCCAGCTTAAATATTTTGGTCACGGTTAAATGTCTCAAATGGATAAATTTATTATGAATAAAGATTCAAAACATTAACCCACCGGATTGGTCTAGTGGTGAACTCGTCATCGTAAATCAGCTGATTTCGAAGTCGAGAGCTCTAAGGTTCAACCCCTGGTAAAAATAGTTACTTTTATACGGATTTGAATACTAGATCGTGGATACCGGTGTTCTTTGGTGGTTGGATTTCAATTAACCTCACATCTCAGGAATGGTCGACTGTACAAGACTCCACTTAATTTACATTCATACATGTCATCCTCATTCATCCTCTGAAGTAATACCTTACGACGGTTCCGGAGGCTAAACAGGGGAAAAACATTAACATTTTGAATAGCTGTCTTTGAAATTCCTAACTATAAACTTCATATAAAAATTGATTTTTTAGGGCTTCTCAAACATCTTTGGCTTATACGCTCAAATGCTTCGTCACTCATTTTGGGTCGTCCGGAGAGGACTTTTTCACTTCCACGTTGCCAGTTTCCTTAAACCGCTCGTATAACCGTCTAACGCTACTTGCGTGAGGGGGGTCATTGCGATAAAACGCCGGAAAGTGAGCTGAACTGATTTATACTCCGCTAACCACAAATCGCACTGTGCTTTTTGCTGAACTGTCGCAATTGCACTGATTGACAGTAGCGCGCAGGCGTTATACCGTTGTGCGCATCGGCTCAAGGTCACGTCTACAAAAACTTGTTGATATCCCAATTATTTTGCAGTTTCAATTAATACTTTATCTCAATTACATAGGGAGATATATTTATTTTTTTTTTTTTTATTTCTGACACCTTTTTGGATGATCCCGTATCTGTAAGCACAGGTAGAGTAGTCGATGAATGATTACGCACGCGCACTGGACATACATCATTATAGACAAAGACTTGAACTGCACTGTAATGGAAACTTTTTGATAAAACTGTTATTTCTTCATTATTAATTCACACAAAATTCACTAAGAACTGTTTGTTCTTGGTAATTAGATTTTAGGAAAACTAAAAATTGGGATTTAAACAGAATCCTCCTAAAGAAAGTCAGAGATGCAATCATTCCATTGCAGTATACACCTCAACCGCTCAGATGGTAATAGTATCATAATGTTAATTTACCTCTTATTGAAACATAATGTCGTCCACAAAAATCAGTTACAATAATTACTTACCATTAAATTACGTAATGCGTAAAACGTATGTATTTAAATACGTAAAATTATAAGCTTATTTATTTATTAAAAGAACAACCAAAACAATAAAGAAACCTTTGCTAAACGTATACAATTGTGATTGTTCGATTACATGGCATACAAATACTAACAGTTTAACCGATTTTCATGAAACTTAAAGAATGGTCTGTTGGATGATCCAATTTAAACACGTCTTTAGTGGGACAAATAAAAAGTATTATCATAATCAGTACAGGATGGTAAATAACCTAAACACCATTAATATTAAAACTGAAAAACTTTCAAGAAATTCACGGTAGCTGTAGGTACGACCTAAACTACAAACAACGCCAAGCTGGTAAACCCTACGAGGGCTTAACTCTATTTAGTACTACAAGAGGTTGGAATTTTTTTTATCCTGTACGACAGTTGTAATAGTCGACTCGATTTTTAATAAACTGGGAGATAAAATACATAACTAATACATACACCGTAGGTTACAGATTGTATCACTTCCAGTTAAGGTAGGGCTGGGTAGTTCATGAAAGTCTGCTATTTCCACGTCCAACACAAATCCCGGGTAAAGGAGAGAGTTGCCCTTTAAGAACAACGTACCTGATCTCATTTTGCTCTAAAAAAAAAACAATCTTTGTTGCAGTATATATTTAATAAACCTTAATTATATTTGATTTAATATATTGTGCTGCATATATTTAATTTATCTTTGTTGCAGCACAAGATTGTCAATCAGTACTGTGTAATTCTTATACGTAAATATGACTTAACTCCAAAAGAATGATGAGTGAAACGGGCTCCCGCTGTCTGAAGACGGCCTTAAGCTTTCCCACAGCTCTATCGCTTTAAGTTCAGATATTAAAGAGTTGTGGGAGTAGCATTAAGTTCATTACTAATAAGAAATATATATTGAGATTATTAGTATATTACACAGTTAAATACTGATAAACCGTAAAAAAACACCCACAACAGCGAACAACCAAAAAAAGTATATATGGGTCGAACGCATAATCTTCTTTTTTGAAGTCTATTAAAGATAAAGCCAAATAAATTATTTTTGTATGCGACAAACATTTTATGAAATAATTTATTTCAACATACAAAATTCGGAAAATTAATTGAAAAATTGTGAATAAAACTTTTACTTGATCTCAGAATTATTTACAATACAGCAGAGAGCTTCACTGATCCAACGTTAAGCTACCGATTTAATCTAAATTTTGTAATAGTATTACAGATAATGGGGTGGGTGTAACCCATTACACCTTCGAAGAGTCATAAATAGAGATCAAGCGGTCGGCGAATTACTGGTAACTGAAAAATCGCTTTCCATTCAATTCAAATGTTATTTTACATTATATCAACGTTAAATATATCTTAAAAGTACCAAAAAAAGTAAAAAAAAAAATACGGTTTAAGACTAAAAAATAGTGCATCTAACTTAAAATAATGTTACCATAAAAACAATAAAAAATAAATTTCTTTATTCGATTTCAAAATATGGAGGAAATCTCAATTCGAGTCATGTATTTTTATCCTTATAATAGCTTTTTAAATATGTTTAAACAATAATCTTGATGGATAGAATTTGATTTTTTTTGTATGAGTCGCCATCTTGTTATCTTAAATCAAAATTTTTAATTGAAAAAACTACATTATCTAACAGACCATATGACGATTTTTACTTTCCCGTCTAGATAGCGCGGAAAGTATTGTAATCGGTCCAATTTGGGCATATGCGGTTTTCACCGGATCTTGACGTTCTGACACCTAAGGAACCCGAAAAACCGGAAGGAAATTTTCAGATGT
The DNA here is from genome assembly GCF_047948215.1 of Lycorma delicatula. NCBI lineage: Eukaryota > Metazoa > Arthropoda > Insecta > Hemiptera > Fulgoridae > Lycorma > Lycorma delicatula. Next base: position 81,471,905 of record NC_134457.1, on the reverse strand, counting down.
TAATGTTCGTACATATGTGTGTGTGTTCGGTGTTGCCTTATATCACAAGAACTACTGGATCGATTTAGACCAAACTCGGTCAGATTACTTCGACATATGGGGCATTAATGCCATTAAATTTTATACTTAAAAGATCAAGGGGATGAGGCTGTAGAAGCAAGTTCATCTCCACATTTCGCCTAATTAAGATCATATCTTTCTTAGAAACATTTATTAACGATTAAAAAATTACAATATTTGCACAAAAATGTATGCAAAATCGTACCCGCACCCCAAAAAATGCTGTTGTAGTCGTCTATGTTGTGACGTCACAGGTGAGCGGTATAATTAAATAAATGAATTTATTATTAAATAAATGAACATTTAATGTGTAAAAAAGTAACTCCGTCTGGCCGGGTTTCGAACTTGATAGCCCGATTGACTCGGTACCTGGTGTGTTAAGCCTCGTGGCTACACTAGTCCGCCGACCGTACAAGCAAAATTTGTTTTATTTAAATTGTGAAATTACATTATTTTAGTTAGTGCCAACCGTTGCTTCTAATACCGCTACACGTTTTAATACCGCGCGAATTAAATACGGTATGCACGCGGGCTTAAGTTAGAATCTTCGAATTAAATAAACAAACAAATATTATATTATAAAAATATTATAGCCGCGTGACAGGTAAGTCCTACAACTATATTATCAATTTTTTTCCATAAAAAATCTTTCCGTAGCATAATGATGAATAGGCAAAGGCCATTCTGATATTTGAAGTTTTTTATGATAGAAATTTAACAATAGAAAACGTTAGGGTAGTAAAAAACTCAAATTCCAATTCTAGAAAGTCATAGCTAACATTTTGTATTAAGTTTATGTACATTGTTTATTTGTATTATTTCATTTTTTTTATCTTTTTATCCTTTATTTTTATTTATTTTAACCAATTTTTTTTCGAGTAACCGCACGAAATAACGTTGAATTTCTTTTTTGGGAACGGTTTGTTTTTACAGTAGTAATGTTTTTTTTTATAATTTATTCATTTTTTTAAAATTTATAATAATAAACTTGAAGATAACCAAAATAAAATCAACAAATCGCAAAAAAAGTTTTTTCAATTCTTTGATTTCGATTTTAGTGACAGCACCAAATTAAGGCTTTGTTTTTATTTTACTACTTTTAAAATTTAAAGAAATATTGAATAAGTATTACGTTTTACTAATGCGTTTTGTTTTTTTTTTTAATACGGTTTTATTTTTTTCAGTTTATTTGATTATTCTGGATATTTTACATCCAGAATATATTAAAATAGTCTAAAACTTAAAAAAAGGAATCAGGTACACAAAACAAGTACGTGATAATACTATTAACACAGTTTGGCAAATACCGATAAAGCACCGTTAATTAGTAGACTTCAATGAGTTGTTACATGACAACCGTTAATTAACAGTATTCAATTAAATAAATTCAGTCTACTTTTTATGAAAATGTGGAGTAATTTATTTTTAATATTAAAAGTAATTATACAATACTTATAATGAATAGCACGGGCTAAGATTTAAATAAAACCGCACGCATACTAAAACATTAAGGTACTGAACATTTTATTATTTAATGAACTGTAATAGATTAATATTAATAATGAACTGTAATCTTATATACCCTTTACTAGATACAATTTTAATTTCTTTCTGCCGAGATTTCTAAGTAAAAAATATGACAAACTTATTATTATTATTTGTACGAATACTAAAGTAATATTACTTAATTTTGAATTATTCTCTCACTGTATTTAACAGGTCATTTGTCACAATCTTTTTTTTTTCAATTTTTTTAATTCGCTGTTTTTTTTTTTGTTTTTTTTTAGAAAAAATCAAAATTGTACCTACAAAACCTAATCTATAATTAATCGTATAAAATTAAAAATAAATATGATATTAGCGTGAATACGATCATAGGCTCGTATTTCAATTGTTTTACCTTTTAAACGGATAAATATTTATGCATGAAACGTTTTGTTTTCATTTAGTTAAACCCACAGTTACAGAAAATACTGACTTTAAAACAACGCACCCATTTTAAATAAATTGACATAAATAACTTACTGAATTTTTTTAAATCGCTACAGAAAGATTCATAAATAGCAAAGGAAAAAATTAAATATCAAGTTACGAAGAATACTTTTTGTTGGAAGTTGAAAAAAAAATCAATAGTTTGACATAATAAAAAAAAGCTGACAACAAAGTTGTAATATTTTCTGACACTGGTTATTAATTCTTATTCTTATGTAGTGGAAAAATAATGATATATGAAAAATGTTAAGATTTCTTTATTTGTGGGTGGGGCTAACTTATGATGAAGTTTTATTGTAAAATTATCATTATTCCTTTATACCTTTAAATAAACCAAAAAGAGTGTTGAAAATTCAATAAAGCGATATATTTTTCTGCTATCCCCTCCAAAATTTTCTTCCAAGAAATTTTTTTGAGTTTTCCACGTTTACTATGTTACATGGAAGAAATTTAAAAAAATTCACTGAAAAATTCCATTATTTGAACTTTTAAAAATATTAAAAGTTTAAATTTAACCAAAAAAAATTTAATTCAGAAAGTCGATATTCTTAAACTTTAATCCGCTCCCCCGCCCAAAATACTGCCCCAAAGTAATTTTGTTGGGTCACTTAAACTACTATAAGGAAGAAACAAAAAAATCGGTTAAAAATTACGCAATAAATAAAAGTAGCGCTTTTTCAATTTTTGTGGAAAGAGGAATTTTGGGGTAAATATTTTTTAAATGGTAGGATAAGCATGCACGCATTTACTTAATTTTAAGAGGAATGATATTTGCAAAATTTGAGAAAATTGACCTCATAAAAAAACCCTCATTCCCTGGAAACCCCAAAGAGTTGCCCAAAAAATTTCTCCATACACACGAGTTTCCGTAAAATTCATCAAAATCGTTTTATCCAATCAAAAGTTATTAAACTTGAAACACGCCAACACAAGTACATAAGTACTTATACGTACCCTTTTTTGGGTTGGTCCTTGAGTCATGAAATGTCGAAAAATTAAACAAAATCCTATACCCCATTTTTTCACTGATTAACATACTTTGCTTCTAACAGCTTAGCTCTACAGCTATAACACAAGGAACGTAAAAAAAAAACTGATTTAATTTTAAATAAATATTATTAATAAAAATGTTATCAGCAGACGTGAATTTAGTTTTCATACGTAGAGTTTTATCAAACTAAGTCAGAAGGAGATCTGTTTGTTTATACTGATGTAACTCAAGAACGACAGAACCGATTTTAATAAAATAAATGAAATATTTATCTCAATCGAACGGATAAAATAAAAATATGAAAATTTGAAGAAACAGAATGGGGAATTTTCTTCAATCCGGAAAAAGAGATACAATAATTAAATGAAATTCATAAAAATACGTTTCTTAAAGCTGATTTCAAACACATACTTATTATATAGTTTATAGCAATATTAAAATCAATTTAATAAAGTTAAAAAAATAATAATTATTAGAAACAATGATAAAAATATTTAAATAAATTTTAACATCAATGTTAAAATTTATTTACTTTATTTTTAAGACTAATGTTATAAATCAAATATTAATAAACCAAATTACAATAAGATTCATCATCAAAACTTAACAAAAATAAATAATTTTCATGAAAAACATTTCCATGACTGCAACCAATGATGTGCTAGAGAATACCACTATCATATAGTTTTTTATTCCTCTTTTACAACAATTTTTTTTGATAATTATTTGTCTTTCAATTAATGTTACGATCGAATTAATACAGAGTTTTTTAGTCGATTTTTTTAGTGAATTTTTATTACCCTACTTGTTCATATTTTATAAACATACCAAAATGTTTTAATTAGATTAATTTAATGAGAAATTAAATTTCTACTACTGATATTCAAATCTGAAATGATCACTGAAAAAAATAATAGGGATCTGAACAATGAAGTGTTCAAAATTAAATTTATAAAAACGTTAATATCAAAGGTTAATTTAAATAAAAAAATTATTTAATTATCTTCCTTTCTTAAATAAATTGTAACCGAACAACTTTGGAAAAATAAAAATTTACAATTCTTAAACAAATATTTATTTTTACGAATAAAAACTTACTTAATAAGCGAACTAAAGAATAAGTGGACGACCAAGCCAGATTGACAGAATTAGAAAATTAATGGTTGTACAATATGATAATATGTATAACTTATTAAGAGTTGGAAAAAAGTTTGAAATAAGAGTAAACAAGAGATGGAAATTTAAAATGAAGAAAGTAATTAAATATAAATCAGAAGGTAAAACAACGTAGCAGATATAAATGTTTAAGTGTTTGTGAAGTGATCCGAAATGAAATATATATAAGGGAAGTACGAAGTAGAATTTCTATGAAAAACAGCTTTTAAAAGGAACAATGGATTATTTACAATCATAAGAATTCAAACTGTACTAATAAAAAATTGTTTGTTAAATATTTCACATGTAGTGAGTTACGGAGGTTGGTTATAAGTGTAAAAGTAAAAAGAAAAAACTGTAAAAAAGAAATGGTTGGATAGAGAATCAGTGAGTAAGCGTTGAAAAAAGATAGAAACATGATGAGAATTATAAACATAAAAACTGGAAGAAGGGTGAAGCGTGAAAATAAACGTCGGGGAAGGAGGAAGGAACAGACAAATGAAAGATGTTCAAGACTGAAAAAAACTTAACTACGTCCAGCCGAAAGCTATCATCACAAGACAAATTTACAGAACAATAATACATTGTGTTTCCAATCGAACTGATGTATCAACACGAACGGGTAAATTAGATACGTATTAGACCGGGTGTTCAAATATTAACGTAACCTTACAAGAACATGAGAAGTTATAACAATTGTTGAAAGTGGACTCCATTATGCGATCCACATAATTGAATACGACTTTCCATGCTCTTAAATACATGTAACGTTTGTTGAAGAATTGCAGCGACACATCGTTCAATTTCGCTCTGCAATTCGGGAACGGTGCGAGGATGATTATTGTAAGCAGCATCCTTATTAAGGTACCCCACAAGAAAAAGTCAGGAGGGGATAAATCAGGAGACCGAGGGGGCCCTTCGAAATCACTTGTATATGTAAACAATGATTCAAGAAAGTCATATTGTAGTTGGGTGTATGAGCCGTAGCACTGTCCTGCTGAAACCACGTGTATTCTAGCCTGTCTGCAGGTATAGTGTTTATAAATTGTTGCATCAACTGTATGTAGCGCTCACTGTTCACTGTGTCGTGAAAGAATGTCATGAAGATTCGCTTACGTGACATTGTACACCAAACACCCACTTTTTGTCCATGGTGACTCGTGCAGCTGATTGGATTATCCGTACATCAAATGCGTGATTTCTGTGCATTCACGTATTGATCAAGGTGGAACCATGCCTCCTCAGACCAATCATCGAGTTCTTCCCCATCTGGCGCTACAGATGACATGAACCACTGGCAGAAGGCTGCATGTTTTCCAGTGTCTGCAGGTAACAACTCGTAAACATGAATTCTGAAAGGATGCATCTTTAAACACTTGCGCAATGTCGTGTGAGCCTACCAACGGAGAGACCAGACTGGCTAGATAGGTGTCGCAAAGACTTCTTGGACTACCAGAATATGCAGCTTGAATGTCGATCAACTTTTCTAGTGTTAGTACTTTCGGTCGACCCCATTTGGTAGCATATGCTACTTTCCTGTCTCCCTGCTTCTTGTACAGCTGCTTGATGCAGAACTTGTTTGGTGCATCCACACCGTACTTTTCTGTGAAGGCATTCTGGGTTTCTCTTTTTATTTAGCCTCCGGATCCACCGTAAGGTATTACTTCAGAAGATGAAGTGTATGTAGTCTTGTATAATTTCAGGTCGACCGTTCCTGAAATGTGTGATTAATTGAATCCCAACTACCAAAGAACACCGGTATTCATGATCTAGAATTCAAATCCGTATAAAAGTAACTGACTTTACTAGACTTTAAACCTTAGAACTCTCGACTTCGAAATCAGCTGATTTGCGATGACGAGTTCACCACTAGACCAACCCGGTGGAGGTGGCATTCTGGGTCTGAGCAGAACTGGAACATCTAATGTACTGGGACACAATGAATATTCTCTGCTGCATTGTGTGTATAACCCAATGTATCTTCAATTATACCTCCCAAAAAAAGAAAGAAACATTTTTCCATAAGGTTGTGTCACTTTTTTAACACTGTATTAATCTAAATTACATGAAACGAGTTTTAAGAAAAAAATAATAAATAAAAGATAAACAAATTAAGCTATGTAAATTTAAACCGCGTAAATGTTAAGCAGTTAATAATATTTAACACAGCGTTATCGCGCGAAAGCATTATTTAATATTGTAACACCTTTTGCTTCGATGCAGGTAGATGCATAATGAATACGTAAAATAAATGTTTTAATAATGAAATATTGCTATGAACCATCTAAGCATATGTCGGTTGAAACATTAATAAACGTTGTTGCATAGCGTATAGTGTGCAGTTATATTGATTATCCTTTAATTACCGATTAAACTATAAAATAGCGTGATAAAGTGGTAGGGGAAGAGATATATTTAATATATTACAAGGTATTATTTAGCTGAAGTTAGGTAACGGTTAGATGCAGGATAACAATAGTGTATAGTGCATGAGAAACAGGAGATAAATCGTATATGTGTGTTGGTATTTTATAGGTAGGGGGGAGAAAGAAAGAGAGAGATAAAGTTTGAATGAGAAGGAGAGAACGAGCAAAAACTTGAATGTTTAGTTCTGTAAGTTTAAATACACGATAGGTTACGTTGAGACAGGTTATATAGGCATACACTTCGACTAGAATTTATAAGGAAAGGGAAACAGTCGAACAAGCCGGCTAGGTTAAGATCAGCAATAATAATAACTAACCGTGCAAACTTTTACTAACACAAATGCAGCAAACACGCACACGCTCACACTTACAAATCCTGCAGGCAATTTACAGAACAATATTTTTCAAAATAATTACTAGACACTCTAAACTAACATACACTCACCCATTGTCCCTTAAAAACGACAATGTACTACTTTTTTTCTGTTCCTGTATATACTACATTTATTATTCATAACATAAACTAAAGAGACACTTAAATTTTTTTTGTCCATTCGTATAAAAAATAAGCTCACAATTTAAAAAACAAAACCGATCCGATGGAGTAATTTTTCTATTGTCACTGCGACTTCATTTTTTTATAACATTTTTATTTTTTTTAAATACATAAATAAATATGGTTTATGAGTAATAATGTACGATTGAATTGCTCAATTCTATTCTACCGAGCGTTATAGCGACAAAGAGAAAGGGAGTACTGGATGAAGTGAGGAGAGGGCGGAAAACATATTCATAAGAGAGAGAAAAAAGATAAATGACGGTTAATATATATTCATTTTTAACTGTACCGGCAAAATCAATTACAATAAACAATGTATACCATTTAACGTTGTATTATAAAAACACTCGCCTCATTTTTCCTCTAAATTCATTAAATTTTCTATTTATTCACATTTATTTTACAGTTTAATTTTTTTTTCATAATATTTTACAGCATTCTGTAATGTGATTTTTTATTATTATTATTATTATTATTATTATTATTATTACATTCCAACAGTTTAATTTATAGAATATTGTTACATGTAAAGCTGATTTAATAACAAATGAAGTATGTTGTGTCGGTTTTTTTTTTAACAATAGGCCCAACGTTCCAAGTACAATTTGTTTTCATCTCCCTATTTATAATAAGTGGGATAAATAATCAGCTCAGTCAGTGTTATGGGAATGCGATACATTTAGATTAAAAATTTCTTCATTTTTAAAAAATAATCCTAAACGTCACTTTCATTTATTAAAAGAAAACAACCCTGCTTGTTCCCGTTCCAGATGAACGACAGAATGGATTCTAGCAAGTCACGTACCGCCGATTCATTCACATTCCACCATGGATCGTGTAATAGTTTTTATTGGTGTCCACCTACCGAAATTCTAACTTGTCAGACAAAGCCTATAGCTCACTCGGCACGCCGATTCCAGGGACGCATGAAAAACCCCTTCAATCTTCAAAAGAGGCTGGGCATCGAGAGCAATGTTTTTTTGTCGGGAGCTATCATAGTTGGGACCCCTAATGGTAGTATGAACACAGCCAAACCTTTCCCTACCCGTCTCAGTATATTCAGCATACAAACTGCAAGAGCCAAAGCCGTTTTGCAGATGACAAGTCGACAAAGAAACATGAACCAACCCGCAGCCGTCCATTAGGATGTGTGGTAGCTAGGCTATAAAGATTACCGTCCACAAAATCAGTTAAAACACAAGATGATCCGGACAGAGCGAACAGATTAAATAAATCATGACCCGGGTTTCAAAGCGCTACCATCCTGCCTATCCTAAACGATAAGGGTTTATTGCCATGTATTTAAAGAATCAAATAATTGTTAAAATAATGTTATTTTTACAACAATAGGGAGGAGATTAACAGCCAACTACGGTACCAGAAATCCTGGTCAGTTTTCACATAGGGGTCTATAACTAAGTCGCGTTCTTAGCTAATTTAACAAAGGGCAAAGATTTAGTTTTGTTCCAGTTTAGTTATATCAAAATAAGGATCGTCTGTAAATTGGGTACCATAATGAAACTGTTATAAATAACTAATGCGAGACATAAATTACTAATAATGAGGTACAACTATAATAAGCATGACATGCCAAGCTTACAATGGAAAGTCAGGAATGAAATGCTGCTACGAACTTTAATTCATCATAGCTGCATAAGATAACGAAAAACTTCTGGGATATCAACCCAAACAATAATTTTGGAATTATGAAGAAATTAATACAAAAACTATTAACATAGAATGGTAGTTCATGATATGTAAAAATCGGAAAAGAAAAAATAAAAAGATTTTATTAATGTGGTGTTGGAGAATGATACCGGAAAATCACATCGGTTATCAGAAGACGAAATGAACATGCATGAAATGAAAAGTTTATGAAAAAAAGGACAAGATTAATGAGTTATATATTAAGACACTCAAGGTTAATTAGATTTTGAAAGTAAGAGCAGTTAATTTATAAATAACTATACAAGAAAGAGTAGAGCAAAATTAGAATACAGAAAACAAATAATTGAATATGTAAAACATAGAAGGAATGATATTGTTAAACGATTGACGTGGTGCAGGAAACCAACTAAGTGATCAGATATATAATATCTGATAAAACATTAACAAAGTATAAATTAGGTACCTTTAGTAGAAAGGAGACTTTCTTTTAATGAAATATTTTTCAAATTTTGCAACGTATTAAAAAAAACCGCGTGAACAGTTTCAAAACTATCAAAAATTTAAATTTAATTATTTTTCAAAGTATTTGATATAATATTAAAATTGAATATAATAAGAATAATGAATTAGTATCGAATTAAAATTAAAGAACCTCGTGATAGATATATATATATATATATATATATATAAATACACCGTTAAACATAAACAGTACCAGGTATTCAGCTAGCGAGCAACACTTAACATTAGCTATTCTGTGACATATACACTTAACTCAAGACTAATTACAGTAACAAAGCTTTCTTCTTCCGTGAGAATTAAAACTTCACAGAAACTCGGACGCAGTCACTGTTAATAAATAAAAAATACAGGATGCAGAAATAAAAAAGTACCAAAATTATTTTATCAATCTAGTTTTTGAAAATATATATACATACTTCCCTTTTTAGGTTAATCTCATTTTCTTTTCCTTTCAACAATTTAACTAAAGGAGGGAAATATTCAGCCAAATTTTTAAAAAATTTCCCCAAAAAAAGGTTTTTTACGAACAACATTTTCAGTACCGAAATTTTTAACTAAAGTGTATACTGAAAGTGTAATTACAAAAATATTTTCATTATGATGATGGACCCGGGGTGGTACCATTTAAAACAAAAAGCAAATATTTTTTTTTTGTTATTTATATTAAATAACGTTTCACAATTTTTTTACGTAAATTTCAAGCGGAAAAAAATTGTTTTTACAACCTTCTCCATTCATTCCATTTATCTTTATTGTACCCAAAGCTAATTATCCTTAATATGAGTCAAACGTCCTCAATTAACTGTTTTATACTTAATTCTACAATCCTTCCTTAACATTTTGTCTTTTTTAATAGGATTACCTTTTGTATTTTCTTCTACGTGGAGAATGTAAAATTCATATCTTCAACTGTGGGTTCGTTATATGGATTAAAGACATTAGTCATTTTACAAAATTTATCAAAAAATTCTTTCTTCAAATATAAAATAGTGTGAATTTTCTATAATCATTATTATTACATTCCAACAGTTTTATTTATAGAATAATAGTACATGTAAAGCAAATATATGTACTCAAATGAAGTTGTTGTGTTCGGGATTAACATTTCATATTAAAAAATCCAGTTTCGTTTTTAAGTTTGTGAACAATTTAAAAGAATTTTTTTTTCTTAATTTTCCTATCTCCCAATATAAAATTCTGTACTAAAAAAAATGCACCGTAGTTTTAAGAATACAATTATAATTCTTATAATTATCTTTCAAAATGACAAGATTTTATTTCGGAAAATTATTTGAATAAAATCTCACGTTACTTTTGCACATATTGCTTTCCTGGCATCACAGGACTAGAGCTATGCTGCAAGAAGGAATGTACGGTAATAGTTAAAAAAATGTGGTACAGGTGTATGAATTAATCGACCTTTCATAACCCAGGGACCAAAAAAAAAAAAGTGGGAGGTGTTATTCGTACGTAAGATATCTAAAAATGTTGGAGTATTCAACTGGATAAACCGATTTTGATGAAATCTGGGACAGAGGCTCGCGTATATGGGGAAATTTGTTGGTAAAAGTTCGGGGTCAATATCTTCAGGAGGTGAAGGTAGATAGTTTTTTGGGGTCGATTTTCTCAAAACTTTCCAAACAAAACTTCATTTTATATTAATCTTCGTAGATGAGTACATGCTTATATTTCAATTTAAAAAAAAAATTGCCCTCAATTCTTCCATTCGCCAAAAATCGAAAAAATTATTTTTTTATTTAATGTGTATTTCTTAATCGAATTATTTTTATGTCTTCCTAAGCATAGTAGTAGTGCAAGTGGCCCCCAAAAAGAATTACTTTGCGGGCAATATTGGGGGTGGACAGCCGGTCAAAGTTTAGAAATATTGATTTTTGGAACTTTTTAAAACTTTTTTAGTTTATTTAAACTTTTATAATATTACAGTTAAGTACAACAACTATATCGTTAGCTTTTTTTATACATTATTTATTACGCCCAACTGTTAAAATAAAATTTAAAAACCTTTATATTATATTCGACATTAAATTTACACTTCCGAACTTACGTTGAACGTTGCTGAAATTAACGTAAGTGAAACTAATTCTTACTACTCAAATAAACTACAAATGCTATATAGGTATGATTCAAATAGAAAATTGACTCCGCTACGCATTTTTCAGTGTAGAAAACATTAACAGGAACTTTAACATACTCAGTTTGAAGAAAAAATATAATTATGTTCCAGGATACACTACGATGTAATATTGTTAAAACAAACTGCTGGGATACACCACGATGTAATATTGTTAAAACAAATTGCCGATCAGTAATGTGATATTCACATTCAGAATAAAAATTATCCGATCTCCCGAGGGGAAAATGAAAGTGAGATAGAATCCCGTTGCATGACGGAAGCCTTATTGGCTGTCCTATAAAAGTGTTTGTCTCGCACTACAGTTCTTCCGTGGGGGATGGCTGCTTATGGATCTTTACGGGGGATTTTGTTTCATGTCCGGTTCCTGTAAAAAAAACCTAATCGCTGAAATGCCTATCGATTAATGTCGGACCTCTTTATCTCTCTCGGACAATAAAAAATACTGTCAATTACCTTCGTTTACTTTTTTTCAAACTGAATTCCTCTATTAGAAATAAATAGATGCCTTTCAATGTTAAAATCGTTATTATTTCCCTTTTAAAATCACTTAGCTCCTAAATATTCATTTAAATCCTTTAATGTATCTTCCATGTTTTTGTTAAAAACATCGCGAATGTATCCACCTTCCTTCTGAATCAATATGATCTAATTCAGCACGAGTCTGAAGCACATTTTGTTTCCTGATCGTCTACACTTACATTTAAAACCACATTATAGTAAATAATGTACAACAGAAACTCCTCATTTTTTTAAATTTCGTGAATATTCATCATTTAAATGTTTATTAACGTATTAATATTTTATTGTAATAAATGTTTTATAGAACTAATTATGTAAAATACTGTTTTTCTTTTAAACCTCTGAATATAATTTAAGAAGAGATATGTTTTACCTTGTACATTATTGTGAAATGATCATAAAATATTTTACTAAGAGTTAAATTTTCTTAAATCGAGTAATAAAATTTTATTTATTAAGAAGGTTCTCCCACCAACGATCAATTGCACCAATAATATTAATAAAGTTAATAGATCAAGTTTCTGTTCTACAAGTAATTACCATACAAGCATCATATCGGCTACGCAAACTGTAACCGTAAGTAAATAATGATGAAGGGAGTTAATCCGTATAAATTAATCTGGTATGATTACGAATCGAGAGTTCCAGCGTTCAAGTCCTAGTAAAGGCAGTTACTTTTATACGGATTTGAATACTAGATCGTGAATACCGGTGTTCTTTGGTGGTTGGGTTACCACACATCTCAGAAATGGTCGACCTGAGCCTGTACAAGACTATACTTCACACACTCATACATATCATCTTCATTCATCCTCTGAAGTAATACCTGACGGTAATTCCCGGAGGCTAAACAGGAAAAAAGGAATGGTATGATAAAGAAAGTGTGTATATAAATAAATGGCAAAGCCCCCACTGATTCAGTCACCATTAATTTTCCTTCTTCATCTAAAAATCTAAAATTTGAAGAGGATGTCTATGAAAAAGTCTCTAAAATTTAAAAGAAAAAAAAATATTTTAACTGGGCGCTGAGTTTAGATGAGCTAGAAAATTTAAAAAATTGCATTGACTACTAACCCTTAGGTATAAGCGCCACAACGAATCTTGATGCTTGGTGCCACGGCAGCGACAGCCGTATATCGAATCATTCTACTACCCTTTTACCATAACATTTGCTTCATTACCTAACAGCGGATGGACCTTTGTAAGATGAATTGTGTTGTTAGTACTGGATAGCGTAACACAATTTGTTGACATTTTAATAATCTCAATATTTTGAACATTATTGCATTTTTAAATTTAATTTGATTTAATTATATATATATAATGTCAGATATAATTGCAAAACACTTGTGGGAATGTAACTTATACTCAAATAAAGTAAACGGTCTGTTCAGAAAATAACCGAACATTTTTAATTACGCGCCAAAGGAGATATTTAGTGACGTGAAGCTGGCAGCATTGTGTTCCGCATAACCTCCCTATAACTGCATGTTCTTGGACTCGTTTAGTTTTCATGTTATTGTTATTTGAGTGTAACGTGTTTAAGTGTTAGTAGCGATTTTTGTAATGTACGACTTTCGGGAGCAACGATACAACGTAAAATTTTTCGTGAAACTGGGGAAAAATTTCACAGAAACGTTTCAACTTTTGAAACAAGCTTACGGAGATGATGTTCTGGGTCGTACGCAATGTTACGAATAGTTTTCACGATTTAAAAGTGGTCAGTCAAATGAAAATACCCTCGATTAGTAAGGCCTTCGATTTCAACTGACTAAACTCGCGTTCAGAAAATCAACGATCTGGTGCGTACAAATCGCCGAATGTTTGTCAGAGAATTTGCAGAAGAGGTTGTCATCTTGATTGGACCATGCCGTAATATTTTGACTGAAAAACTGAACATGCATCGAGTTTCAGTAAGTTCCCCGCTTGATGACCGAATAGCAGAAAGAACATAGAGTGGACGTATGCCGGCAACTTCTTGAAACAAACGTTCACGGAAAGGATCACAAAGAGAGATGAAAGCTGGATTAACTGTTACGATATCGAGACAAAAGTTCAATCATTAGAATGGATTGGCAAAGCATTATCACGCCGCAAAAAAGCACGTCAGTCTCGATCCGATGTCAAAGTGATACTGTTTTTTAGATTTTAATGGAATTGTGCATTTTGAATTCCTGCCTCAAGCTGAAATAGTGAACCGTGCGTACTACCAAGGCATTATTTTATAACGGTTATGTGAAGAAATTCGCAAAACGAGACCAGAGTTCTAGCGGGACAACTCACGGTTCCTTCACCACGACAATGCACCCGCTCACTCTTCAGCTTTGTCAATTCGTCAGTTTCGTGCCAAAAACCAGATGACTGTCCTCTCTCAGCCTCCCTACTCGCCAGACCTGGCTCCTTGCGATTTTCCTTATTTCCGAAATTAAAATCACTGATGAAACGTGAAACGACGCCGTTTTGAGACTACTGATGACATTAAAGCAAATTCGTCACGGATCTTAAAAGCCATTTCGAATAAAGCTATCCAGGACTGCTTCGCGAAGTTGAAAGACCGCGGAGAAAAGTTTGTGAATAGGGGAGGAGAGTACTTTGAAGGGGACAAGGACCAATAATCTGTAAAATTAATAATAAAAATTAATAAAATAAAGTTCGCTTATTTTTCAATAGACCTCGTATGCGGTAAGGGTAGAGAATATTGCAACAATGACCGCAGATAAACAAAGCAATATGATAAACATTCATCGTAAAACGAGTAGTTTAATAAAATTAACTTCGAGGTTTTCTGAACGAAAATGCAAAAAGAAGACGCGTGAAAGAAGGTCGCTAAATGAGAAAGGAATAGACGATGGGTAAGTAAAATAAGAATGAAAGATATATGCGAGATTATTCATCGCGCAATCCGAAACAATGTAATGATAAAACAAAGTAAAGATATATTAAGATGAATATTTTTAAATTCAGAAGATCTTAACAAAAAAATTATATGAATTTTTATTAAAGGATAATTAATTTTAAACCATTTTTAAGAGGATTAAAATGGAGAAGTGGTTTTGTACTTCCATATTATTTATTTTAAAAGAAAAGGAAATATTAAAAAAAAGACAAAGAATAGAAGAAACATTGGGTAATCATTCATTTATTCAGTTCAAAGAATTTCAAATTGACTTGACCGTACAATTTTGCACATTTGCAATACAGAAACCTTCTTAAATTCTAAAGGCTAAGAAATACAAAAGAGGGAACTTTAAAACTCCGGTTTAACACGTACAACTTAATTATCCGATGAAAATTTTACCAAAGTTTTTAAATATGTTACTAAATAAATTTAAAAAGGATTAATATATGTTACGTTATCATATATTTTAATATATGATACTTCTTAACCGATACTACTGTGCTCATTCTAATAATATTTGATTAAATTCTATTAAAAGTATAGCCTAAGATCATAACAGAAAATCCATATTTTTATTAATAAGGTTTGTAATAATATACACAACTTAGGTAACAGGAGATAGTGATTTCAACATTTAAAGCGAAGGACATTTCTACATTGTTTTTTTTTGCTAAGATAGGCCTAATTTAAAAAAGCAGTCTATAAAAAAATCTAATTAAAAAAATATAACAAACAGTAAATAAAAGTTACGAAACGATTGAATTAATTCGGTAATAAGTCTATACATCTTACGTAATAAAAAAACTTAAAAGGTTTATACGGTAAATTATTTGTACTATTTTTATTTCAGATCATAATAATTAAAAGTAAAAAAATCTGCATGGTAAGAAGGAGTATCGAATAATATTGCGTAATAAAAATAAGCTTAGATATTTTATTATAGTGTTTACTCGGTTAACTGCAACCCAATCCGTAACACAGTTACCCTGGCAGAAAACCAATGGCGTTTGTAAGAGTAATTTTTGAAAGAAAGAGGACATCTAGTAGACTAAAAATGTTCAAATTCTAATATCTGATTAGATTTCTATCCCTACCTTGTAATAACTTCTGTAAATTTATTTTTTGATGGCATCAACTAGACGACCGCAATTTTTATCAGTCTTTTTGATATTTTTATTATAATTTCCATTTTTGATGTCAGTTACCATTCAAAACTTTCTAACCGTTCCTCATTTCGTTTAACCTTTCCCCATCGCAATAGTTCTTTAGAAAAAAAATTCTACGTAGTACATGGCCCAAACAAAACTTTTCCCCCTTCTGTAACATCCTCATCATGTTATATTTTCACTCACCTCTTCACGACCACCATCTCTTAAGTCTATTTCACTTTTTCCATTCTTCTTTATAACCATTTTCAAAACAACCAAAAAAATTTTTCTTTCTTTCTATTCGTCTACATTTAAGATTTATATATCTAAACTAGGGTTGCCACAAATACTTCAACTGTACCTGGAATATTATGGACTGATGGAAAATAGTAATAACTAAACGTAGCTTTCAAAGGGGGTTCGCTACTTTTGTGCATGCACAGTGATGAAAAAACAATTTTCATAATAATTTATTAATTTTAATGTTTCTTTTTATGCCACTAAAAATCAATAAAACAGCAAAATTTTACCACCGATAACAATAATTATAGCTTAATCTTTTAATAATAAATATAAAGAGTCCTACCACCTTCGAAAAACCGTAAAAATTTTATATTAATTTCATTAATTCAATATATTCTATCTATTACATTGCCCACAAAAAATAAAATTTTTGAAAGAGCAAAATTGTTTTATACTCTAAAATCCATCGAAACAACAGATAAATATTAAAAATTAAAAAAATACGACTGCCAAAACAAAAACATTGCTCTTTAAAAGGGCGTGCGGATGACAATATTTTATTAGTTATTTTTTAAATTTATTTAAACATATGTAAAAATATAAATAACCTACGACACTCCCGGTAACGTAAGGATTCTAGTGCGGGGTCATACATCTAAATCGGTTCAAACGTTGAGCAACTAAATTGGAACAAACATATATACACCATAAATACATCACACTCCTTGGACAGTAGTTTAAAAATATGTAAAATTATTTCTATTTTTAAACTATTTATTTTTGTATAACTTTTCTTTAAAAATATATTAAAGTTTAATTATAAACTTAAATCATGATCCAAACAAATCTTTATTTACATTTGTTCAAAATTTTGGGGAAGCTTCCATTTTGTACAAACATCCTAATGGAACACCACTGAAAAAACTATCTTTCTAAACGTTTCGATAAAGAACGCACTATATAGATTTTTTATTTAACAAAATAATATACCTATAACTGGAAAAAATAATTTTAGTTTCTTATTGGTAATCGTTCAATAAACAACGAAAATTTTCATGTATAAAAATATTTGAATTTTTTATCATTTTTATGCGGTCTATAGGGATAATACTGATACTAAAAGAAAATTAAAAAGAGAAAACGCTATCAATAAATAATTGAAATAAACCATATAAAAATATACTTCGGCCATAATTTTCTAAAATTGTCATCAAATTTCAAGCCTAGTTTTACGTCCAAATGAAATAAATCCCTCCATGGTTCGATAATCCGTTATAGAATATTTTAATGAAACCACAAGTAGAAAGATACAGTGTCAAATAAACATAAACGTAAATTGATTCAAACACATACCTGTTACACGCAATTTGTTACATAAACCACAATATACTCGCTTCATAAGACTGGATAAACTTTCTTTTTACAATTTTTTTGTTCGTAACAAGTTTTTGAATTTTTTTAAATTAAGAACAACATCCTGAAAAGAGAATAACTACATCATAAACAACTTGAGTAAAAAAATTCTACAAGGTACCGTACTGTAAAAGAAATTTATTTATACAGTAATTATAATTTAATTATATCTAATTCATTTTTTTAATCCGTTAAAAAACTATAAAAGTTATATTTAAAATGTTAAATTTAAAATTTTTCCTGTTCTATAAAAGAATAATAATGCTTCTATCAGACATTTCAAACGGATGCTTCTACACTGTTATTTACCTTGATCTCCAAAGAATTCGTAAATCTCTATTGATAGTTTGTATTTACAAATACTTGTATATACTATATTAACTTAGCGCATGTATGTTTCAAATGTAGCTTGCGGGCTCGTTTTCGAACCTAAACTTCCAAGAAACTGAACTCCATCAACGTATAAAGTAGGTTTCTCTAATTATTTAATGGGATGAGAACTCGTATATTTTTCATCGATAAGTTAATAGTTTTCGTTCAGGCACGTTATAATTCTGTTTTAGATATTATAATTATATTAAATGCTATGATAACCAAAACGGTTGCAGACAACTTTTCAAGAAAAACAATACTCTTATCCCAGGGTTATAACAGAAATTTAAAAGTGAATTTTTTTCCCACTGCCTTCCTATCAGAGCCAAATATACGGCTCCAAAATAATATAACAAGTCCACCGAATATTCAGTCCTTTACTCTGGTACCCGCAGGGACTGGGTGTATAGAGAATATCATTACTCTCAGAAAAAGCAACTCTGATTACCTCATGAACTATAGCCGCTTTACATGTATTTCAGCCATAAACTCACAAAAAGAAATTCTGGGGGAGATAATTTAAAGAAACAAATCAATTTACCCTTTCCTGTAAATGAAAAATAGCATATAAACATCGTTTCACCAAAGAAGGAAAAATACTTTAATCGTTTGTTGTTAATAATAAATATAGTTTGAATGTGCTAATTCATTTTCAAGAAGAGAACTAATATTTACTAAAATTCTTCAAGTAAGTTTATTTAAAAGAAGTATTTGAAAAATTTTAATAATTAAATTTTTCAATTTTTAATTAACGTAAGACATTTATGGTCACCATTTTGGTTTAAATAGTCAGAATTTTACTTATTTATTTATTTTTTTTTGATACCGTTTAAGACCTTTAAAACAACATACCACATGACCATACTATGTCCCATTTAAAACTTTTGGGTCACCATTGCCCCACCCATCCCGAAGGCCGGACATTCTAAACTGAGGCTTGGTTTGCTTGTCATTTCTCCCGCCACCACCCCACTCGGTCACCCTAAAGCATAAGATCAAATGTCTGTGCCACAAACGGCTACTGAGCCTCGAAGCAGTTTAGCGACCAGTGTCGTAACTAGCTGCTAGAGCTAACCTAAGAGCGTGAGCGGAATAAGCATAGTACCATCTACCACTCGCTTACATGTCCCACCGACAACTTGTCATATATCACTAAAATGGGTAGGCGCACCTCGTCAACTACTAAAACATATTTGACTATCAATAATTAAATTTATTTTCGTTGTTAAATTGAGGCTTAACGAATGAGTTAGCCTCTCTTATCGGAGAAGATTTTCAAAGAGAAAATCGGGGTACCTTAAATAACAAAAAAAATTACTGGGGAGCATACAACCGTAATTCTAGCTATCTGAAACAAACACATTGTCGACCGCCATTTTGGATTGGGCGATCAAAATTTAATTTTAATTGTATCATTTTTTTCGTCTCACTAAGCTCTTTAAAATGATACATCAAATGACCATTGGTCCCGTTTTAAATTTTGTATTAGTCCCGCACATCCTGCCGCTCAAAACTCAAAGTGCGAAATATATGTTTGTTGAAGTAGCCCCTCGGTACAAGGGAAAATTTCGTAAACCGTATCTAGTAATAACAACTAAAAAAAAAAAAAATTTTAAAGGAAGGGTGTAAGTTACTTTTTAGCCACTCGGTATAATACATAATGTGGCGAAACGAAAATTTTTAATAAAAATAAATAAATTTTGTTTAAATGACAATAACACACAAAGAATGGTGTAGTTAAAACGAGTAAGAAAATTATTTATAATCTAACAATTTTAAAAATACTTCAAAGTATTTTAAACGAAATTCTGAACAGAATTTAAAAAAAAAATAAGAATATTGGATATCACGCAAAGGAAATATCAAAACAAACTGTTAGACTTAGAACACAGCTTGAGTTTTAAAACTTTCACATAAAAACAAAACGTTCAGAAGTGTTTTGTGTTTTATTTGAATCTTGTGTATACATTATTAAATATGAAATAAATAAAAAGATATACAGTCGCAATTGCATTCCCAATAAAAAAATAAAAGTTTAAAATAAAAATATAATACAATCGGTAACATTCAAGTATCGACAACATATGACACAAACTGGTCATGTGTCTGTGTCTTAGAACGTAATAAGAAAGAAAGAAAGAAGGGATTTAAAAAATAAGAAACTCTTACTGAATAATAAAGTACTACCAATATAACTCCAATATCACACCACATGTGACTTAAGAATGTGTGTGTGCATGTATGTATGTGTGTGTCATAAGGGAGACTCACCAATCTAGAACAAAACACAATACGTCTTTCTTTAAAAGTAAGACAATTTTTTCATCCTTTTAAAACATAAATTATTTACAAACATTCCTTTCATTAATCTTTATTTGAACAACTAATACAATGACGTAAAACATTTATTTCTAATTAACATTTATGTTAAAACGTAATCGCAATAATTTTCTGTTTTCAATACTAAAATTGATTACGTAAAATTATGATGATCTCGACCCGTATATGTTATTTATTTTATTTGTATTTCACCAAAAATTTTAAATTAACTAAACCAAATACCAAATTATAGCTATCGCGATTTTTGCAAATGTCGACGTTTCAAGACACCCATCCTTAGTCCAAAAAACACAACTAAAGTTAAAGAGATTTTCAAAAAATGTTCTTCCTTTCTTGCGTTGGCTGTTTTTTTTTTTTTATATGTTCAAACTGGCTAAGCATAAATTCTTTGAAAATCGCTTAAAAAATGCTACGTATGATTAAATTTTCACAAAATGGAAAAAGGGAGGGGTATTTTTTGCTATTTTGACTTTTTGTACAGTGTTTGCATTTATCAGATCACTGTTTTGCAAAATCACAAAGTTTAATTCATAAAAATAAAAACAGGCAAAGGATTTCATAAGTTTTTCCGACTTTATCTTTGACAGATTTTTATTTCAAATACACCATAGGGTTTTAAAATAATTATTACTTAATTTTACAATACTTTAGAGTATAACTGCAAAAAAAAAAAAAATTGGGTCCGATTTGACCCCCTTGATCAAATGACGTTTTTACCTTAAAAATTATATAGTATTAATAATACAACACAGAAAAAAAAAATTCTTAATAAAAAATGTTGGGGTCCCAGTAACGTTTTACCAAGTAACGTTTTATTATCAAAATTATACTGTAATATGTGCTGCAAATAATTTACTGCATTATTTTCTACTATCTTATTTTTACATTGTTCATTAAAAAAAAGTAGGAAAAAGATTTGGGTCCCACTTGACCCACCCTTGCTCATACCACATATAATATATTTAATTAAAGCTACAACTTTAAAAACGGATAAATTATCAAACATTACAAAAAATTTGAAAAAAAAAATTAATTTTTAAGATGGATCCCAGAGAAACCCCCATTCAAAATTATTCCTATATCGTCTATATTAATATTAAATACATTTGGATTTTCAATCTTGAAAATTAAAGTTTAAAAAACTGACATTTTAAATACCTTGTTTTTTGGGTTTAAAAGATTATTTATTAGAGTAAGTTTTTACTTTAATTAGGCGGCCCAATTTTGTGCAATATTTTTTTCAAAAAGGCTAAAAAAAAATTATAGTACACTAAAAAAAAAAAAATTGGTACCCTGATAGAGTCAAAAATCAAGTCAAATCTGGGGTATTAATAGCTAAATGTAACTGCCAAATTTAAAATTTCTGGTCAACGGGTTTTTGAGATACGAGGCACAAACTGTTTAGAATTATCATTGAAGATCACTCCACTCCTAAATCCGATTCATAGAGAATTTTGGAATTTTAAATAACTTAGTAATATCATCGACCACACAATTTTCTATACAAAACGTCAAAAATTCAAATGGAAAAATTGCCCTCCTTTTTTTCATATTTTTGAAAATTGAATGCTATCAATTCCGCATATTTAACATTTTTTAAGCTACTTTCGAAGAATTTATGTTGAGCAAGTCCGAACAAATCATAACTCAACCAGCACGCTTAAGTACACACAATTTCCGGAAGTTTGTATAACTTTTGCTGTCTTTTTGAACGAAAGGTGTATCTTGAAACATCGACATTTGTAAAAATCGCGATACCTATCATTTTTCCCGATCACTATACTTTCTCTTTATGCCTAAACTGCTGCAGCAGCATAAGGGAATGACCGAGAAAGTAAAAATATCTGAAAATTTTCATAAAATTTAGTAATGTATATATTTTTACCTATTTTTTAAGCACCTGCACACAAATTTCATAAAATTATTGAAAATAAAACTATTTATTTATGCATACATTCATTATACAGATGACCGCGCTTTATCTAATCAAATGAATAGACTGATAGAAAGTAATCACTTTAGCCAAATGGTCATTATGTAGAAGATATACGAATACATTATGCACTATATTAAAGGCAGATGCCTTTTATCAACCTTTCCTTGCGTATATCTTTCTCTCCTGGATTCAAGATTCATACTTTTCGTTATACTTTTTTAATAAAAAAAATAATCAGTATAATCAATATAAATGAAAATGTAAATGTTCGGTTGCTCAAAATCTTAAATCTCCGAAAGTTCTTCACGGATTGCATCGAAATTTTGACACAACGTTGCATTCGAATACGCGCGTGATTTTATATACTTAATATTTATATGCCTAAGATGTAACACCTGTGATATGTAAAAACTGTTTTTTTTTTTTTTTGGTTTTTTTTTAACAGCACTATCTATTGGACGTAAAAGCAACACATACACTAAATATTTTACGATTCCATTTCAGTGTTTCTGATGTGTATCCGCTATGGACTAAGAAACTACTGGACCGATTTACGCGCAGGAAAAAAGGGAACAGGGAAAAATCGAAAAAGGTAAAAGGGAAAAAGGGGAAAACGGAAAAAAGGGGATCACCGGGAAAAGGAAATAGGAAAAAGGGAAAAAAGAGAAGGGGACAGGAAGGAAAGAGGAAGGGAAAAGGTAAGAGAAAATGGGGAAAGAAAAGGAGAGAGAGGAAAGGGAAAAATAGGGAACGGGAATGGGGAAATGGTGAAAGGGAATATGGTAAAAATTAAAATGGGGAAAAGGGAGAAAGGATTAAAGGGAAAAGTTAAATTTTGTGAAGTTCCGTAATGTTCATTTTTTAACGTTTTATCAAACAACGTCATAATAAATTCCCTACGTTTTTAACAGAGATAAAATAAAGGTGGTCACTTTGCACAATCAGATCAAGATTACAAAAATGGTCATTTTAGGCAGCCGGACTGATTTAAACAGGTAACCACATTAACAAATTCTACATGATTCAAATATTTGTATAAATAACTTTGTTTAAATCCAACTTCCAATCTTTATCTTTCAATCTAACGACATGTTACGGGGAAAATGTTCCATTATCAGGCGTAATTAGAAGATGTTCACGGTTGTAAATTGTGGTGATTAAGTTAAAACGAAACAATGTAATAAAGTAATAGAAAATGCGTATGTTTACACAAAGTACACATACTAAAAAAAAATCTACAATCGTTTTTTCAACGCGCATCAGGTATGACATGTGTACAATGAATAAATTTCAATTTATTTTTTACTTATATTTATTTCGTTTTAACTTCATCATCACAATGAAAGTACGGAACTATCCAAATTTTCTAAGTTAATTACTTCGGATCATAGAAAAACCTGTTCCAGAACATGTTAAAAGATATAATAATAAAGAAGTTTAAAAACGAATTTAATTCCTCAAAGATTAGGCCCAATTGGGAATCTATTTAAATCGCCCGTTGCCCTGGGCTTAATGTATATGAAATCTACAAATTACATTTGAAATTCCTGGATTTGTATCAGATAATATGCAAAGAATCACATTTAATACTGGATACCAAAGCATTACTACACCAAGCCATATTGAAACCGAAAAGGCTTATGAGATAAAACTTTGGGGATCAGCGAGCAAATCAAACGTTGCAATTATCCCCATAAAACCTTTTGATGGGAATCGAAGGATTCATCGATTCCCATCAAACGTTTTGAAAATAATTAGAAATGTTACAAAGGGCTTACTATAGAGATTTACATATAAAAATGATAAAACATAAAAATTAACTTTAAAAATATAGAATATTCAAAACAAACTGAAAAACCATTATTTAGTGCTCATTCAACTAAAAGGTAATGAAAGTTGGTCCAGCGGAAGAAACATCAACTGGTTTAACTCTCATTCAGATAAAATGACTTTTATTTTAATAACATTTCATTAAATTTAAGGTACTAGTTACGCATCCTTCATACGTATTGATTTTATACATTTATCATTACAAATCTGTGTCATAAATTAGTAAATAATTTTGTTCGATAGAAGCAATTCTGCTGGTTACATACAATTATAGTTTTATATTTAACTGAATTTAATAACAGTAATTAAAAAAAAAAGATAATTATGTAAAACGAATAAAACTGTTTTTATAAATGTTTTACTAACAATCTTTGTTCTGTAGAATTAAAATTTTTACAAACTTTTAAATATCTGCAAATAATAAAAAAAAAAATTACTCCATTTTATTTAGACCTCTCCATATTTGTTCCTACAGTTTAGAAATATTGGTAGAACTATACAGATGAAATATCTAAGGAAAAAAGCACAAATGGTTACACATACTCATGATTCAAATATTTTAACGGTCTATACGCATCGTATAATATATTTTGCAACGGGAACAAGATTAACTGAAAAATTAGAGATGACTAGCGCATTGTTGGAAGAGTTTTAAGGTTTTTGGCGCTCGAAAGGACTGCAGAGGATGTTTAGTGTAGAAAAGTACTCTGTGTGGCTAGGAACCTGTTCGAGTGCTTTTCCACCAAAGTAGGCGCATTCGGCAATTGTGCCCGAATGCATTATTTGGTATGTTCGTGATTTATAGGTAAACCTTTATAGTTGATTTATAGGTATAATTTTGGTTACTTTAAAATGGTAGGTCAAAATTGCGATGTTGCGAACAATTTTTGAGGGTATAAGATTAATATTTTGTTATACTCAATCTGTAAATGTTTATTGGTTGTCAGTTTTTTGAATCAGTTTGGGTGAGTTTGAAAAATATCTTTGCATTATTAGTTGATGCGTTTTAACACCGACGGAAGTTCGACACTTCCGTCGGTGTGATTTGCATAAATGCCATCCTAATAACTGAAATATGTAATCAGGTATTGAGGGTCTAGAAGACGACGTCCGGTAAATCACACCAGGGCTAGGAACGGAAGGAGTGGTGTGGTAGCCGGGATCGTCAAAAGACGGGTATCTTCCCTTACGAGGGTCAGGATGGATGTTATGGAGAATATACCTGTTGTCAATGCATCTAACATAACGTACAGTGATTATAATTTTTTATAAATGAAAAAGTGAACTCAAGTGACATTCATTACAGTGATAGAAACATCTTTACAAGCACTAGTTTTAGAGATGGAAACATCTCCTTTTGATGCTTGTAAAACACATGCTAAAACATATTAGGTGACGTGTATCTCGTGTCTGATACACCACGGAGTCGACAATTCTGCAACAAAAAATAATGCTAGGCCACATATATTGCGTGCAATTGCCGAGCGAGACTCTTGGTAAGTTGAAATAAAGTACTAGATTAAGTTACTGTTAAGTTGAAATGAAACTACTTCATACCCTCCTACTTACCATATTTGGCGTAATGCGATTATCACTTCTTTCCACATTTAAAGAGCCATATTAAAAGTATTTATTTCATCACAGATAATAAAAATAGTGGACTTAGTGAGGTCTAAGATCAAGTGTGAGTTAGTGGTGGGTCGACTGAGTGTGGAAAATGTGATCAGTAAAATGTTGCAGAGCAAGCGTCACTTCTCTACAACAGCTACCTACATAGCTGGGGTAGTTAAACGGAAGGACTGGGAAGCGACGGGATAAGGGACAGCACTTCGTGGAGTCGTCGTTCGTCTGGGCTTGCTCGGGTGGGCGACGGCAAGGAAGCGTAGAACTCTCGTATCCCTGAGCTAAGAAGACCGAGCGAGACCCGGATCACTAGAAGTGGACTGACCAGGAAGACCGAGTAAGCTGTAGTAAAGTCCTGTGATCAGATGAAGAAAAGGACCGGAGAGCTACAGGGTAATGGACTGTCGTGAGTTCGCGCTTGCGTGGATGGGCGATGGTGATGATGCACGGGAACTCTGGATCCCCCGAGCTCAAAGGCATATTCCGAGACTGTGCAATGCTTAATTGCAGATCCGGCCTCGGGAGGGGAGTTGGTGAGATAGGAGGTTTAGTCGGTAGGGCGCAGGCACACATACGCACTTTTAATAACATCTTGCGGAAGCTGTAAACGAGTCCGACACTTTGTCCGTAAATGGGGTTCCTCCGACTCACCGAAACAAAAAAAAAAAGATCAGGGAAAGACTGCCAACATTCTTTATTAACGGAACGAGAAAAATTGGTTCACTACTGGGAGAAATGTGTAGCTATAAACGACGACTATGTGGAAAAATAAAATTAATTTTTTTTTAGCAATTAAAGTATATTTTTATACCGTACTTCTTTCATTTGACTACTTATTTTCACTGAGTTGTGAACGACTGTGCAACACATTTCATCTACTCTAGAAATTAGTAACTAACTTTCATCAACTAACAGTTGAGCAAAATTAAATTTGCCACTTCCTTCGTATCAATAGTCAAGAGTTGTCTCAATTCTCTAGTTAAATCGGTAAATATATAACTTGTATAATATTATAAAATTAAGCATATAATTCTTATATTTCATGAAGATATCAAATTATTAATATTAAATAAATTATCAACCTGTAATCATTATTAATCAGGTTAGTCTTTATATAATGTTTAGTCAACGCCCCTCCTCTTATTTGAAGTCATCTTTTATCTGGCTTTCTTCTGGTTTATCTGATATTAACGGTTATACTTATCTCTTAATTTTATTTATCTTTTTCAGTAAATTAAGGTTCTTGAAAAGGACATCCGTTGGATTGTTGATCTGTTGATTTATGATCGTTTTATTGTTATATTTTAATTTGGAGATGAAATTTTCTAAAATGTTCATTCTTCTTCCTTTGAGACAATTGCGAATTAATTTCATTGATTCTTCCATTTTCATTGGGATATTCCTTCTTTTATTAAACGCTTTGCATAATTAGAATCTTGCTTTTGAGTTTTAAAAGAACTCATGCGTTCGTTATATCTTAATTTTAATTTTCTTCCCGTTTGTCCAATGTATGTTGATTTCATTGCATTTACATTTTATTTTGTATATACCATTAATGTTGTAAATATCTTTTTCTTCTACATTAATATTAAAAATCATTTTTACTATATTATTTTCATTTATACAAAACATACAAATTAGAATGTTATTAGCAGAAAATATAATTATAATTATTATCCTAATAACAACAATATATATATTTCGGTTCAACTCTCAGCAATGTCTGGCATTATTTCACTTATAATTTCATCAATGTCCTTGCGTTAAAAATGTGCAGAAATATATGTTTATTATAGTAAAAAAAAAAACGGAAATATTCCGTATAAATTACTCTACAAATGTATTACAAAAATCAGTGAAAAAAAATTCGATCTACGTATCGTATATATCTTACACTTAATATCTTATATCTAATATCTTCATATCTTATTAAGTATCTATCTAATATCTTCTACAATTTGAAATTACATTCTCCATATTAGGTTTATAAATAAGATATTAGATACATCAATACTTTAATGAAAGATCATATCACCAGAAAGTGAAAAAACACCACAATACCATAACTTTTAATATTAAACATATCGGATCAATAAAAAGTAATATTAGCGTTGTATTGAACAAAATATAAAAATTACATACTGCATTTAACATACAATATAAAAAAGAAGAAATAAAAATAAAAAATAGAAACTAAGACTTTTTAAAATTTAACATTAAAACAAGGTAGAAAACAATGACAATAATCATAATTGATAGAAAAGATTTCTTTTCGAAAAAGTGAAGCTTGGGTGAGTAATTAAAAGGAAAACAGAAAAAGAATCCGGCAGCGGAAACGCGGTTTTATAGAAAGTGAAAGAGAAATGTCACCCGAGAAGAACAAAAGAAAAAAATCTATAAAAAAAAAACTAAGTTAAACTAAATCAATGAAAACTGTATCATTCATGTTTGTACATAATAAACTTTCTTCTTCGGTTAAATTTTTCCAAGGCATGGAAAATTTATTATCATAAATAATGTAAATTTAGAACTAAACATTTCAAATATAATTGTCAGATCCAGTGATCGCTTGTATTAAAAATAAAAAACATCATAACTTCAGAAAAAATTGAAATTTTCCCCTAACCTTTAGCCGGAAAAACCAAATAATTGCAATTTTTTTTAAAATCATGATCAACAATTGTGTTATCCAAAATTATAATTTCTTTAAAATCGAACTGATTTGATTTTCTAAAAGGTTCAAATTTTACATATATATATATATATATATATATATAGAAATGTAAATAAGATCTATAAGTAAAATTGTAATAGGTTTCCAACTATTTTGTCTAACTCCCAAAATAAAATATACCCGATTAAAAAAAAAACCATTATAACTAGAAAAATTGAAAATTTAGTATTTTTTATAAGATAAACACCTTTTTTTACGAGAAGAAAAAACATTTTTTAACAGAAAAAACATTCAGTATCTTATTATTTTTTCTCTTAATTTATTTATTTTTGATTAGCTATTTTGTTTAAATTTAGCCATCTCATTACACTATCTTCCACAATTTTACATGACATTTTACTTTTAACAGTTTTCTTTTAAATTAAAATAGAATATACAATGATATCTAAAATGTATTTCAGGCGTTATTAATTTGTTTATTTTAACTGAATACATTTTCTTATTACAATGTGATTTGAATACAAAACCATTCGTATTTCAACATCGCAGAAGTCAAAGAGTGTTAATAAATAATCGGTAATTGGATTGCACCATTCGTTGTTACTAATACTTTTCCATTGTATTTATGTTCATTGATGAGTATAATGAATTTAATATAATGAAATTTAATTATAACGAATTTAATTGAGAGTGTTCAAGATAAAAAATATAAATTTATAATCTAAAAGAATAAGGAATTTTTACAACCCATTAAAATTCGCAAATGAGCATGTATTTTTAATTTTTGGAGAAAATCTAAGTAATGAAATCTAAAGGTCATTGCACTAAGTTATGAATTTATGCCAAACGCTGATTTTTTTTGTCGTATTACAAATTAGAATGCAATACGGTTTTCTGTAAAAGAATAACAAAAAGTTTGTTTAAAAACAAAATTATCACAATATACCGCCTAAAAGATCGAAATAATTACATATAATTTGTTTGTTTTTCTCCCACCAGTTTTCCCGCTACTGCCGGATCACTCTCTCTCACTCTCTCTCTCTCTGTGTGTGTGTGTATGTGTGTATATATATATATATATATATATATATATGTGTGTGTGTGTGTGTGTGTGTGTGTATTCACGCGTGCGATTGTGTAGTTTTTAGACAAATGCAATTACCGGCTACCGGCTACCGGCTTGCCAGGCATGATGTAGCTACACATTTATATTTACACATAAGTACACATTTATACTTACGGTAAAAATGTAGTCTGAAACAGACGCCTGATACATTTGATTAATTGAAACCCAACCACCAAAGAACACCGGTATCCGCAATCTACCATTCAAATCCATAAAACATCAACCGCCCTTATAAGGAATCGAACCTTAAAACTCTTGACTTAGAAAATCAGCTGATTTTGCGATGACGAGTTTAACCACTAGATTAACGTGGCGGGTGAATTATATATAATTTATTACATTTTAATTATACATAATAATCTCTAATTAATTGTTACATTTTCATTTTTTAATTGACATATAAAACAAAAGTAAAGGCAATCTCATCTGAATCAAATTATTTTAAACCTAATAAATAACTTCCAAAAAATTTAGCTTATAAGAACGCACAAAATAACCCTATTCATTATTCTTTAATCTCGATCTCTTTCGTTTTTCGTTGATGCCAAAATAAAGACAAATTATTAAGCATTAATTGTCGATTTCATGAAGTATAAATTTAAAGAAAATTGAAAAACTTTTTTTTTGTGAACATTCAATTTTTTTGTTGTGGCTGTCGAGATCACCCCATCTGACCCTATGTGATATTTTCCTTTGAGATTTGATAGAAGGATCTTGTGTATGTACTTCAGCTACCTGCTGATATACCCGATTTGAGGTATAGGATTGAAGCAGGTGTCACTACCATTAATCCAGACAGGCTGTTCAAGTACGGGACAAACTCTCCTATCGTTCGGATGCCGCTCAATGAAAGTGCTGGTATTGAAATCTTATAACGAAAAACTGTAAGAGTTACTACTTCATTTTATTTGTAATTCATTTCTGTCGAAGTTACAAGATATTAAATAACTATAAAACTCCGATATTCTTTTTTTTACGCCTTGTACAATAATATGAAACTATTATGTTACATTATGAATAACAATTCAGTACTAATTGTAAAAACCAAAGAATAAAATTAACTTCAAACGCCCTACACATTCCCATATAATTTTTTCTTTAAAAAATCTTCCAATAATATATCCAAAAGAAACTTCAAAAGTAATCATCGGGAAAACTTCTCAATCAAAATAAAGTAAAAAATCATGAAATCGTTATTTTTGGTCGAGAATACAAGCATAAAAAAATGTTTGTACATAAAAAATTAATTACATTCAGCTCCAATTGAGTAAACCCTTTTTGAAGTCAATTCTAAAAAACAATAAGGAAATATAAAACTTAAAATAATCATCTTTTTTTATCGAATAATCTTTTTAGAGAGTTCGATAAGTCGACTTCGGTTAAGTCTCCTTGTCTACTTTCTTCCATCGGTTGATTTTCTTCTTAAAAACCTGCTTTATGAGTTGCTTTTTTTTTCACTTTGTTTTTTCCCTTAGTACGTCTGTATTGGATCTAGCATATTTCATATCTTTTCTTATATTCCGGAACCGTACTTTTTTTAATACACGTAAAATTTTTTTGTTAATTAGTTATTACTACATTACGAAAAAAACTTACAATGTTTTTTACGCAATTTACTTTCCCATCGTTTCAATTAGTTAATAATAAAATTAAATATTATGGAACTAATGTAAATCATATTTATTACGACCTATCGGTATCCTACCGAACCAACGGTAAGAAACACAATCTAATTCTTTTAATAACATAAACATATTGTAATCATATATGGCTTTTGCCCAAGAAAATTTACATCATTTAGTTACGAGTGTAACCAACCGTAAAGAATACTCCATAATCCGAAAAAAATCGTATTACCCGTTCAACGCCTCTTGCAGTGCAAAGGACAAAAATAAAAAAGTATTGAACGTTTGAAAACTACATTTTAAGATCTATTAAAAACATTAATATCCTTCACTGCATATGCTAATAAGGAGTTGTAACTCGGAAATTAAATTTATTTATAAAACTAACATTAAATATCTAGATTTTTTTTGCAAATAAACACGAACTTTATACACACTTCTGCAACAATAAAATTGTGTGTGTGTGTGTGTGTGTGTGTGTGTGTGTGTGTGTGTGTGTGTGTGTGTGTGTGTGTGTGTGTGTGTGTTTACCTATATTAACAATTAAGGACATTTTTTTAAACCAATATTTATAAGAAATTAAACATTAACTAGTATGTTATATTATAGGAATATTAAATCTATGATAAAGATTTACAAAGATCGGAAAAATGTATATAAAAAAAATGGTGAATTTCAAAATCGGATAACTTACAAATAAGTCATAATTTAAAGAATTTCCATTTTAATAGGTACAGGAGAGAAGGTAAGCGGCTCACAACACGATCGGTAAAAAGTACAAACAATGATAAGGTAGGCCGTGTCGAGGCATACTTAAAGAACAGTAAAAGATTCGTTATTATATTAATATCTAGGTACTCAAAAAGAAAATGTGTTAAAAAGTAAACAACGTAGTTTCTTATCCAATCTAAACATTATTAATATTTATCATATAATATCAGTTTATATGCAGTTATATCAGAGTTTGAGCAATAAGCATAAGAAGGGATTTTCCACAACATGTAGTACAATTATTGAAACCATTACGAAAAAACTTTAAAGCAGAGATTTCTATAAGTACCTAAGCGAATTATGTTCATTATTTAGAAATGTTCTTCGGTGTTTGTGAAGTAGAGTGGCTATTGGCATGTTCTCAAATTATACAGCTAACTACAAAAATAAAAATTTTATACGTGGACTTCTACGTTATCCGTTATTAACTGTGCAAATAAAATGAACTTACATTTTTAATTTAAGTCAAACAAAAGTACATACAAAAACTACATATATATATATATATATATATATATATATATATATATATATATATATATATATATATATATATATTAATTGACAGTCCTACAAAAAGAATATGTTTTATAACTTTCTTCATCTTAACTAATCCCAATTGAATGCGTAAATTTAGCTTAAACACAACTAAAATATTTATATCGCCAATTCGGACAACCTATCATGAATTAATGCGCCTCTTAAAAAAAATGGATAGAATTAACTTATTTGAGAAACGTAGCATGAACCTTAAACCAATCAGAGATAGCGTAAATCAACTTAAATCAATCAGACAAATTTCAGCTACGAACAATAATTTAAATAAGGGAACAGTTAAATAAATTTACAATTAAAAAATAGTCTACTAACTTTTTGCAACAATAAACTACAACAAATAATAAATTTTGTAAACAGCTTCTTGACATTACCTAACTAAAATATTTAATTAGGAATTTTGTTTAATACGTAATTAAAATCCGCCACATTTTGATATGTTTTGTTTTTAATAAACTTCGAAATTCTTCCATTTGTGTTTAGTTTCTGCGGACTTCATTCACACCATTTTACTCAGAATCAAAATTCTCTACAAGTTTTAATTAAAACTTTTACCTATTTATTTCCCATTTAACAAAGCTATTTGACATCAAATATAAAACAGTGTGTTTTCGACCCCAACCTTTTGTCTTTTAGCCCAGATTTTTCGAAACCTACTAATATAGTTCTTGGAACTTTGATTTTCTATTTTTCACGTCAGATTTCATATAAAACCAATAATTTGTCCTTTAATTTTGGTCCTAAGAATTACAGTCTGGCTTAATTTTACCGAAAGCACAGAAATCAGGTGAAATTTTTCGCCAGTCAACACTCGTTAACGAAGTGTTTCCGAACCTATGTTTATAATGAACTTACTTCTTTATTTTTACTAATAGAACATGTCCTGAACGTTTGTTACACTCTTCGTGAAATCACTCTGTATAAACATGAATAAATACACAGCGATCAAAAAATTCTTTAAAATCTTAACTATTTCTTGCAATCCTCAGATATAATGTAATTATACCAAACGAGATTAATACTTAATCAGTTCGTTAAATTAACAATGCTACTAATTACATAAAATTACGTTGTATAAATCTGTTAAAATAATATATTTTTATTGTTAATATTTTCTTTATATTCATTCATTTATTTATATTTTTTATTTGCATTTAGTTTTGCTAATTCCCTGTTTCTACTGATTATGAATATTACATAATCGAAATGTACAACTAGTTTTAGATTTTATCATTTTTAAGCGGTTTTATTCGATTTTTTTTAATCTTTTCGTTACTATTTCAATACATATAGCATTAATATTCACTATTTAAATCAATTCTAAAGAATATTAAACTTAATTGCTAAATTTTCTCCATTTTTAACAAATTTAATTATTTATTTTTTTATAAGATACGCAACTATACTTATTTATAATGTGTTAAGGCGAATTAATACGTGTACAAAAAAGTACAAAGTGAGCATGTTTAAAGAGGTAATCCAAGCGCCGTGTTATAAAACCGCGAAATACAAACATTGGAACTGGCGCAGTTCAATCTGGCTACGCTGCGAAAGATTTCTGACTGGCTCTCTCCAACTCATTACCCCTACAATAGACGTTAGCGTAACATATAAGAATTATTTAACTTTAAATTTAAGCATTTAAAAGCATGTAATACTGTAACAGATTATGCATGTAATTTTATAGGAGTTTTATTAATACTTAAATTTTACGATTTTTCTTAATAATAATAATAATAATAATAAATAACAAAAAGTTCACGATTTGACGATATCGTAACTGTCATAAACCAGTACTTTTCTAAAAATATTGAATTTAGAAACAATTCTAATCAAATAATATTCAATAGAATTCATAAAAAATGAACATACAAGGTTAAAGAAAATATTCAGCAGAAGATCATAACAATCAATTCGAGACCGTACCGTTCATAAATAAACGGATAATATGAAACGGACAAGATAAACATTTATGATCGTAATATTCGGTCCGGGGACCATTCTTTCGCCAATATTTCCGACCATTACTATATATTAAAAACTGAATCTGAACAAGCGTCGGTCGGTCACAATTGTACGTAATCGTGTACACTGGTTGACATCAAAATGTTCTGCCCCCTATCTTTCTATATAACAACATAACCTTGTAACGACCGTTTCCTCTTTATACCAGTTGTAGCCTACAATATTAAAGGTCGTAATATAAGACGATAATAAAACTGGGAAAATTAAATTCGGTTCCTTTCTGATTCCGCTCGTTCAACTGAATCATCGAAAATAAAATTGTAAACCTATTCAATTTTCTCTCCCAATCCTCACACGCAAACACAAGCGCACGATTTTTCACTCACCGTTTATCTTTCTACGCAACTCGATATTAATCTAATTTATTTTTACAAATCTTATCCTATATCCAGAATATTGTTTATATACAATTTTTAACCGTAAAAAAATTCAATTCGATTAATATTTTGTTGTTTTTTGTCACTAAAACTCTCGTGATTCCGCGTTAAAAAAAAAAGGTAAACTTATCCCCGAAAAATTTATCTATTTAGCTGTAAAATCCTCAATTTTACGTAAGTCGTATCTTACGGACAAGCGTCAAAAAAGTTAAAATAAATTTAAATGATAGAATATTAATATTAAAAAATTTTTCTACTGCTCTATAATGATGAATTAGGAACCGTAAAGGTGGAATTGGCGTTTTAAATCTACTAACATGTAAAGAAACCAAAGAAAGAGAAATTGCTTTGTGAATTTCTTAAAAGCTGGGTTAAAAGGTAGGTTAGGAACCTAGCAAAGGAAATCTTGTAGATGAAGAAATAACAAGGGAAATTTTCATACAAATTACCAGCTGTAAAACCGAGCAGGAAATTGCCCCGATAAGAAAACAAAATTTCCTATGAGCGAGACAATATTAAATTTTATTACAAGTACAACAAATGGACAGCTATGTGAATATTATCAACATGATAAAATTCTAAGGAAGTTATTATTCGAAGGCAATACCAGAAATATTCTTAACTCAAAATGGACCAGTTTCTTTAGACAAAACCAGCAACAAAACATCACACAAAAAAATATGCGCGCGTAATACACGTTAAATTTTTTTTGTGACATATTGTCATTGTAACAAGTTTTTTATGCCGTTTTTTTTTAAAAAATAATTAAAAGAATTTTTGACTTCCTACTGCATTATACTTGTATTTTTCCGTAAACTAAAAAAAGAATGTCGAATAACTGCCGCCTTGGTAAAGTACCTCGGTTAGGTTGAACTATTCATGAACTTGATTATGTGCTGATTCAATTATTTAAATACAAATGACAATGTGATTCTTCAGCGATGGAATGAGACTGCCCGATTCTAGTGCGGAGCCGGATTATATAGTGTTAGAAGGAGCCGAGTGAACCGCCAGGAGCTGTGTGAATTAACTAATTTATTATGTTAACTAATTAAATTTTTTTGGTTTTTTTTTCCATTAAATTAAAAATTATAAAATTTTTTAATTTTTTTCTGTAGTATATCAAAACTAATGGAAATTTGAAGACAGGTCACGGACCGTATTTTGTAAATTTTGTACAATATATTTTATAAAATGCTAAAAATAACGATCGGATTAAAGTCTATTAATGAGAATTAAATTACGAGTATTATAAAAAAAAACACTTTTTTAATATAATTGTTGTCTTCATTCGGTGATACGTGATTACTAAATAAACAAAACAGGACGTTAATTAATTCTATAATTATTAAATTCAGTACTTTTTACCTATCGATTAAAAATAAAATGAACTAATTTAAAACAGGAGCTGACATTTCTGTGAATTTTAAATAATTTTTAATTAGAGATGGAATTTCCCAGAATACACTTTCACGCTACTGGTAAAAATGTTATTTCCGGAAAAATCTATAACCTGAATAAAGAAAATTGAATATAATTTTATCATACATATTTAACCTTCATGCGCGCGCATATGAAAATCAACAGATTTGAAATGTGATTATAAAAGGGTTCTCACCTAATTTTAAGATTCATTTTTCCTGACAAATTTAGTAAAACTTTTTTGACTCTCGTAATGCTATGCTACTGCCACTTCGCAAAATATATAGATTTTTTTGCAGACTCAACCATCCCCACAGCTGCCGAACTCACGACTTTTTTTATTATTTTTATTATAAAAAATTTATTTTTTAACGATTTTTTTTTACAAAATTAGGCTATTTTTGTGATAAATCGTTTCAGTATATTGTGCAAAGTACAAAAAAACAATATTTAATAAGTTTCTTACATAGAAATGAACATCATGGTAATTAAAAGTAACACAGATAAGAAATAAAAACTATATAAAGCAATTTTTAAAAATAATTTGCTCTCACCTAAAATTGCTTAAAAACTGTTCACGTAAACTAGCCTATCTTATTTTGTAAAGTAAACAAAAAACAAGATTTGGTAATTTGGTTTGCATAAAAATGCTAAGAAACAGAGACTTAGAAACTTAACAAAGAATATTTACATGATCTTAAAGGAAAACTAAAATCACTGTGACTAAAAATAATTTAAAAAAACTAGAAAAGGACCTTACATTCTACAGAAAATAAACATTATTAACATTAACTTAAAAAATATTTTGTCATTAATCTAATGTATATAAAGATATAAAAATAATAATATGAGATCTCATTAATACGTATAAAACAGTGGTCAACATTTCTTCAATATCTTTAATTTCCTAACGGTTTGCCATTTTCTAGCAGTTTAATTTTTGGCGGCTATCTATTCTCCCAAAATTGTAGCTCTCAACGTTTTCCTTTCTTCCTCCAGCGATTTTATTTCTGCTTGAATTTTCCTTTTTAGGTCTCTATTTTGTTTTCTTGAGAGAAGTTTTTCTTTTTTTCTACAAGACATTCTTCACATCGTCTTCTAGAGCTTTTCACTGCAGTGAGAATTCTTTAGTAATGAAAACATTCTCCTTGCCCCCAGCATCTACGACTGCCCAGAAACATTTCGTTGATAAATTACTGTCTCTTCGCGCAAATTCTCCACAAGGAGAGATTTGTTAATGGAAAAGCCACCTCTGAAAATGCAATTCTCTAAAATTTTTCTTGACTTTTACTGGTTTTTTTCTAAAAATTCCTGACTCTTACTAAGTTTATATTCCTGACGTTTCCTGCCTGTGGGAACCACCCATTTAGTTATACTATTAGAAAATATTATTATATTATTAGTTGTAAGAAAAATTAAAAGATAACGAAAACAAACAAACAAAAATCCTTTTAAACAAAATAACATAAACTGAATAATAATAATAATAATAATACCAAAATACAATACTTAATGATGATTAAATTTGAGAAGTTTAATGTGAAAGGAAACGATAATTAAAGGGAATATGACATAAACGTGGATAAAATTAAAAATTTTAAATGAGATTTCTGGCCGTTTATCAACAGTTATGGTACCACAGTCTACAAATTGCATCATAATCATAGCATACCTAGTACAAAAAAGGCAGAGTTTTAATATACTAAATATAATACATTCGTTAGTATATGTATTTTATACAGAATTTGTTGTGATAAAATCAGTTCATTGCTAAAATATAAGAGCTAAATATAAAAGCTTCTCTTTATATTGCTGAATTAAGCATCGAACTAAATTAGAAGGGTTGCTTGGATACAACGTATATCTAGCTATAAAATGCTGATCATCTCGTTTCAAGATTTTTGCTTTAAAGGAAACAAATAGAAATTCATAATACGTATTTCTTAATATAAATTCTATTTTCAATAGGAAGGGAAACAGACGCAAAAACTAAGTAAATTTTTAATTCTTTGTTGCTTTACTCGTCTGATAAATTTCGCAATGTAAGCAACTTCATTTCGTTAGGATAATTTTATAAATTTCATTTATAAAAAAATACACATAAAAATTAAAAGTAATATTACACTGCAAATGTCGCCGTTAAAGGACAAAATTATATTTTGTCATAGAATAACATTATATTCTACGACACGTGTTTAGTTCATACTTTTTAACTTATTTTAAATAATAAATATAATAACATTCATGCAATGATAATATTTTAGAGTTATTTTACCAGATGAAAAATATTTTGCATTTTATTTTAAACAAGCTGAATTGCATAGAATTTCTGATAATATATATATATATTTTTTTTATAACCGTAAGTAAACCTTTAGTTTCCAAATTTGAACAACAAAAAATTCTTACGAATTTTTTTTTAAATATTTGCTTTAATTTTTGTCCAATTTAATTTTTTATTAAAAACAATCCCAGTAAATAAAATACATAAAACCGTATCACATAAAAGTGATCCTATAAATGGGGAAAGGAACTTACCAGTTTAAAATGTTCAAAACTTTTATTCGCTTTAACCTTAATCATTTAAACTAGCTCAATTAGTAGCATGAA
This sequence comes from Lycorma delicatula, assembly GCF_047948215.1. Taxonomy (NCBI): domain Eukaryota; kingdom Metazoa; phylum Arthropoda; class Insecta; order Hemiptera; family Fulgoridae; genus Lycorma; species Lycorma delicatula. The sequence goes on along the minus strand of NC_134457.1, from coordinate 81,432,869 downwards.
ATTTTTCTCTAAAATGCATCTTCAACTATAAAATCATTAAAAAAAAATTCGAAAAGAAAGTGAACGCCGTTCCAGTTAAAAAAAACAAAAAAACAAAAAAAAAACACGGAAACTTCCAATGAAACTATTTCAAATTTACTTTTAGTCTGTGGAAATGTTTTTGGCATAATGCACTCCAAGAATATAAATTACAAAAAAATTTCATAAGAAGTTGTTTAATTTTTTATCCTATTATTAAGATTATCAATTCCTGAAGTAAACTGAAATTTTTTGGTGAAATTTTTAGCGAATGAAAAATCTAAGCTACATTGAGATTCGAATTCGGCACATCTATTAGTAATTTTATTAAAATCTGTAAATTTTTATTTTATGCAACTACACAGTAATAAATAATAATTAGATTAATACGATTAGGTAGAGTTAAAACAATTAAATTTAGTTAAATCGTTAAAAAAAATTAATACTTCACCAATGTTGTTTCTGTTTTTACTATATATATCAATTTAAAAAAAACTGATTTAATTCTTTAAAACCATAGTGTACACATGCATATTTTATACAGAAATTCATTTCTTATCAAACTCTTTACAATTCATATTTCAATTACAAACGGTGGTATCAACGATAACCTGTGTTTAATGAAAATCGATCCAGCCGTTTATTTCCTATCATAGAACAATAAAGCCAACTGCAATCCAATATTAAGATTTAATCATTGTAATTATTAAATTTAAATCATACTCGAACAGTTAAGTATTAGATGAAAATGAATAAATAATCTTTTTCCCCCTAAATAACAAATTAAAAACAAACAAAATAATTTATTTGAAATTAATATTAATTAAAAAAATAAATAAGCAAATTTGAATAAATAGATGAAGATACGAATAATAATTTGTAATATTAACGGGGCAAGGACAGAAAAACAAGCTATACAAAAGTTATATTGCATATTGTATTATACCAGACGTAAGACTAAATTAAAGTTTGTTTAATCAAATAAGCTCCTGCTGTTGATTTAAAGGAAAATCCGTTTTCATTAATTCAATGTTGTCAATTAGACGGTGCAGCACTTACATTAAATTAGAAAGAAAAGGCTGACAATAAGGATGAAAAATAAAAGGAGAAATTGACGGATACGAAAAAAACACGCGAACAATTGTTTTTGCACGAAAACATGAAGCGAAGGAAAATAAACTAATTTGAAATACAAAGTACAGTAAATTTAAGGACGGTATAGAAAAATAAAACAAAGCGAACTAAACGTTTCCCTGAGGGTGGTAAACGAATAAAGAATGATAAGTGATAGAATGGAACTGAAAGAACAAGTAATTATTTCTTAAAGCTAGTAAAAAGGAGACAAGATTAAGTTACGAAGTAAGTATGGAAAAATTAACGCTTTATATAAAAAACACTTAGTAATATGCACACTAAAACAGATGAAAACAAAGAAACATTCTCTGTCGGTTGTTTTACATTATTGTATTTAATTAAATCAATATTGAAAGCCATTCAATTTTTAGTTTATTTCACGGATATTAATTAAATTAAATAAATACAAAAAACTTCACATATAAACAAAACACTTTATAAAATATATATATACAGTGATGTTATAGTAACAATAAAACTATGCTTGGTGTATTTAATTACGTTTACTCTGTTTTCATTTATTAAACTAAACATTTAATTTTTGAAAATATTTTCATTTTACTGTATAAAGAATAATAAAATATAGATCGGCAATGAGAAGGAAGGAGTTCAATATGATACTACTCGTACTAACCAATCCACTGACATTGTTTTTGGTTGTTTTTGTAGTTATCGGATCGGTTTTTTCAAAACTTCAATAATTTAAAGAAATATATCCTAATACCTACATTAAATCGAACTAACGAATGTTCAACACTTATAGATCAAAAAGCACTTCCACACTTTTACACACACACACACATGCGCGCGCTCACACAAGTATATGTAAATTTATTAAAAAATGTTTTCATTTATTACTTTTTCTATTTTGTAATGTCCATTGAAGGTACTCTTTCGGAATTTCCTCTCCAAAATTTTCCTTTTCTTTAACATTGTGCAATATTGTACTTCATTAAAAATGTATACATTTTAATGATTAGGTAAAATTATTACAATAATTACTTTTATAAACACAATACAATATATCATTTTACTAAACGGTAAACGGTATAGTACGGGATGAAACGCATTGATACGTAGAAGTATCAAATTGGAACAATTCTTTCTAATCCTTATGTGCGGTGACGCCATAGAAATTCATATAAATAAGAATCCAGCAAACTCTATTAGTCATCATTAAAGATCGCATCGTTGTTTTATAACCAAACATAACCTACGCTCGCTAACCTCGTCTAATTATCGTTAAATAAATTTGTATATTTAACGTTAATCAGCGAGGTTAACGAACTTAGGTTATATGTTTGGTTAGGATGTTATACCCCAAATATCTAACGGTGGTCCCGGAGGTTAAACAAGAAGTAAAAAAAGGATGTTATATCCACGATTCGTCATTATTGTTAAAAAAAAATGAAAAAATTTTGGGGGTGAAATTCCGAAAGAGTAACACGCTGAAATTCTACAGTACTCTTCGCCAAAATTCTCTTCATTTTTAGAACGGATTTTTTTTTTTATAATAACTGTAAATAAATTGTAAACAAGTCAAATAAAATATTCTATCAATGACAGATGGCAAATATGTGTATCACTTATAAATTTTAATTATTATTTTAAAAAAAAGAAAAATGTATTGAAGGTGTAGAGATCTCTGCGAAAGTACTCATAGATGGTTTAAAAAAAAAAAGTAAGTTAAAAGAAACAAAAAATAATACAAACTCTTAATAAATAAAAAAAACTGACAACAAATAGTTATTATACTTTCTTGGCACTGGTTATTTATTCTTATTTAATGGAAAAATAATGATACATAAAATTTAAAAAAAATGATATTTTTACTTTTTTCTGCTCTCCACCCCCAAAAACACCTCCCTAGAAAAATTTTTGAATTTTTCTACGTTTACTGTGTTAAAAGAGAAACTAAAGAACATCACTGAGATATGTAAAACCAATAAAATTTTATCCAAGTTTCTTTTTAAGAGTGGAAGTAGATTATGATGAAATTTTATTGTAATACTGTTTAGATAACCGAAAAGTTTAAAAATTTTCAAAAATCAATATTTTTAAACTTTGATCGGCTCCCCACCCGCAATATTAACCCCATTTTTTTTTTGCCATTTGCACTACCACTTTGCTTAGGAAGACAAAAAAAATCGGTTAAAAAATATGCAATCATAAAAATATAGCTTTTTATCGATTTTTGGGAAGGGGAGAATTTGGGGACAAAATGCTTTTTAAATGTTAAGATAAGCATCAGCATCTACGCTGTGAACTTAATATAAAGTGGGGTTACATTTGCAAAATTTTAGGAAAATTGAGCCCCAAAAAAATGATCAACCTCACTTCCTGGAAATATTAACTCAAAACCTTTATCAGCAGATCACCCCATACACAATATTCTCTGTGCCAAATTTCAACAAAATTAGTTTATCCAGTCAAAAGTTATTAAGCTTCAAATATGCCAACACAGGTACATACGTGCGGATGAACATTACACACCACACTTTTTTGTTTTCTGGAGTCCTTGGTCATTAAATGTTGAGAAATGAAAAACAACCTATACCCCATTTTCTGACTCATCACCATACTTTACTTCTTGCAAAATTGCTCTAGAGTTACGATGCCAAGAAAGTAAATGAAATTAATATGTTCAGAATTGTATAATAAACAACAATCATTCGAAATTTATTTTACAAAAGAATGTTACAGTAATCAAATATTGGTGGTTTTCAATAAAGTCTGTACAATACTATCAAAATACAAATTTTGTCGTTTCATTCTGATATAATAATACAACAATAATACTTTCTATTAATCAACTAAATTAAATGTCAGTCCAATAACCAGAAACCAAACTAAAACAACAGATAAATAAACGGCAATATTTAACAAGAACAATAAAGTCTGGTTTTAATTCGTGCCCGTTTCTAAATTGTTTTTTTGCTTGTTAGAACACGGACTTCACTACTTTATTTTTAATTTAATTTTACTTTTAATTTACACAATACGTATTTAGCTAGTATCTTGGTGGGTCGGTCGGATACAACCTATGCAAAGCAATATATATATATACACACCGCAAATAGTAAAAAGTTATTTACAATTTAAATACATTCGGCAAAAAGCTCAAAATAAACGAGACGATTTAAATAGATTACACCAGTTCTATCTATTCTAGCGCATTCATGCAATCAAGTTAAGTAAACGTTTTAACACTATATTAATGAATACATACGTTCCATTAATTCGTTTTACTTATGTTTTTTCTACACGCATAAATATATAAAAAGGTCTCTCTTAATTATATACTTACAAAAATTTATACACTATATCCATATGCATGCATTCAGAGTAACACAAGCGCGCTCGAGTACGTACATACTACAAATACCTCACCTATTCATTTAAAAAATGACCCTTTTTTATAAACCCAGTTCTTATCTACGAACAAATTAAAAGCGGAAAAACATTTTTATTTTCACTAATTTAAACATGTAATCATTAAAAACACATACGGTGACTCGTAAATTTAATCTGTGCTACGCTTTGATAATTAGAATATTAAAATACAACTCAAATTTATGTGGGTCAATTTTAAAAATAAGACATCCAAACAAATATTAAGAATGAATGACAGGGGTTTTTAACGCTCTAATAAATAGAAAAAAAATGTTCCTCATTTACAGTGTAACCATTAAAAGATAGTTCACTGGATTTTGGGGGGAAGGGATCTTCACTTGTATATAGCGACGGCTATTCAGAAACAAAATACATACACAAACACAAAGAAAGAGAGAGAGAGAGAGAGGGAGAGAGAGAGAGAGAGAGAGAGAGAGATGCATTTGAAAAACAGACGATGACAAATAATAAAATAATTATTAAATCGACTATGAAAAAAATCATGTACTTAAGTTGATCACTATTATTAAATTAATCATTCATTCATTCTCAGTAAGGGAAATGTAGATCCAGATTTCCATTTAACCACAAAATATGAATTTGGAATTGGGAAAATATAAATAAAGAAATAACTCTGTCACGGAAAATATAAAAATTTCAAATGTTTGTTCTAAATACATTGCAAATTGAGTGTACTACGTTGATTGTAAGGGCTTTAAATTTCTATAACGTACTCAAATATACTTAATTAAACAGCAAGAGTATATTATTAATAATAAAAAAAGTCAACCGTAGCAATAAAAGACTTTTCTATACCTCGAATTTGTCTAAAAATAAATTTTATTTCATTAATTGTTCAGTTAAAACTGAAGATTTTATAAAATTATACAAAAATTAATCATTCATATTTTATGAATCCATAAACAGAAACTGAAAATTAGAGATCAACAAACCACGCCAACGTTCACGGAAAAAGGAATTCTAAATACGTATTACGTGTTAAACTTTAGAAAGCATACACACATACATGCACAGTAGTTCTACCTTAAGTAGTGTTGGCATGGCTAATAGTACGGTAATGATGGTACTAAACAATGACGCGTAATAATTTTATTAATTTAAAATGAAACTAATTTATTGTCTTAATTTTCGGTTAATCAAATTTTATACATTTATTTGGAGAACAGGTGTAATCTACGTTATAAAACCAACCAAGCATATTAATTATCTCCAGATAATTTGGACGCAATTAAATGAATATCAAATTTAGTTTTATTTATTATTTATACTAAAACACAATATCTACTTTAATCATTTTATTCAAACCGAACAAAAGATTTTATATACAAGATATTAAAATAAATCTTCAAAAGAAATATTGAAAATTATCAACAAAACCAAGCCCCGTACCAGGTATCGTAGAACGACTCGGATACAACCTAATTTAATCAAGAATGTCGACTGTTAATTAAAGTTAATGTTTTCGCTTTGGAATTTTTAGTTACAACTATGTAAAAAGCAATTAAAATATTTTTATTAACAGCCCTAAATAGAAAATGTAAATCAGTTAAAAACAAATCACGTCTCCTAGATCTCTCGGGCCGGAAAGGAATCTAGCTAAACATGTATATCGTTTTAAAAGTATTTTATTAATCTTGTATCTATAAATAGTCAAATTTAATGGTTTTTGTTGATTTTTTTTGAAGATAAAATTAAAAAGAAAAAAATTATATACAAAAGAATTTTGTATGAACATTCAGACTAGATGCTAAAAATAAGTTATTATTAAAACTGATTCCTATGATCTAGATGTAATGTACTTAATTATGAATGTCGTTTTATTTATTAATTTATAACCAGAATACGTAGAGAATAATGTACTGCAGGAGTACTTTATACAAGACTGGAATACGTGATGCAGATAACAAAAGATATCGGATGTAGTAAATATTCTAAAATTTAAAGCACTAACAAACAACAGAAAGGAATGGATAATGGCGACTAAAATGACCAAAAGATTAATGTAAAGAATAAACACAGTAGCAGGTTACCTATAGAATCGTGTCATTAAATATAATACATCATCGGCGATTTAATTTAAAACAATACATCTAAAACACAAAACCCACGATTACAACGGAAATATTTTGAATAATTTTGATAATCTAATTTCTTCAGATATGCTAATTGAAGTACTTATAAAACATTTTAATTTCTTACAGTCAAAAATAAATTTAAGACAATATTTCACTGAATACACCGCTAACCTAAATTCAAACGCGTTATCTTTTATATTTATTTTTTAAATAAACGGCTAAAAGCAAGATGATATAAAAATTATTCATATTCAAGACATGAAAGCTTAATTGTCGAAGAATGAGTCGGTTAAATTTTAGAAATTCTTATCATGAATATTTAAAGTAAAACAACATAAATTTCAACCATAAGTCTATAAATTAAAAATAAATGTATCCACCACACTAAACTTGCATCGCATTCTAGATACTTTTTAAAACTAGAATATAACTATAATAATTATAAAGAAAGTATTGCCAAATAAAAAGTACGTGATTAAAATTTTAAAATATAATTAACCTACATCAAAGCGAGAACGCTAAATAACAAACATTTCGTAAATTTTTTAAAAGAAATTTTTACGTAAAATTTTATAAAAATGATTAATATGCTGTAAATAACGTATAAAATATAAAGAACCACTTCACTGAACATTAAAAAAGTAATGAAACCTCACATTTATATTTAATTGTGTACTTTAAAAAGGTTTTTAATTCCTTGTACGAAGTAAAGAAAGTATTGTGATCACGAAAAATCTCGGTTTTCAGATTTCAACAGAAATATCCACTTTGACCATCCCTGAATCCATTTATTTTGACTAGTTCGGCGTGACGTCTATACGTACGTACACACGTATCTCGCATAACTCAAAAACGATTAGCCACAAAAATGTTGAAATTTTGGATTTAGGACTGTTGTAACATCAATTGTGCACCACCCCTTTTGATTACAATCGACTGAACAAAATGTGTCCAAAAAAGTACGTGGAAAAGCTCTCAGTGAGAGCTTTTCCACGATATATTATAAGTGGTATTTATTTTATTGGTTCGAGTTATAGCTAATGAAATTTTAATTAATGAAATATTTGAATCACGGAAAATAGTTTTGATGCAAACACTAAAAACCAAGAATTGATTTTTCAGAGAGTTTTTTTCAGAGACCTTTATAGTAAGGTGAATATGAATAGAGTGAAGTACTGTAGGAATATATTTCACCTGCACTTCGGTGGATTTGGCATGCTGATATGGGAATAGCATACCTGGCTCAATGAAGAAAAATGAAATAGGAAACCGTATCACTTCTAGCTTTCCCCAGCATCTGTAAATTGTTATTCTTGATAATAATATTGTTGTGTGTGTGTGTGTGTGTGTGGCTTACTTTTATTTCAATCGCATCTTAAATACAGATTATGGAAGAACAAAAAGTGGAAAAAACTTGACTCTTCGATTTATACTGCAAAAAAATATCTATATTGATATCATTATAAATATAGATCATATATCAATTTATATCATTATATTTTGGAGTTAAAAGATAATTAAATATCTATCGAGTTATATTCAAATATCTTGGCACACAGCACATGGATACATAGCTAGTTGCATATCGTACTTACTTCAACAAAAAAAAAATAATGTATAAAATGAAATTGTTTATTTTTAAAAGAAAGCATTAAATTCAAAAGCCCATCTAAAAAAAAATATTTGGTAGATTAATTAATATCGTTTAATAAGAATATTTTGAACGCTAGTAAAAACAATTTTCAAAAAAATAGATAAAAAATCCCCATTCAGTAATGTGTAGGTTTTTTTCACGTACGTATTCAGTATATATGGAGAGGTGAAAAAAAACGTCGAATTTCAGTTTCAATGAATTATTATAGATTTTATAAAATATTTTTAATTAAATAAATTCCAGCATAGAAACTTTTAAAGCATAGGTTAACAGACCTTATATCATAAAAACGTGTTTCTCGTTTCAGAAGATTAAACAAATAAAAATTAGCAGCGGTAATTGAGTCAGCCATCTTCATATAACGTCTCTCCCGGACTACCAGCCGAACGAAGAGCGTGCATTCATTCCTTTTTATAATAGCTACCTTCGTTATTCATAATTTTTTCAATCTTTTATTTTCTTTTCATACAATTTAAATACAACAACATACTAAAATTTAATCTCACTTTTAACAGAGTAATCACTTTTTTTAAAAATAACATTTACAGCTATTCAAATAGATATGTCTACATATTGAAGTCGGTACCAATTAAAAAAAAAAAAAACAATCCCTTCCGGCACGCGAAAAGGCGGAGGTACATTTCACCGGTGCTAAGTAGTGAATAAAAAAGATTTCCGCCTTCGAGTTACGAAAAGCTTCAAATTTACTCAATACGAATGTTTGCATGTGAAAAAACGTTTCACATGTTCAGTATACGATAAGCCCCATCTTCTTACAACTCCAGCAACATTTTGGTCATCCTTTGCCGTAAGGATTGGTCATATCTAAACCTATTTTAGACAAAAGTTTTAGGTAATGTTTAGAGGACTAATCAACACTTTAAACCGATTCGATACTGTGCCTATTAAGGGAGGTATGATCCTTTTTTGTCTTAAAAACCCCATTTTTTCAACCCCTGGGCCAATGGTTGGTGATACAAAAAAAATTGACTGAGATACGTTTCAGGACCTTATCCAAAGAATAATAGAAACATTAAACGAATTCGATATTTTACCTAATAAGAAAGTTACAGCGCCATATTTTGTTTTTTCGATAAAGCCCCCCACGGTCCGATTTTGGCCGTTAACGAACTCGAATTTAAAACTGACTGGCGCAAAATTACGGCAGTTATCGTGTCCACAAGAAAGTGAAATATATATATATATATATATATATATATATATAAACTTTTGAGCTGACGGTGGTTTTGGGGTCTCGGGGATGTGAAACGCGAAGATATGTCGAAATTTTCCGGAAGTTGAATCATGGTACCCATTACAATAGGTAGCTTTCTTACGAAATCTACCTAAACGCCAACAACTTACTGACTTTTAATTTGGCACAGACTTAAAACAGTAGAAATCTAAAGAATGGGATTAGACTAATTCTTTTATCACGTTTTTAAAACTTGCCTCAATATTATTATTATTATTAATTTTTTAATTAATTTACGTTTTGTTTTTGTTTTTTTAATTTAAAATAACGTTAACCTATAAACAACGTCACCCAGTAGAAAGAAATCCATTCGGGGGAAAAAACCCGAAAGGCGAGAAATCTGTTTTTTTATAACAAAATAAAAATTGTAATGCAGAGAAACAACGTATTATACTACTACCGAATCGATCGAATTAAGGCTGTTAGGAATGCCAGAATGCGTATTAAATTTTGACCTCAAGTTCCCCAAATGACTTTTAAAGTTCCAAGTTAAAAAACTTAAGAATATAAGAATAGATAAATTTAAACTTTTAATAAGAATATTAATAATAATGCAATAAAATTTCATCATAACTCAACCAAACCACCCACACACCCTACCATCAAAAAAGAAATCTTAGCTAATTTTTTACTGCTTATACGTTTTCAATAGAAGTTGAAAACAACAAATCAAAAATTTTTTTTTGAAAGGTGATTTTGGAGGTGGGGAACAGAATAAAATACCGATGTTTTACATTTTTTAGTTTATTTAAATATATGATAATTTTATACTAAAACTTCATAATAAATTACCCCCACCCCAAAAAAGAAATCTTAGGTAACTTTTTTCATGTATCGTTATTTTTCCACTAAGAATAAATAATCGATGCCAAAAAAAATTTTTACAACTTTGTTATCAGCTTTTTTTCTTGCTTGAAAAATAATTTACAACGAAATGACATAATTATATGAAAAAATAATAATTATTTCACACACATATATATATATATATATTATATATATATTATATATATATATATATATATATATATATAGAGAGAGAGAGAGAGAGAGAGAGAGAGAGAGAGAGATTAAGAATAGATAATCATTATAAAACACTTCTTTCCGTATACCGGGAATACGTTATCCTATTAGACTTGTTTTATTTTTATTTTATATCAAATCATAACAATACAAGGCGACTTGACCCAAGAACTAATCAAAATTATCTGAAAATGAGTTAGCTACGTTGAAGAAACAATAAGCGTCATAATGCCAGACATATTAAATAAGGATTGAAATACAGACGACATATTGATATTCAGTACGTTAAGGATGGATAAATAAGAAAAAAAAAGCTAAATCACTACTCTAAAAGAGTAGTGATTCTGATGCATTTCTAATAGAAATGCATTCTAGTAGAATATCAGATGCATTTTTATTTTGTCACAGCCAATAAGATAACGATAGCATAATGTACAACATAAAATTACGCGCAACTTACAACTCTTTTTTGTCGAGAAACACTGCGTTATAAAATCATAAGCCTATTGAAACCGTGCTTAAAAAAATAAAGAAAAAATGCAAGTTAATTTTATAAAACAAGATTACGGTTTTTAAAAACTGAAAACAAAAATGTTTATTTAAAATTTAAAACCAGACGACCAATCGATCTTTAATTAATCATCATCAGTAAACACCGAGGAAAGGAGAATAATTTTATCAGCCGATTTAGCAGGAAAGGGAAATAATTTGAAAACTGATTTTAAACCTTGAAATAAAGAATACGTTCGAGAACGCTTTGTTATCAAAATACGGCTAGCGAAAAGATTTCGCCCAGATTTCATTACCCCGGTGATATAAAGGTCGTATTGAAATTTCTAAGGAGTTATATAAGGGGTAAACTTGGTGTTTTCTTATGTTTTTTTACCTAAAAATCTATAAAACAGGTCCCAAAACTGTACATACCATAATTTTCATGATATCCAACGAAAACATAAAAATTCGCTGACGAAAAACACGCTGTTTGGGTACGAAATACAATAATGTTAAATGACTAATAATTACGTACATTTCATTATCAAAACTAATATGTATAATTATATATACTTTAATCTCAGTTTCTTCTTTTTTCCTGATTAGCCTCCGGAACCACCGTAAGGTATTACTTCAAACCATGAAGGAGGAAAATGTGTATGAATGTACATGAAATGTAGTCTTGCACATTCTTAGGTCGACCATCCACGAGATGTTTGATTAATTGAAACCCTATCATCAAAGAACACCGATATCCACAATCTTGTATTCAAATCCGGATTTGAACCTTTTAAACTCTCGACTTTGAAATCAGCTGATTTGCGATGACGAGTTCACCACTTAGACCAACCCGGTGGGTCTAACCTCAGTTTATAGAAAATACATTGTAGTTTTCGATTTTAAGTAAAATTTTTGTGATCGATTTAGGAATATAATTTATTTTTTTAATTTATTCAAGAACCATTTAGCAGAGCTCTTTATTTGTATGTAATAAGAGTAGCTAAAATATACTAAAACACTCGCTAGTCATATAACTGAAAGAAATAAACCGAAATCATAATAAAAATATATTAACAAAATACATTAAATTCACTATAATACGATTAAATTTATTAATTTGGTAATAATAAGGTTATCTGTATAAACGATTTTTAATCAACCGCATTAAAAAAATTAATAATTTAAAAATTGATTCAAAAAAGTAACGTTATAAAACTATTCTACAGTAATTCAATGTTTGCATAATTTACAACTTATCATACTAATAGAAACTCATTTAGTCACTTAATATACATTTTAACTTTATAGTAAATGATCATTACAATTACCAAACAAAATTTAGCGAGTAGGAAGACAACATCAAAATAAAAGTGAAGTACTTTTGAACGAACATGGAGATAATGGCACAAAACGATATTAGCCAAATAATTTTTTCATTAATTTTTAATAATTTTTTCATTTAAATTAGAATACTTCCTAAAATTCAGTTATGGAAAACTAAAAGAAAATAAGGATACTGCGTAGATAGCAAAACATTAACACAGTTACTATGTATACACACACACATACACAAAAACAAATTATTGAAATAAAATGATGTGCCCATCGAATGTTCTATACAAAATAACGTTGAACTCAGTTAATTGTTAAAATAAGAAAACTACTTTTAGAATAAAAATATTTTATTTAGTTGTAATTTAAATAGAAATAAATTTTTTTGTAATCATGCAGTAATAACCGCATATTGTCTATGTCAGTGCAGAATTCGTATCACGCTGTTGCTGCTTCTATTTGATACATATTTCCGGTTGAAGCACAAACTTTATTGAACTGTGAGTCATCATTGTGCGAGCTGGATTTCAACCGAATGTTTGAAATCAATCGAATCAACTGGTAACAAACGGGGTGCTCCTGAGGCGCTGTTTTGGGAGGTGCAATAGGGGTGCTCTAATAATATCACTGCAAACAATCATCTGATTTTCAAAATTCAGACGAGATATTTAATAGTACGAGTAGATCGAAGGCTAACTTCTGCAGTCAGGTACAATCTTGATCTAACAGATCACGGTTATTCGGAAATAATGTTGTTATATCTTTGCAATCAATTTTCCGATTTTCAAAATTCAAACGGGATATTTGCTAGGGGTGTTGGCTCTCCGTTAGGAGGCGACCGCGTTGTGGTTCGCTTCACGCAAGAATTTTTTCACAGCTCAATCTACTTAATCATGACTGAACGCTGCTGATTATTGAATATCAGGCAATTTTAATTCGTTTCTTTGATATACTATAATAGTTAGGTTAATGCAATTTTATTCGATTTCTTATGTAATACGGTATATTGATTCTGTGATATGCGATAAATATTTGATTATTCATTTAGCGATATTTTTTCGAATTATTGAATATCATTTAGATTTTATTATATACAGAGGAAACGTTTGTTCGTACGTCATCAAAACTTTTAAGAACCGCTACATTAATCGCCACCAAATTTTAACAGTAGCTTCATTATGTAATCCGGAGTGTCATAAGCTATATATTGATGAAAAATTGTTTATTTGAAGGTGTAAATAATAAATAATCCGTTACGGTACTGCACTTCTTATTCGGGCCGCTCCTTTTTTATGGTGAGCCACTTCCAAGATATTTTTTAATAGAGGTCTTATTGAAATCGAAGACAAGGTTATATAAGTCTTGGTGAAAAGCACAGAGTGATTCACAGAAACGAGAAATTTTGAAAGTTGTGTTGGTAGCCGTGGGCGATTGGTACCACTTGATAAGTGGCGCCAGCCTCTCTAACCTAACCTGCCATTTAGTTGTCATGGATCCTTGGAGTGGTGTGCAACGTGCATTTGCTATCAAAGCGTTTTACAAAAACAATGACAGTGTGGAGGGAGCGCGTAGAGAATTTCGCCGTCATTTTAATCTGGGACGGCACGACCGTGTTCCATCAGCACATGCAATTAAAACATTGATATCTAATTTTGAGGAAACTGGTTCGGCAATGAAAAAGAAACCTCCAGGCCGTGAGCGAACCGTCCGTACACCACAGAATGTTCAAGCTTTACAAGATGCTGTCACACGAAGTCCACATCGGTCAATCCGTCGTCTCTCAGCATCTTTACAATTGCATAGTTCAAGTGTTCGAAGAATGTTAGTGAAGGACTTGCAATACCATCCATACAAGTTGCAGATCGTCCAGGAACTGAAACCGAAAGATGCAGTTGTGCGAGCACAATCCTGTAATGTAATGCTTCAGAAGATAAATGATAACGAAGAGTTTGTTCACGAACTGTGGATGTCAGACGAAGCGCATTTCCATCTCAGCGAATTTGTTAACAAGCAAAATTTCAGATACTGGGCACAAGAAAATCCTACGCAGCTACACCAGCGTCCGTTGCACAGCCAGAAAGTGACCGATGTCATCTTACGGTGTTATAGGCCCTTATTTTTTTGAGGATGACAACGGTCTTGCGATTACAGTGACGTCGGCTCATTACGTAACCATGCTTGAAACCTCTGTTGTGGAACAACAAAAGAGATTCCACCAATTCTTAACACAGCCTGGTTTCAACAAGACGGAGCAACGTCACATACTGCGCACGAATATCGATGGCAGCTGTACGCCGGTTGTTTGGACAATGTGTCATTTCAGGAAATGGTGACATTAGATGGCCTCCCAGATCGCCTGATCTCTCAGCTTGCGATTACTTTTAGTGCGGTCACCTTAAAAGCAAATTGTTCCACAGTAGACCTGCTACAATGGAAGAACTGAAGGCAAAGATCCGAGAAGCAATGACGGAAATTCCAGTTAAGATGTTAAGTCAAACCATGAACAATTTAACGAAGAGACTTCGCGAGTGTTTACGTAGAAGAGGAGGTCACCTGCAAGTTGTCATCTTTAAAAAATAAACTAAAATGTATATATCCTAAAATGGCAACATTTGTACAATTACATGAAATAAAATTCATTTTCTAAAAAAAAATTTTCATTAACGTTATTTAATTTTTTTAAATTTCCCGTTTCTTTGAATCACCTGTATTTATGTGATTTCGCTTTACCATCTCCAATTCGTGATTCGAGATTTCAACAGAAATATCCTTTTTACCATCCCTGAATCCATTTTGACTAGTTTAGACGTGACGTCAGTACGTACATATGTATCTCGCATAACTCAAAAACGATTAGCCGTAAGATGTTGAAAGTTTGGATTTAGGACTTTCTAGCATGTAGTCGTGTACCTCCCCTTTTGATTGCAATCAACTGAACCAAAAGTATCAAAAAAAGCAAAAAATCCAAAATCATCTGGATTTTGGACTTTTTCTTAACTGCAGTAATAAGCCCTCTTTGAGAGCTTTTCAACGATATATCATAAGTGGTACTTATTTTCATTGGTTTCAGAGTTATTAACCAAATACAACTTTAAGTAATGAAATATTTGGATCTTGCAAGGGGATCTGGCACATCGGTTCGAATCAGACTTCATCTCCTTTTTTTTAATTTAAATATATTGATTTATTAATAATTATTAACCTCTGATTGTAAAAAAAATGTACGATAAATAATAATTCAATAACAATAAAAATAAAAATATAAAGAAATATCAGAAGTTATTAATGAAATAAAATTTTATGTACTTTTCATTTTAAAAAAATGCGTATATGCAATTTAATAGACGTACAAGGAAGTCATGTGGTGTCCACATCAGATTTTTTTTTTTTAAATTAAAAATGATTACGAGTAACTAAACTTAATTAAATTAACTAAGTAAATAATTTCATATGAAAAGATTTTAAATATTTTAGTTAACAATACAACAAACGAATACCATTCGCCAAGAAAATAAACATAAATTTAACAACGACCGAAATCAAAAAAACTAATTATACAAACAGAATTCCGCATGACACTTCTGACATTCACGCAGTACAGAACGCTCCTTCAATTTTTTTCCATTTAAATTCGCAACAGATTTGAGAATATGCGAGCATTTGCATAAAAACATTTATTATCTGCACCAGTCCTACAATGAAATAAAATGAAAAAAATACACACACACACACACACAGAGAGAGAGAGAGAGAGAGTGAGAGAGAGAGAGAGTGAGAGAGAGAGAGAGTGAGAGAGAGAGAGAGAGAGAGAGAGAGAGTGAGAGAGAGAGAGTGAGAGAGAGATAGAGAGAGAGTGAGAGAGAGAAGCCGCTTACAAATATCAAGTCTTACTCTTCCTCCTTCGTAAATCCGTCCCCGTCATGTAAGCGTGACTAAATACAAATTAAGGAAGGAACATTTAACTTGGAACGTTATGGTTTTATAGACTTAATTTTTACTGAAATAACGTATTAACTTTCAGTTTTGTTACATTACGGATGATAAAATATTTTAAGCTCCACAAAGCTAAGGATGATACAATTTCAACAATATTTCACAAAAATTATAGCAGAATAAAATCTGACGCTACAAGAACCATTTAAAATACAGCAGACATTTCATAATACTTCTCGAGTTTATCCGATTAAAGCAACACATTTTCAGATAAAATCTTTTCAAATCTACATATTCCAAATAAATTTTCAAGTAATTTTTACCTTACATTTTTTTTTTTGAAAAACGTTCTTAAATGTTTACCTCAAAGTTTAAGAAAATCATTTTTTCAACTGTAAACCAAAAAACAAGCTCTGCTTTAACGGTTATCGAAATAAAAACACAAAAATAAATTATCTGCATCTTTTACCAAATCTAAAACCGAATGCGCATTTGAAATAGTAAATATCAGTGGATACAGGAAATTATTAAAAGTGTAAATATTCACAAAATTAACTTTATATTTAAATTTATTATCAGTTACCGGTTTAATATAGATAATTCTTAGAGCATTTAATATGCAAACTGAATCTATCCAACCCAATATAAACTTGAATATTCGTTTATTTATTTTAAGTTTCTTAGAAATAACTAAGAAATCTTAAAAATGTTACTAATAACGTTTAATAACTAAAATACAGAACCGGTTTAAGAATTTTATGATTGGTAGCCAGTCGTTATTGTTAGGTTTTTTCTTTACGATTTAATTACAAATTTTATTTGAAAATAATGTGGACATCGTATGACTTCCTTATACACCTATTAAATTACACATACACATTTTATGTTGCACTTCATTTAAACTTATTTCATGTGTAAGTGAGATACGATCCTCCAATTCTTTAATAAAGTGGACAGTTACACAATTGCACTGTGGTGGACAACAAATTGTATTACTTTTTTGTGGTGTCTCAGCATTTTGTGTTAGTTTATATACTAATTTTGTTTCAAGTCGCTCAAGTAATGTGGTGTGAGAACGTGTCGGATCCGTAACCATGGTGGACACATGGGTTCGAATCCGACTTCATGTACATATATTTTTTTTAACTTTTTTTATTTTAATTTAAATCGATTGATCTATTAAAAATTATTAACCTCTGTAAATATTTTTTAATTAGAAAGAAAAGTATGTAAAATTTGAAGATCCAATAAGTTCATTAATTAAAATTTTATTTGGTTATAACTCTGGAACCAATAAAAATAAGTATAACTTATGATATATCGTTGAAAATGTCTCAATAAGGGCTTATTACTGCTCTTAAGAAAAAGTCCAAAATCCATTTTTTTTTTTATTTTGGGCTTTTTTGAACACTTTTAGTTCAGTCGATTGCAATCACAAGGGAAAGTGCATAACTAGATGTTACAAGAGTCCTAAATCCAAAATTTCAACATTCTAAGGCTAACCTTTTTTGAGTTATGCGAAATACATACGTAGGTACGTACAGACGTCAAGCCAAAACTAGTCAAAATGGATATTTCCGTTGAAATTTGAAAACCGAAATTCTTCGGGTTTACAATATTTCCTTTACTTCGTACAAGGAAGTAAAAATGCTGCAACAGTTTTATTATTTGAGAAAATGCAGTTAAAAAGGCCGTCGTATCTTATAAATTAGTGATAGTAATATGCCAAATAATATATATTAGGTCGTCTAGAAAATATTGAGCCTGGGAGGTCAAAATTGAGAACACATTTATTGTTACTGGAAAATACACATATGCACCATTTTTTTCAATGACTTATTGCCATTTTCCGGCAACACCATAATTCCGTCGCTATAGAATTTCTGTGGTTTCCGGTCAAAAACTGACACGTGGTTTTCAGAAGTTTCTTTTGAAACTAACTTAACACCCTTCAAGGAGTTCTGCAGAGACCGAAATAACGGTGCCAGATCCGTTAACTTGACCTCCCAGTCAAGATCTCTCAAGCTCTGACGGGTCGTTAAAGATATATGCGGTCTGGCGTTGTCAGCGCGGTATACAACACCCTTTCTGTTGACCAGTTCAGGCCATTTTTTCTGGTTTTTCTAGGTGCAATCACGCTAACCGTCAACAGTATAGGTTTGAGTTTATTGTTTTGCCTGGGGGCAGCAGATCCTCATGCACTATGCCTTTCCAATCCCACCATAACGCAAAGCTTCCTGGGCGTCAGTGTGGGCTTTGCCGCAGACCGTGGAGCTTCCTCGCTTCGACCACGATGTTTTTCACACACTGTTATATGTTATTCACTTTTCATCACTCGTGATTAATCGCTTTATAAACGGCTCGATTTCGTTACGTTTCAGTAGAGATTCGTAAATAAAAATTCGATCACATAAATTTTCCGAGTCAGATCATGCGGTACACAAACGTCGAGCTGTTGTTGTGTAGAGCTTTCTAAAAACGGTTTAACGGGGTTAGGTGATTGATGTTTAAGTCATTGGCGATGTCATGACAGCTTACATTCCGGTCTTCCTCTACTTTTGCCAGAATACGCTAATGCTATTTCGTGCGCAAAAATAATACTTTTTAGACTACCTATTACATGTCAATTTATAATACTTCGAATGAATTTCAAAATTCTAAAATAAATATTATTTTAGCCAACAGGAACAGTTAACAACCTCGGGATTACAATGGTAGCACATAACACAGAACCGGAAGTCCGTTTGCGATACTGTTACATATACGAAAATAGTAATTAGTTTCACTTTATAAGTGAGGGTTCATACTTAAAATAAAATAGCAAACAATTTTAGTTATATAAAGATTACAAAATAGTTTGTTTTCAGTGCGGGAGGAGTTTAAATAATTTCTTTGTAAAGGTATTTACTGTGAAAACAATGACGTTCATTAAATAGACAGTCCCGACGATGAACTGAATGAGGTATCACTTATATGGCTGAATAACACCAGAATTTCACCGGACTTAGTATGCTTGACAGTATATTCGGTTTGGTGAAGGCAATGTGAAATTCATTTCACTCCCCCAATCTTCCTTAGCATAGGGATAACTGTTATTCCTGAGAACAACCGTACAATTTTCAAACGTTTATGTAGTTTTCTCACGTCAAGTTACTTTCGATCGTTTAATCACGGTAGCTTAAGGTAAAAACAATTTAAACTCGCAAATAAATTACTAACTTATTTAAATTAATTCGATAGAAATAAATGTAGTATAGGATTAAATTTCTAAAACATTCTGGATAATCACAATTTAAAAACAATGGTTCTTCACATCGTTACACGGCAACAGTTGAAAAACAAATTTAATTACACTATCAGATAATTAGAATTTCAATTAACGGTCAGGTAGGATCGTCAGCTAAATTAGAGACAAGTTTATTAGGAAGACAACTAATTAAAAAGTTAATACTGAAAACCAGTCCGATACCGATCGATCAACTGCACGTAATAAAACAAACTTAGGGAGATCTAATTATTTAAAAAAATAATAAATAAATACGTAAAATTATGTTATAAGGTAAAAATTTAAAAAGATAACAATACTTAACAGGTGTAATTCAGGTTAACAAGAAAAAATACTTGTTTTCGTTTTTTTTAACCTTAAAATAAATATTTTTTTTTTATTTGTTAAATGATACTAAACCTAATAGTGGAATAAATTACAAATGATTGACATGAGATAAATTAATACATTAACCTACATTATTGTGTATTGTACTAGTACATTACAAGAGTAGATTTAACCGTGACCTAGACCCAATGTAATTGACAAGACGGGTGGAGCGTGTGAAATTTTCCATCAAATCTCCCTCCATTTACTAATACTCATTCATTCATTCATTTTACACAATGTACCATTTAGTGACAGTGAGAGAAATCTTGCGAAACAAATTATTTACTGTTTATTCTTTTTTTAAAATAAATAAAAAAAAATAATAGTATTGATATACACAGAAAACATATATTAACAAACTGTGCGAAATTTCGTTACAGTTTAAATATGTTCCCATTCAAAAACCCACAACAAGATTTTTGATAAGTATTTTGCAGTTTTTTCTTGTTTTAGTATGTTTAAAACCGTCCCGTACCATAGGCTTATTTTATATATCCCAAGGTTTCTAGAACTATTTTTTTTAAAGGGGTATTGTAAGTGAAAGTAATGTTTTTTTATATATACAATTATAAAAAAAAGAAATATTTATCATAAAATAATACATAATTTACGACTAACAGAACCAAATTTTAAATAAAGCGGAGATAATCTTTTATTCACATCAAAGTCTTTTGAAATATAACAAAATTTATCGATAAATAGATCAAGGAACCGTTTAAAATGTAACGATTAAAATATTACTAAGGAAAATTACTTAATAATATAATAACAAGTAAACGATAAAAATGTATTATTATTATTATTAAATAAATGGAAAAATAATAAACGAATTTAAAAATTAGTTCTCCGATAAATTTAATTATTAAAATAAATTTCGATTAACCAATGAGATATTAGTAAAAACTTAATCGATACTTTACAATGATGTATATTAACAAATTCCAATCCATCGGCGGTAGAGGTCAATACCCTGCCTGTATCTCCGGTTCTGGATTCGCCCCTCCTCCCTAGCTTATTAATTCATAAGTCACAAGGATTAAATTCAATTATTGTTTTAGATAAACTACAACGCACAACGCAACAAAAAATTTAATCCCTAATTTTTCTACCATTTAAATTTAATTTTAAGTAAATAATTCCTGTATGAACGAAGTCAAAAATCAAGTCTGTCTATCTCTACAGTTATTTATACCTCGCTTAAATTCTTGAACTACTTACACTGCGTGAAAAATTACATAAAAAATAGAGAAGTTAAAAAAATTAAGGTAACCAATGACAATTTTCGATAATTTAATCAATCTATTGTAAAATTGTATAAGCTAATCAACATCAGCTGCTCAGCAGAATCAAACATTTTTTCCGTTTATAAATTTACCTCTCAGTAAAATTAAATAATTTTTTTGTTTATAAATATAAAAAGTGTTGAAAGTAACAAAGAAATAAACATTTTCATTACCTAATTTTCATAGTCTAATTCGATACACGAATAAATAACTTTTATGCTACTATTAGTTAAACGATTGATATATTTTTGTAGTAGTCGATGTCAATTATATTATTATTATTATTTTCTATACAATTTTAAGTTCCCCTCTTGTTATTCATAAACCGTAAAGAAATTTAATGCTGATTTAAAGCAATACGGTTTAAAAAAAAAATTAAAACAAAGAATAACTTTAAAAATGCTCTAGAAAGTATAAATAATATTTCAAATTGGCACTAAATTAAATTACTAAGTTGTTAAATGTTTATAATTTGGCATTAATTTAAAAAGATCCAGGTTTAAAAAAATAATAAAAGATTACTATTTTTTTAAATTTTCAGTAGGATTTTAAAATAAGTTTTATTTTAATCGTATATCTGTTATGAATGTTTAAATTTTTTTACAACAAAGCTATAAGAACAAAAACCCAATCCAGTTGTAAAAAAGCACAAAATACATGTAATGAAAATTTTTAAAGATTAATGCAGGAAAACTATCCCGGGTGATTCAAAGAGGACTTCACAATTTTAAAACCATATAAAAATTTATTTAGATAACTTACAGATTCGGTTGAGGTCTCATTTCATAGCAAACGCATCAATTTTGTCAACCAATATTCAATTTGGTTCGATATGGCTTCCATTTTTAATGCTACATAAATCCCACCATTTCAAATTTCACTCCAGACTGTAGCCAGCAAGTCGGGCTCACAAAAAAAAAAAAGTAGCGGGTACAAGTCTGAGGAGCGAGGTGGCCATGCAACTGGATCTTCACGACCGATTTACCAATCTGGAAATCGAGTATCTAGAAAATCTTGGACTTCTAGGCGGTAGAGAGGTGGTGTATCGTCTTACTGATAGTAATGGCGTCCATCTTGGTCATCATAGTTAAATTGAGGAATTATAACATTTTGAAGCATGTCATAAACGATACCATTTACGGTCGCCTCCTGGAAGAAGAATGGGTCGTACAGTCTTTGTTTGCTTAAGGCACAAAAAAACATTAACCTTAGGGCTATCACGAATGTATTCAAATTTCATGAGGGTTTTCGCTACCCCATATTCGGCAATTATAGGTGTTCACCTTGCCGCTGATATGAAACGTTGACTCATCATTAAAAATTACATCGTCTAAAAACGTATGGTTGGCTATAATTCTATCCATCATTTCCACACAAAACTGCATCCGAGCAACTTTTTCGTCATCTATAATGTATTGAACCACGTGTAATGTGTTTATACGGCTTCAAGCGGTATCGTTTACGTAACACGCGTCAATCAGGCGACTGTGGAACGCCAGTCTCACGGGACGCACGTCAAGTTGATTTCTTCGGACTACGTGCAAAGCTTTCTCTGAGTTGTTCCACAGGTACTTCAGGGATGCGTGGGCGTCCTGGTGATTTTGTATATTTAACAGAACAATCTGTCTCAACGAAGGTTTGGTCCTAAGGAGGCTCCCTACCGTAATCTCTACGAAAATAACGTTGAACTGCAGTTGCTGACTCCAAATCGTGAAACCAAAACATACAACGAGCACGTTCCGCACTAGTAAATGTATCCATTTTCAACAACACTGGTGACAGCGCAGGTGGCCGAATTTGGTACTAATGAACTACACGAGTCAAACCTTGATGTGTTTCGCTATGAAATGAGACCTCAAGTTACCTAAATAAATTTCTATACGCTTTTAAAATCGTGAAGTCCTTTTTGAATCACTCCATATAAAGAGACCAGCGTGAGCTTTGGCCATCTGAAATGCGAGAATACATTACATTTTATCATTATTTAATGAAGGTATATTCAGTTTGTTCATATAAAATAAAAACGTCTTTCTTTTCAAATAGTTTTAAATATATTTACATTTACCTTGATGCAAAATGTTCAACCAGTTTCTTAACGTTTCGCCAAAAAGTACTTTGAATATCAACATGATTTCAAGCTATATATCATTACGTTGTAACAACCTAATATTAAGAAATTATGATAAAAAAATCTTAAAATCGTCAACCAGAACACAGTAATTTTTCATTAAAAAAATATTTCCCTCTAAATATGTCTGGAAAAACTTACTACGGGACCATTACAGGAAATTGTTTTACGAAACAAAAGTAATATCAGACATTTGGCGTATCTGAAGCATAAGGTTGAACATAGCAAATAAATAAAAAAATTACATTCAGATCTAAGATTTCTTTTTTAAATTAGTTTAAAACTGATTTATTGGAATAAAATAATAATTATTTAAATCTAAATTGAAATAAATAATTACACAGAAATGAAATTTTGTCAACCACCTATCACTACGTATCTCTATATCAAATATTAATAGTTAAAGACGAATTGGGCATAAAATAAAGAGAATAAAAATATGCAATCAACTTGTAAAATTGTATCTACCTTTTTACAATTTATGAAATGACCGATTACATCAAAGTCAACAAGTAATCTCTTACAATCTGCTTCCTTTCATTATTTGAAAAATTGCTTTATTCATTCAAATGATACAAAGGTGAAATGCTACAACCGATGGAAAATCAATTGCATAGTAAAAATTAAAAATTTTATTTATTATCTTTAACATCCAATTTTCAATAAAACATAATCAATCGCCTGTCATTACATCTCTAAGCATCTTAACATGCTTAATTCTGTAATTACCGTCTCTGAATGACTGCAAAAGGTTTGACTTCAGCTAAAATGTTTTTTTTTTTAATCAATATATCCTACAGGCAAAAGTAACAAATCTGTAACTAACGATGTATGTATTTTTGTATTCTTTTACTAACGATGTAGTTATTTTTGTTGGCGTATTGTGTTCTACCTTACGTCACAATTGAGAAAAGTTTTAGAATTTTGAAGTACATATATTTACAATGTTTCAAAATGAATCAATGCGGAACTGTTTCTAAATCCTAAATATACATGTCTTAGATATGAAAAAACCACGAGTAATAACTTCAACTGTAATCGGATCGTAACAAAACACCTTTATTCAATGGTGAAAGCTACCAATCAACGCATGTTGAAAACAATTTAACACGAATAAAATATTTATTTCTAAATTAAAAATTTGACTTGGTTTTAATAAAAACAATCATTTTATATCGTATTCACCAACAAATATTAAAAAAGATTTATTTTTTTAAATTTATTATTCAAAGAATATAAACAGACTAGTCTTGGCTTTATAAATTTAATACCCATTACAAATCATTTCGGTAAAGATTCGAATGGTACATCAACTACAATGATAAACACAACGTATTATTTAATTTCTTGAAGTAACTAAAAATAAAATTACATACTCGGAGACTCTGAGGTACTGTGTAATAACTTAATATGTTATTTGAAAAAAGGAAAGAAAAAACACATTCTTACATAACAAAACTATCATAAAAATCCATGTAACCACATCTTTATTTCATATTTAAATTCTAAAAAAAAAAAACGTTAAAGGAATATAAATTAAAAAATATTGTATTATTTATTCTACTTTTATCAACGAAAACCTTTGATGAATAAAATAATACATGAAGCAATCAATTCACTTCTACATATATAGCTAACCGCAATACAAAAGAAATACTAATTTAAAAATAATTCAATATACTGTAGGCTTCATACATATATGACACAGACGCTGATTTCAAGAATAGGAAACCATAAAAATTAGAATTTTTATGAACAGTACGCCTCTGCAATTTTTTATTTAATTTAACGAATTGAGATCTACAACGATATACAGTTAATAACGTGAAAATTAAAGTACAAAACTCTCAGTCAATAATAACTAACAATGGATAACTAACTGGGGCCAAAAATAATCTTATTCCATTAGCGCAATATCATAACCACTGCTTTTACAAGGAGTACGACATCACTAATTAATGATCGGTACAAAGAGAGAAAAAAGCGGAATTTCAATCAATATTATATAATCGTTTCACAAAATAAAAGTAAATTAATTTATTCTCAACAAGCATGTGTATAATTAAAGTGAATCTTTTTAAAACTGTTGAGGATACCAGAATCTTATCTGGAATTTAGTTTATAACTAGTTGAATGCAAAACCAGTGAATTAACTTCTGTATCAACTGACCGATAATCTAAAAAAAAACAGATAATTACATTAATTTTTTTAATATATCCTCAAAAAAAAAAAATTTATTGAACAAAATACATTGCTTCACAAAAGGACAGTTATATTAATTTGTCGCTTTACAGTATCTTACAGTTAAGAAGCAAGCATATAAACCTCCTGAAATAAGTAGCACCAGTGTTGAGTCGTCGTCCCCCTCCCGGGATAAATGATATTATGTAGCCAACCTATTAATGGTAATACAGCCAACCTTATGGTAGAGTGAAGACGTCAAATATCAGGCTAAATAACTCCAAAATTTTCTCAAAACAGAAAGCGTTTTGTGTTTTGCAGTTTGCAAGATGTGATTCTATAATTACCGTTCAACGTGTATTTCGTTGGAATCCTCCTAGTGATAATACTATTTGTAGATGGTATATTTGAAACCACTGGCTGTATTTGTAAAGAGAAGAGTACAGGACTACCAAGTGTGTCCGAAGACAATGTTGAACGTATAAGAAAGTATTTTGTACGTAGTCCTAGTTAGGAAGGCTAGCCGCGAATTAGTAATTCTAGTGACATCTACGTGGAGTGTTTTAAGGAAACGCTTACAACAGCGTCCATATCGTTTACAGCTGTTACAAGCTCTTAAGCCTACAGGATTATGATTTGCGTAACAGCTTCGCAAATGAAATGATGCACAGTGACGATGAAGACTTTCTTTATCGTGTCGTATTCAGTGACGAATCAACACTTCAGGTTAATGGAAAAGTAATGAGCGTATCTGGAGAACAGAAAATCCTCACGAAATATTGCAGCATGAACGAGACCCAAAACTGAATGTTTTGTGTGCCGTATACGAAGGACAAACTTACGAGACGTTCTTTTTCGCGGAAACAAGTGTCTGGAATGTACTATCTTGATATATTACAACTACAGCTCTTTCCTCAACTGCAAGTGGACCAGAGAACTTTATTTAGCAACAAGATGGTGCACCTACTCACTGGCATAACGCTGTACGTGATCGGTTGAATGAAATTCTCCCCGACCGCTTGATCATTCGCCGAAGACCATACAACAGGACTTGTCTGCTATGTCCTCCACGTTCGCCCGATCTGACTCCGTGCGTTTTTTTTTTCGTTGGAGGTTTATAAAGCATCAAATGTATGCGCTACCGGTGCCGGCTGATCTACCCGACTTGAGACAGAACTGAAACAGCTGTCGCATCAATTTCTCCAGACCTGCTGATTAAAGTTTGGGATGAACTCTCCCATCGGCTGGATGTGTGCCGTGTGATGAATGGTACTATATTGAACACTTATAGGAAAAACTGGTCGAGTTGTTCTTTCATTTCACGTATAATTTATCAATGTAAATAAAACTTTATAAATATTACATAACATTAAAACCATGATATTCATTTTGAAATACACGATGTACTAAGTAATGCGCAATAGTAATTCGGCCTCAGCAAAGAAAACAACGGGAAACCACTTCTCAATTTTTCTAGTAAACCTGAAATCGGATTTATTATTAAAGAATGTGGCTATGTCATTTTAAGGAATAGCTTATTATTTAAAACCACTGAATTTGTTCCACTTAACCGACTATTCGTCTGTTTGACTATTTATCTGTCCGAATCGCTTTTGAACTAGATGATGTGCTTACAAACTGAGTGATAAAATTACCTCTTCGCTACAACAAAAATCATCCTCACTGATATGAAAAGCATTTAAAATGTTGAAATACTTCGCTTTCATTTTAACAATCATTTATACGAAAGTTTCTGAAATTTATTACATATTTTTACAATAAAACTACAAACTTATTTAAATATATCTTTTTGATCTACTAAATTTAATTTTAAGATATTTTATTTTGTTTTTCATCACGAGTTAATAATTTTATTTTTTAATGATTAGCATTTATTATTTAAAAAATTTTTTTAGCCAGAATTATAAACTTCAGAGAAGACTAAAAAAAAATATTTAAAGATATTAAACTCGTGAACCTGAGTTTCTTTTTTCTCATTATTAGTATTAAAAAAAAAAAAAAATATGAATAGTGGTCTTAAATTATGTTTTAAAGGAAATCAATATATTGCTGAAAAGTGAAGAAAACTTAAAATTATGCGCAAGTGCTCAAGGAAGCCGTTCCTAAACATATTTTTTCGATTACAAGCAATCTTAAGTCGAATGAAAAAAAATTAATAAAATAAGATAATGAAATGAGAATACATTATACAAGCAGCAGAAGAATTATCTTTAAATTCCAAAATTACAAAAAAGAATTCTAATGTTATCAAGTATAAACTTACTGATTACAAAAAAGAAAAAAAATGAAAATATTATATAGTATAGATAGCCCTTGATCTATAATGATAATAGAAAAATTAGAAAATATAATATTTTTCTTAATTCATATTTAAAAAATAAGCAGAAATATTTATTTATTAATCAAAGTTCATAAATGCCTAGGATATTATGGGTCTACCCATTGAATAACATATCTTTAAAATTCTTAATATGCGAATACCATTTCTTTTAAATCTGTCCAGAGAAATTTCCGCAATTATTGAAATATAAAGCTAGTTTTATTTTTTTTAAATTACAGAATATAAAATTATGTGAAAGAGTATGTCTACTGCTTGCATAAATTACGTAGATACGTCCTTGGTCATTTTTTGAAATTATACTATTATGTTTTTTTTTATGTTGTTATTAGTCCAAGGGTAATATACGCTAATAACCGATGATGTAATTTTTCGATCTAGTTCAAATTATAATTCAGGATAGGTCTGTGAAATAATAATGATGATGATAATAATACTGTAACAACAAAAATTACGAAACCGATTTCTAAAACTGATCGCAGTTTAAGACGAAAACCAGTAATTTTCTGAGCAGAGGTCTTTACACTATGAGATGTCTATTATCATAATACTGTGAGAGCCACGAATAACAGAGTGGGCGGAAACGGGAGAAAGAGGTGGTTATTCACACTCCACACTCCCTTTCCATACAGATTCACTCTCTCGCATTCCCTCTCTTTCTCTCTCTTTGCAGATTATCAGGCAAGAGTTCAACTTTGTACAGTTTGCAAGGTCAGGTCAACTCGCCGGTGTAAACAGCGGGAGTGGTGTAGTTAGTGTTTGTGTGTTGTATGTATGTATAAATAGATATATATATATACACATACACACACACACACACACACACGAGCGCGGGGGTGGGCGACGGCCGGCGCTCCATACTGAATGTAAGACCTCTCTCTGAATATTAATTGTAGGCTTTTATCTTTTTGGTCGGATACACAATGTTAGTAACATTATGCTGGGTTGTTCCTTCGCCAATATGCACAATGTTCAACGGACAAATGACATAAGAGTGGGTAAGAAGATTCTAACCCCCCTCCCTATTGCCCCTCATCCATCCTTAAAACCCATTTTACTTTTGATGAATAAAAACAATTATCCTCCACATTAATTAATTATACCATGAAAAATTACATAAATGTTACAACTCATTGTATGACCGACCAATTAATTACACTGCACAATATATCTCGCACTTTTAAAACACTCATTTATAATCCAAACACGTACACAATGTTTACAAAAAAAAGCACGCCCACAAAAATTACAAAAAAACAATTTAATTTTATACTTCAGAAGTGAAATTATAGAATGTGAAACCCGAATTTTAAGTTAAAAAATTAACTTATAAAACTAACTGCTAACAAATTTTTTTTTACAACTTCTTCCTGGCAGTTCGTTAAGCATTATAATCAAACGATTGTAGACGTTTTAACATAGTCGCAAGACAATAGGAAAAAAATGCATAACCATTCTCAAAACTAAAAAAAAAACCGTGCTATGCCAGGATAAGTCGGCAAAGAATGAACGGTTTCCAATAGCCGTGCAACTCGGCCGAATATACAATTGAACATCAGGCACTCCAAGTCCAGCTAAATTTTTTTTATTAAATATATTGAGCCTTACGTAAGACACCTTCACTCGATTAATTAAAAATAATAGTGAACAATTGACATAATAGTGAAAACATCCTCAGATCGTTTCCTACAATATTTCGGATGGTAGCCCCTAATTAAAATTTCCAACGCAACGTCGCATAACATACGCAGTCCACAAGGATGTGGTGTATCATAGTGGCGGCTGCAGCGAAAACAAACGGGTGTATCGGTCTGATTTATGAGGTGTCCATGTGCAAGATTAGTAAGCCCTATTTGCAAACGGCAAATAATAACCTGCTCCCGACGGTTATTCCGGATTGAAGAGCTACATAACAGTACAGTATCCTTGATGTATCGGAGATTATCTACTGTAGCAATCCAGTCACCTTGCCATCATTCTCGAAAAACAGAAAATGCAAAAAAGTTGCATATAATAAATTCCATTTACTCTCTTTCAGCTAAGAAAAAATGCTTTCCTTACGTAAATGTCTCTAGTCAGAAAAGGAAATCAAATTTCTTTAAAGAATGAGATAATCCAACTTGAAAACAAAATATAGTAAATTATTCAAAATTCTTCATAAAACAACCAGTTTTGTTCAATGTGAATACCAATGGTGATAACTGATTGCCGTCAAAATCGATTTCTTGCCTAACCCGATTCAGCACAACCAAAATCAGTGCAGCAACTGCAACCGTATTTCAATTATTTGGATTCAACAAAATTCAGAAGCCAAGAAGGCACCAAATACTTTAGTTTTAATGACATTCGCATAAAAGCAATAACACCTTGACCAATAATTGGTCACCTCGACCAATCAACCACCTTGAAAAACTGTTATCGAAGAAACCCGGATTTCAGAGCGGTAAAATAGCATACCACTACCGTAGTACCTTTTACGGTCTAAGGGAGAAAGTCTTTTTAGTTATCTAAATCTGTGATAACATTTTCTGACATATACAGGACCACCATTTTTTTTAAATTTATTTCATCTATATGGTTTCAAGTTCAAATGCTCATGAGACATACGCCAAACGGTCGATGAAAGAATGTATATTTAATGAGAACCACGTGGCGTTGATTTATTAGAACTAATCAAAGCAGCTAACCCAATTCTGTTCTAGAACAGCATCAGAAACACACGAGCGACGTGTCGAGGTTTTATGTCAAAAAGAATAACTGTTATCTACAAAATATTTCAGGAGCCGACTATAAATTGTAGATCTTCTGAGAGAATGGTTACAAAAATTACGCCGAACTGTAGTCACAGATTTCGTTTTAATGCAACTTACACACACTGCGAGCAAACTTTGCACCAGTGAAAATAACAATTTCGCTAGCTGAACCGAACCGCCAGTGCTCATGATTAAGTTGTATTACGGCACTACACAAGTCAAAAGTTATTTTGCTAAAATGACATCTTAGCCAATTCTAAACGTCTACAGGGTTTCAAAATTGTGCAGTCTTTTTTTGTTTACTTGCTCAATATATTTTAAGATAGAAAATAACTTAAAAAATATACACCTGCTAACAAATACGAATCATTAAAAACTTTTACTACAAATTTATTTTATTATGGTTTAAGCCATTTATTTAGTAATGTGTATATTTTATATTTGAATTTTTACATTTATAGGATATTTTTAAGCAGATATTTTCAGTTTATATAATATTCTTTTTATTACTAGAAACGTAAACCGACAAATTTTAAAAATTTAATGTATACGTGGAATTTCGTTTTTTTTTAATTATTATATAAAATTATTGAAAATTGCAGGTAATAACTCGGAAGCTGATTTGAGACATTAATATAAGCAAGGGTTCTTATAAAGATATGTCCAGACACGCTTTGTTTTGAATAATAACAAGCGAAATATTTCGCCTTTATTTCTGTTCTAATGGTAAAATGAACCCTAACAGATAACACATAAATCAACTACCCAAATATACACAAATTCGTGTTGACTTACACAACGTGTAATACCAAACTAAACTAGCTTTTTATTTCTTTACAGCAACACAAAATTTGTCAAAAAGTTATTCGAATACAAATACACAAAACGCAATTGATGATCACATGTTACTGCCATAAATAGAAAAAAAATTCAGATAATTTAATTTATTAAAAACGTTTTTTACAAACTTTTCGAAGAAAAATACGGTATTACCTTCGGTCACTGGGTCGGAGTGGGGGAGGTAGAATTTTTTTCAGGTTTTAAGATATGAAGAGTACGAAAATACCATTCACTTAAGTTGGGTTTCCTTATATGTACGAGTACATACGCCTCTAAATAAAATTTTGTGGCTCGAAAATCTCCATAACTACTAGATCAATTTCACTGAAATTTAGATATGCTGTAGTAGTGTATCTGAGCTGTGCATGTGAAAATTAAACGATGATTGGTTTTGTCGTTCTTGAATTACGCTCAATTTAAGGCTCAAAGTTTTGCTTGAAAATTTCCAAAACTTCTTGATCAATTTCATTCAAATTTAGATATTATGTAATAGTATAACTGAAGTTTTGCATGTGAAAATTTGATGAAGACTGGCCTTGTCGTTCTTCAGTTACGCTCAATTTAAGATAAAAAAATTTGAGCGGGACAAGTTAGAAGCGTGTTTTGTTATGATGCTACACGTTGGAACGCTGACGTTTCTATATTTGCAGTATCGGTTGTTAGCAATATTAAACCAAATTAAAAAACATACATTAAATATTAAAAACAAATTAAATTAAATCGGGCTTCTTGCCCAGGACTACGGATTTTTTAAAAAAATTTTAGTTATTACCTAAGTGTTTTATAGAAGATTTTTTATACTTTTAAATTAATTTTATTATTAATATATATATGACCCGTTGGTATTGATATAAATTAATTATATAATAATTTCCACTTAACAACTATTTTTATTATTATGTCCGAGCGCTTTCGGATGTTAATCCATCATCAGGAACATTTATGTGTTATGGATTATAATTATTTCCTTCACAAATTAATATATTAGATGAATTTTTAATTTTTTTAAAATTCTCAATTGTTATTAAGTTAGATAACAATTGAGAGCTTCATACTGGCATGACGGACAAAGTGGATATTAGTTTTACATTTTGACGAAAAATTGTATTTATAATTTTTGTTTTTAAAAAATTCAAAATTCATCTAATATATTAATTTGTGAAGGAAATAATTATAATCCATAACACATAAATGTTCCTGATGATGGATTAACATCCGAAAGTGCTCGGACATAATAATAAAAATAGTTGGTAAGTGTAAATTATTATATAATTGATTTTTATATTGTTTAAAACTAGTCAATTTTCGCCTTAATTTGAGTTCCATGAATTTTAGTATGGCTTTACCCTTGAAACTGAACTCAAATCGAAATACTTTGCTAGCCGTAATTCGAAGAATAAGTTCGTTTCCGAACATATATTTATAAAAAAAATTATGTTTTTTAATAATACCCTGAATCAGTTCAATAAAATTAAATGATCCTATTTCGCATCACCTACATATTTTAAAAAATGATTTAATATTTTTTTTTTAACTAAGGATGTCTGCTTAAATCGTCCTAAAAAGCGAGTAAAATTACAATATAATCAAAAAGAAACCTTTTTTACAATTTTTACGAATTGTTATTTTAATATCCTTCACATAATAAATATACACTATATTTTTGTTTCTTTACTTTTACGTGTTTCAGGTATAAACAATGGCAGCAACGATAATTAAAGGAGAAAAAGTGATATTACTGATGTCGTCTACAAGTATCAAGAACAAAAATGCTTCCATCAGTAATTATAAATTTATCATATTATTCATATTAGGACTATTTATATTAAAATGCGACGGAGCAGTACCACAGACAAGAAATTCAGAATATCATAATATACATGATAAATTAAGTGTATTCGAAACTGTTAAAACAGAACAAAACGAACACGAACACGAACACGAACCTCCGGTCACATCAAACGATCTACCAAAACAAATTCCGGCACCACCCAGGCCGCATTTTGCTTCGACACCACATTATGAACAACAATTAGCGAGATTTGTATGGGTAACACCGCAATACAATACACCTTATCCTGTCGTTAATCATGTGTGATAAATTAATGGATTAACATGAATGCAGAGTAGATTTTTCGGTAATTCGAACCGCTTTAACGTAATTTCGTTCGGTTTACGAGAAGAAAAACGTTTTCAGTTACAGAAAAGCGTTAAATTATACGCGTTAAGGTTATATTAATAAATGCATAATGAACATATTCGTTATAAAAAAATGCATTTAAAATAATATAAATTAATTTGAAAAGGTTAACATATTTTGAAAAACATAAATAAATAAAAAAAACCGCTAAATGTACAGTAATATATAATTACATTAAAAAGAGATTAAATAACGAACTTGGTGCTGTTACCACAAAATAATAATAACTTATTAATTTATGAAAGAAAAAACAAATCTCCTGTCAGGTAACATTTTTCTAAAGCATGTTTAGTAAACTATACATGAATATTAAAACTTTTAAGCCCCATGGTGTGAGAGAGGACAGAATCCGAGGCCGGTTTACATTATCAATTTAGTAATCTTAATCCGCATAAGAGTAGAAATTCGTGACTTATTATACGGCAGAACATCTCCCATAAGTCCAGAAAATTTCTGGTGGTATCAAAAAGTATTTTTTTAAATTTTATTTATATTGCTAAGGAAAACGTCAATAAATTGCATTTATTATTTATTTACAAATAGCCTGGAGATAATGTACAAATTAAATAAAAATATTCAACTTTTCGCAATTTTCCACCGATAATTAAATAAAATTTTAGGAAAACAATGTATGAACCGAGTAATTTTTCATTTTATGATTTTTAATTTTATTTAACTAAAATTATTTCATTCTGAAATACGTACAAAACTGAATTGTGATAGAAGTGCAAGCAAATGTACACACAAACCCGTACGGTAGATCAGTATTCCCTTGTGCAATAAGCAATTTCATATCGTCCAACCACATACGAGTATAAATATAGCAATAGTAATTAAATCAAAGCACCGTTTAATAACGTGTTAGTGTACATCAAATGATCGTAGACTGAGCTTTTGTTACAAGGGACATACCAGCCTGAACACAGAACACTTTAAATACTGGGAGAGTCTGACAATATTATTCCGCAGCTGTAGAAGGTATTATAATAATAATAATATTCACGAAAGAGAATCCTAATTCTATTTTATCAAGGCTGAATAATTATTGCATCAATAAAAACTTAATATTACAGTAAATTTTAAGTATTTTTTTATTTTAAAAAAATCCTTTTTTTAAAAACTGTCTACGGATTATTATAATTTACAAACTAAAGAAGTTCGAATTACATATAATTTACCATATATTCATAAAGTTAATATATATGTATGTGTGTAAAAAGAACAATAATGTAAATAAATAAATTTTAAAAAACACACATTTTTAACCATCATAAATAAAAAAAATATATTCAGTATTATGTAGCTTTAATATTACAGTTGGAGAAATATTATTTTTATGTTGTGAATAATATTAAAACTATTTAGAAAACTAATATATACATAAATTGTAACTTAAAATTATTATTCCCCCATTACGAAAACACAATTTAATAATATAAATGACCACTGAATACCAATAAAGAACTCAAAATACAGTTTAACAAATTTGTATATTCTACAAACCTATGCAACAGCAAAAAAAAAAAAAAACATGAATATAATCTTATTATAAAAAAAGGACATATTTATAGCTACCTAATGATATGTGTGTTGACTATCAAAACCTGCTGAATAATTCATGTATGAATAGTAAAAATACAGAGAACTACAAATATAAGACACTGTACTATCCTTAAGTTTAGTTTTATTTAAGCTTAGGTCATTCACAGCTAATGCTTAAAAGTACAGTGTTAATTACTATTATTATTAATTTAATAAAACTATAATAAAATATAAATTTAGGAAATATATTAAAACAAAACTGATAAAACATATTTACGCTAAGCAATCAGTCTCAACATAAATAGGTTTAAATTCATTCTAAAAATGTTACATCACAATAATTAATTGCTTTCACTTAAAGGCTTTAAAAATCCATTAATTTATTTATTAAAGCAAATGTTACAATAATTTAATAAATTGTTAAGCAGAATATGAAATACACCAGAAAGCATTAAAGCTTATACGTTAATTAGCAAGATTAATTAATAAAATGACGGGAAATTTTTACGAGTACAAACAATTTAAACATAAATTTATAATAATAAAGCATACCGTTAACACGTTTATGAAAAGATTGTAACAGTATTTCACAAAAGAATTAATTTTACAAACGGCCAGATGAATACAATTAATTATTAACTGTACTTTAAAACCGAACGATAATTAAATAGCTTATATATAATAATTAAATGTCTTCCAATTAATTATAATTTAATAAATAATTCTCTGTTGGCAAAACATTAATTTATTATCATTTATCATACTGAAAAATTAAATATCAAACCCGAATTTATATAATGAAGTATTGATTTCACTATATGAAATATATTTGAATGTTAAATGATATGTAGCTCCTTAATTTTATTGTAGAAAATAGGTATAAATTTCAGTTATGTAATCATTAATTGAATAAATAATTTAACTATATTAACAGATATAATAGCAGAGAAATTTCAAATTTCCCCTGCTTCTTTTAGATGCTCTTATAAAATCCCATGAAAAAAATTGAAAAATGTTTCTTCCAAAAAACAGTTTCAAATATTATTCTTGTTAATATTTATACTCTAATCATTAATTATTGTTAAAAAAGCACCTGATATAGAATAAATCATAAAAAATTGTTGTCAAAAAAATGTGATAACCCCATAAAAAATTTCAGAAGATATTCTGTAATAAAGATGATAAAATTCTGAACAATATAAAGCCAAAACTTACATTTTATATATACACATCACAAGAATTCATAATATTTAAACGTAGAAAATACAAAAATAATCATTAAGGCAATAAATTATATCTATGTAGAAAAAATAAATTCAATTTTAGGTGCAATCTTACCAACTTAAAGATGTGAATTCATTTAGTATCATTATTATTAAATCAAGAGAATCTAAATAATTAATCCGATTTTATTCAACAATAAATCCTGCAGTTTTTAAAATAATATACTGGGATTATTAAATTATACACAATAGAAATATCGTTTTGTTTTTCATATATATAATAAAATGAGATGATACTTTTGAAAAATTAATTTGAACTTCTTTGTTTTACACTTAATTATATTAAAGAAGTAGATCTTACAAAACCGCTGCACAGTCCTTTTCAAATTATTCTGTCTGTTGGTTTTCCTTTAGTCACAGCTGCTGGCTCTTGCCAGTTGTTGAAATATGAGTATGTTGGTTCCAATACTAACCACCATAGAACTTGTGCCAACAACAACAATCCCACCTACAAGCAAGAGGCAGCTCAACAGTCCAGTAATATGGCTGCAGAAGTAGTTCCAAAAGATTCATCACGTAAATAATATTAATGTTTCCTTTTTTCTCTTACAAACATAAAAGTAAATCGACCTGTTGTTACGTACGTCACTTGGCCTTTTTTATATCATATAATATAATCAAATTTCTACAGTTGTGAAAATTTGAATCTTAAATTTTGGGATAAACATGAACCAATAATAACAGAAAGAAAATAAAAGATAAAAATTAAAAATTCAATAAATACATTCAGGAAACCTTAACAAGTGTAATATTTAATAATACAGAAACTAAACTATAACAAAAACATATAGAGTATGTCAACTACTCAAATCATTACTTAATTAAGCAATGTAAACATTAATCAGCTAGTTAATTAATACTGCCTAAATAATGTAGAATAAAAAACATATATTACAGGTAGATAACAGTTAAAAGTAAGTGGCTCAAGAATAAGAATATTAACCTCAAAATACCAAATGGAGTACAAATTATGGGGATAAAAAGTAATCTGAACATGTCACAAGTCAGTAAGATTAAAAGTACATACATTCTAAATCAAAATAGTTTTTTCCAGTAAATTATTTTGTTAAAAAAAATCAGTTACATGTAGAAAAAATCAAAGAATCTTCTACTTATTACTATCAAGGTTAAAGCTTGTGCCTATTCTAAACACACAAACCACCTATGCATAAATTATATTTATAAAATAATTCCTCAAGAAACTTTTAATTTCTACACAAATATAATAGTTTCAGCCATCTCCTGCATAGTCTGCCAACTCCCTTCTTCTATATGACACAGAATTATGAATATTCAGTTACATCTTGGCTTCTAGCAATTTTTTTTAAAATACTGCTTCCTTTGATTAAAATAATCGATCACTCTTCCAAAAATCCTTTTTTTCCATAATTTCTCCGCTAATGAGCTTTATACTATTCTCCATTCCTTACTGTTTTATTTTTCTTTTAACCTCAAATATTTACAACACTCATTAGGTTTTATAAGTTCCAATATGGCTTTATAAAAGCAGTGAGGCTATTGATATTTAATTCAATTCGAATAACTTCATTTGATATTTAATCAAACCAAAAATCTTGCAAAAATCTCATCTCTACTGTCTAAATCTTAGTTTCTTATAGCTTTAAGGAAACCCATGACCCACTTTCATAAAAAAAAAAATAGACTGTCTTTACTTTAATCAGTTTTTACTATTTCCTGGTTTTGTTACCCAGTATTCTACTAATGTAAAAAAATATTTTTATTGTATTTCTAAAAATATTATAGAATTTTTTACAAAATTATATGAAAAATGCAATATAATATTATTATATTATATGTTAGTTATAAAATATAATTTATAATATATCATACTTTATATATTTATATATTATGAAATAATAAATAGATATTAGACAACATAAAATATAATTTCCTTTTACATCAAAGCTATGTCTTATCTGACTTAATTTCAGTTAAGAAACTTACTTCACTATTGATGGAGTTATATTACCTAATGCAATTTTTAAATGTGTAGGACATTTTTGTCGTAAAAATACCAAATTTTATTCACAAAAGTAACTTTCAACCAACTTAACAAATACTTTGATCTCTGAAGTTTATCTTCATTCTCCTGAATAACACCCACAAATAACAGAGGATTTACAGGTAATTCCATAGCTTACATTGATATAAAAAACAACACTGCATTCCCATTTTTAGAAAATGTAGTCAATAAAGATTTGAACAATTTATTAGGCAATGACAAACTACATTACCATCTCAATCTTCATTGTTTAAGGAATTTGTTTGTTTAAGGAATTTGTAGTTAATTGTGTCTTTTTAAATGCAATACAGAAAAATTTAATTTATTAACAATGTTTTTAATATTTAAAATTAAATTAAGCAAACGTGACAATGTTGATTTAAAATTCTACTGAAAT
Source organism: Lycorma delicatula (assembly GCF_047948215.1). Lineage (NCBI taxonomy): Eukaryota > Metazoa > Arthropoda > Insecta > Hemiptera > Fulgoridae > Lycorma > Lycorma delicatula. The sequence goes on along the minus strand of NC_134457.1, from coordinate 81,393,894 downwards.
TACTGTACTCTGATGTTACTAAACAATACACACATTATATAATTTTATAATTGCACTAAAGTTTGTTAATAAGAAAATTATTGGCTTTATTAAACCATTTCGGTTATTTTACATATGTTTATATAATGTCACAGACAAACCTTAAACACTAAACCTTACCACTAAATAATTCTTCTCCATAAATCATCACTATCTGACAAACTCTAATGCTAATAATTTATCATATTAATAAAAATTAATTCAATTCCCAGTTTGCATTTTACATGATTACTGTCACATAATTACTACATGCTATTCTAAATTTTACTGCACTAACTTCATCCCCTACTTCTCTTGGCATACCATTAAATAATTAAAACCCATTGTAACATAATGTTGCTAATTTTTTCTTTATTTCAGTCCTCAATTTTTTTTATTTCTTAAAGAAGAGATCTATATTTATCTACTAGAGACAAGTATTATTTTGACACTTAGTCAAAATAATTATACCTTATAATTACAACTAGTTGTCACAAAAAACACTACATTAAAACAGCTTTAAAGATACTGTATTAGCAAGCATCTTTATACTCCTATAACTTCACTAACACTTTGTTTTATGAATAAATAATGTATCAAGTACAGTTTTTGAATAAGCAGTTCTATGTATTATTTACTTTTCATACAATAACCTGATAATAATGCATATTTATCATTCAAATATGTAATTTATAGTAAAATAGAAATGATTTATACTAATGAACAATTATAATTTACATTTTTCAGCATAATCACAAATTATAGTGAAACAAAATGTTTTAATACAAAAAAGAATTTTTTGGTTAAAATTTTTAAATAAATCAAATATTTCTAAAAGCTATAATCTAATCTTCCAATATAACAGTTGTAACAATAACTTAAATAGTTTAATTTAAATATAAATAATTTATATTTAAATTGTTTAATCTTAGAATTAATAATTTGTGTAAGTAGATTAAATGAGAAAAGGAATTCCCTCACAAAACCAAGAATTATGTACACTTAATAAATTATTAAAAAAAAAATTACTAAAAAGATTATGTAAAATAAATTTTCAACTGACTTCAAAATAAATAAAAATGACTCAGCATCTGATTAATACACTTCTATTTTATTTACATATGTTTAAATTACTGGAATCATTTTAATGAATAATTGCCATATATCAGAATTGCTCACAGATTAATACCCTTATAAAACATATACAAATCGTTAAGGGCTTGCAACTAAGAGAGAAAGAGCATAAACCATTTTTTTTATAAAACTTTTAAATCTATTTTATGCATATTTCAGAAACTGATGATCTAGTTCACCAGAAATATTTTACGTATTACTAGAAATATTCCCTCAGATGTGCCGTCAAATAAAATTCATAAGTTGAAAATTAAAAAAATTATTATATTTTAAACAGATTATTATGAATCTATATTACTTGAAATTGTTTCTGTTTTTATGAAAAATTATTTTCTTTTTATTTACTAAAATTTGTTTTGTATTATCTTCAGGGAAAAATTATTTTAATGATATTTACCTTGCAGAAACAAAATATAAAATACATTTTGTAAACAAAAACATAAGATTTGCTGAAATCACTTCAACATTCATTTACGTTTTTGGATAAGAATAAAAAAAAAATTACGAGAATATTGAATATTTCAATATGAATATATTGAAATTAAAAGAATAAGAATTATTTAAAAACTTATATAGTATAAATTGGGATATAAAATAATAATGAATCAAGTAAATAAAATAATAATGTGTCAAAATCCATACTATGTTATTCAATAATTAATAAAAACTAATTTTTGGAAAAAGTGTTACATAATTTTTTTTTATTTATCAACAACCTCAATCATTATTTTATATAATGATGAGTTAGTTGTTTATAAATCACAATCTCCAATCAAATCGCAAGATAAAAATAATACTAAGCTATTCATTTTGAACAAAATAAGGAAAATGACGAAAAAGAACTCTATCCTAATATGTAAATACTCCAATAATGTAAAAAAGATTTCAAACCAACATGATATTTATTAAGAAAATAACAAGTTTGACAGAATAAGAAGTTTATTTAATAATAAATAAATATATATATTAGCTAGAACAAATAAGAAAAATTAATGTTTTTGTAAACGTGTGTGCAGAAAAATTTTAAATAAAAATACATATATAGATATATATGTACAATTTAATTAAGTTAGTATGATTATGAATTAGAATAGTTTTTATGTAAATATGTTTGTGGTGTTTTACTATTTACTTTTTTCCTATTATTTACCTTATCATTTAAAAAATAAATAATGTATTGTTAATATTATAATATTAAAACATATAGTGTATACTATTAATAAAAAATATAATAGTAATAAGTATAAGTTAATTATAGCAAATTAATTTAAATAATATGAAAAATTATATTATTTATTTTTATTTAAGTGTAATATACCAAAGAAATATAATATCAGGGATAAAGAAATTGCATTCATTAAAGATATGGCACAAATAAATCTATTGTAATTTAATAGATACAACCTTAGCTTACTGCATCCTCATATTTGTTCATGGGATATTATTATAACTTTTGAAGGATATTTTAAATGAAATAATACTACAGCTTATAATAAATACATGATGATTATTATTATAATAAATCATTCACGTAAAGTTAACTCACAAAAAAACTTTCAAACAAAGATTTATTTGTAAAAAAAATTCTATAAATTTAGCATTGTACAATATACAAAATTGGGTATAAAATTAATTAGGAGTATGATTTTAAGGTTTAATGGTTATAAAAACAGATATATATATATATAAATAATACAAATGCACACACATGCGTACACACATAGGCATTTCAGATGTAAAAGAATAATGAATGATAACTATTAATAATGATGATATTGCCAGATAAAAAATATTCTAAAAACGTTTACATTACAACTGCTTCACCCAGGCAAACTGATAATAATTTATACTGTACCGATACAGTTCCTCCACATTAACCCCTGTTTGTTTATAAATGGGTTACAGCTCATTTGGATGCTTCATACTAGATATTTTAATCACACAACTCTGGAATCTGTAAAGTTATTCCTAAAAGAACACTATATCTGTTCTCAGATAATTATAACTCTTGAAGTTAAATAGAAAATCAGTAATATCTTTCATCGTCTGGATAAAAATTCTCAATCTCCTGAAGGAATGTGATGAAGATTAGTGCCAGCATTCAAGAGGTAGGACTCTTGAACTTTCCTTTAAAGGAGGTTTATTTATCTTATACTGGAGTTCCTCCACGGATAAGCCAACCTTTCTCATCATTCATCCTTATGCTCAATTGATACCTTCAACTATTATCAGTTTTGCGGTTATAAATTGACATGCTAGGTCCTTTAGGCTGAGGATGATGGGACTTGGTCAGTAAGTATTCCCTTACAAGAAGTATAATCTAGCAACTGGACCTGAATGTGGACCAATTCCAGAACTCAATTTCCTTTGTGGAGGTTGCACAATAAATTTAATAGTTAAAGTGTATCAGGTGAATCTAGGATTTCTAATCCACTCTAAAGAAAACAACCAAAAGAATTTTCAATGACTTTTTTCAATTCCAATAAGATCAAACATATCCAAGTCAACAATTTAAAAACATTTTCTATAATTTTATTTTTTTTTAACTACTGAAGATCCTTATATTATTATTGTTAAATTATTTATACATTACATATGCTTAATATTTTTCTAAAATTAATCTTAGAAAATTCCCTTACTCTGAGTGATTATGTGTATAAATAAATATGCAAGTTAACTTTTAAAACAGTACTCATACTATATTAAATCAGACTGTAATGATTCCTAGAGTACGGTAGAACTTGGAATTCTATAATACCATTTTTTTAGTTTGAAACAGGCACAATTTTTTTTAAAACTCTGTTTTTATTTGTAATTAACAAAGAAAATTAAGTGATGTAGTAATTCTCCAAGGCTTAAGTTTTTGACAATAACAACTGGCAACACTAGAAAACTACGCATTCACATACACATTGCATGCACTTTTGAACATAAATATATGTGACTAATGAAAAATAAATTATTATTTTTCATTAACTACATGTATTATTTTTTCTTCATGTAGTTTATTTTTCATTAACATTATTATGTTTTCAATTAACTACATCAGGATTAACTAAAATAAAAACTGAAAATCATGGCAGAAAAGTGTAATAGTTTCTTTTGCAATTAAAGTCATGAAAATCTATTCAAATACAGTATATGCCAGAAATTCAGTAGCAAGAACATAGTTTAGTTAGAAATAATATATTGACGACATAGAATATTCATTAATAAGTTTATTTAAAACTTATTAATGTCTATTAATATTATTAATGTTTATTTAATGTCGCACTTAACTAAATTTATATTGGCTATTAATCTAGAATTTGTTCATAGATACTTGAATTCAAATGTAAGTATATAGTATGATGTGAATTAATAAAAAATATGTATAATTTACATGAATAGCATTCCGTAAACAGAAAATCTATAATAAAGTAAAATAAATTTTAAGATACTAAAAAATCTTCAACTTGGTAAAGCAAATGAGAGTGATCTGTAAATCCTAACATTATTTCTTAATTAACAATATTCAAAGCAACAAACACATATTTTATTAAATCTTTGTTTAATAATATTAAAACATATATATATATATATATATATACATATATATATATTATTATTATTATTATTATTATGCTTTTACGGCCAACATGGGACCACTTAAGACATTTTTAGTTGGATCTTTTCTGAGAAAAGCGTGTTATTTTACTCTTCCGAGCTGCCCAGTATTTCTTCATCCGTTCAGATCTTGCTTTCTTTTCTTCATCCATAAACACCCTCTTCGTTGTATTTTGTCGTTTGTCTGTCTTTTGTTTAAATCTAATGCTTTTGTCTTTTAACTTTGTAATTTTTCCAGTTTTATTCTGTAGGTCAGTCAGGGAAATTCCCAATTCTTTCATATCTTCTCTAATTTCTTTGATCCATCCTACTTCTAGCTTTTGGAACCAGAGCTTTTCAATGATATTTCTTGACAGTCTTGTTTCCGGTGTCCTTATGAGATGACCAAAGAAAGAGATTCTTTTTTTCCCCATAGTATCAGTAACAGGCTCTATTTCTCAATACACCGCCTCATTTGGCACAATCCACCATCGGCCTTCTTTTTGGTGTTTTTTATTGATACACGTTCTGACAATTCTCCTCTCTATTTTCAGAATTTTATCAATTCGGTTTTTCTGAGTGATTTTGAAAAGGGTCTCGCTTCCATAGGTGACTTCTAGTTGAACTACAGTTTTATAATATTTAAGTTTTGTTTTAGCAGAAAGGCATTTTTTGTTATATGTTGACCAAGTTAATTTTTGGGATTTAATCATTTTAATTGTCCTGTTCTGCCATGTCACTTTTTCATTTAAATTATAAGTTATTATTTCCCCTAGATATTTAAATTGTTTTACTATTTTAATTTTCTGATTGTTTACCGTAATGTGCTCTATTACCAGAGGATCTACGGCCATTAGTTCAGTTTTTTGAAATAGATATGAAGCCCTATCTTTTGTGCTAGGTTTTGAAGGCTCATGATTTGTGTTTTGGCTTCTTGAATATTATTTGCTAAAAGATCGAGGTCATCTGCAAATCCTACGCAATTTAGTGTGATGGAGTTTTTTTTAGTACCCATTTTTATATTTTTGGGATTTATTTCATACCATTTTCTCATGACAAATTCGAGGGCGCAGTTAAAAAGGAGTGGTGAGAGGCCGTCTCCTTGCCTCAATTCAGTTTTTATGTAGAAGGGTCGAGAGAGTTCACCTCTGAATTTCACTCTGGACTGGGTATTGGTTAAAGTTAATTTTATCATGTTTACGAGTTTAGGGTGAAGGCCCAGGTTTCTCAGAATATTCAGCATGGATGGTCGGTGTATACAATCATAGGCCTTTTTAAAGTCGACGAAGGTGATTATTAGTTGTTTTTTCCGTCTTTTATATAAGTCCATCATAAGTTTTAAGTCCATCATAGGCGAGTTGATATTTACCGGTGAAGTTTTAACTGGAGTTTCAGTGTCAATCTCAAAAAGCTCTGGGGGGGGTCGTCACAGTTGAGGAGTCTATTGAAGGTTTCTGCAATTATAAATTGCAGATTATAAATCTCCTTGTGATAATTCCGGTCCATACAAACATGATCAAGTTGCCATTCCCCATTTTTCCAATCTGGGTGTTTCCAAGTCTTCAATTTGTTTGGTTTTCTCATAAATAGGTGGATTTTGAGATCATATTACGGTTTCTGCAAAATTTGACAAGTCTTTGGCCGTTCTTGTTAGTTTTCTTCTGGGCAGGCAATTTTCTGATAATATCACGATATCTTCGTTCTTTACCAAGTTGGGCAAAGTCCCCTATTAAAATCTTGGTGTGGGTCTTATTTATGACACACAAAGAATAAGAAATGCTAAATGTTTAATAAAATGAAATCACTTTAAGATACTTATAAACAATTACAAAAAAAAAACACATGCGTGCATTTGAATTATTCAGACTGATACTCATCATCAGCAAATACAGAGGTAATAAAAGTGTAAAAATAAAAGAATTAACAAAAGAAAATGTAAATTAAAAGAAATACTAGTAACAAGAAAAATAATAATTTACTAAATAACTTATTTTAATCGATAAAACGGCAAAAAAAAAATTGTGTTTATTAAAAAAAAAAAAAGAAAAAATAGTAAACAACAGGTCAGTACAAATGTGAGTTTAAGCTGTATTTAAATTAACATTTCACTATTGACTGTCTAAAGCGACATTGCATACACAGACAGAAATACTCTTTATGTAGTAGCTGTATTTTTTTGTTTTTTTGTGTTTCTTTTATGATTACCATTATTATTTTTTTTAACTTTATAAATTTATATTTTAGCTAATTCCCCTTCAATTGTAATCATGATTAAACGAAACAGTGTAAAATTTTTTAAATTGAATTAAGAAAACAACAATACTTAATATTTAAAAAAAAGATAAATAATCTGATCAGCATGGTTAAATATATGGCTGAGTTTAAGCTTTTTTAAACTGATACAACAAAATTAAAATATTATCTAAGAATATTATACAGAAACACAAGGCCAGTATATTGCCTCTTTAACCTGGGGAGGGGAAACAGAAAAATCCAATAAATCAATATGTTGATTATCACTCCCACAAAAAGATATTACGTTAATTTTTAGGATCCTAAGTAATCGGTATATTTTAGCTAATGTTCAATTTATTTACAAATGTTTACCCTAATTTTAGACTACACTGAGAAAAATTGGTATATTTTAATGATTAAAAAAAAAACATTGTAGCTATATTACATTGATTTCCTCTCATATCAAATAATTAACTAATATTTAACTTTTCTTATATCCTTAATTCCTGTTTAAAATTTTCTTATATCCTTGTTATTATAAGCGTATTAATAAGTGATAATAAAATTACAGTAGTTAGTATCACATATTAGTCATTACTGATTATTATTTATTGCTGTTGTAATATATTAAATAATGTATTGTAAATTGTAATATTAGTGTTATGTTTTATGATATATCTATTAAAAAATATTAGAATTAACTTTCTCATAAATAAAACTATATAATATGTATTTATTTGATTTAATTGCCCGCATATATTTTATTGAATTGATTTAAATTTAAAAAAAGAATAATAAATTTATGTAAATAGATGTTATAGTGTTTCATTCTTGCTACCTTTCTCAGTACCCACTACTAGTTTTTTCTATGTATATAAAAACATATGAACATATTGTGTCACAGAAGAAAAACAGTTTTCAATGTATCATGTAATAAATGAAAAAAGTTACTAAATTTTTCAGTCTCATGGCTTTAGTTCTGTTGAATTTGCCCACATGTCATACAATTCTCCTATATAGTCTGTTTACTGAAGAATCTTTAGAATAGGAACAAAAGCAATCCATTCTAACATCAACGAAAAGTGTTATGAGTGTGGCAATATCACTGATGTAACTGTTACTTCCATCTTGGATAAATATACACTCTGATCTCCTGACAGATTGTGCTAAATGGCTGCCCATTGTCTGTCAGGAGATAAAACTCCTTTGAATTTGGTTGATTGTCTCATTTCACAGTCTCTGTGTGGGTAGACTGATTATGGTTCTTTTAATATGAACAACTAATATTTTTAAAGTTTCTCATTTCTGTAAAATATATTTTTAATTAAAATATCATAATGAGAAAATCACACGACTGACAAAATTTCCCTACAAAAAATGTCATGAAGTACTGCATGACAATAAATTAGAGTTGCAAGAAGGACATGAAGTAGAGGTATTTGGTGCAACACTAGTGTTCAGACAAGACCTGATAATAAAATGTATTTTCAACACTAAAGGTAATCTAAACTTGTTACTCTGCTCTGAAGAAGAGTAAAAACAACTGCTTTGGAACCATGGCAGAAAAAACAGAACACTTCATATAAGGGAAGGTCTGCGTATGAATCCATACCAGATTTGGAGGAATGGTAATTTCTGAGATTAATATGAGGGCTCCAGCGACCTAGAAACTACCCATTTGTGGTGAATTTTCCCAGTATTTACAGAGCTTAAGTCAGCCAGTGTAGGTGAAGCTTGATTCTAAAAGAGATGGTCCAACTGAACTGATACAATGATTTATTCTGTTTTGGTGGGGAGAGTAGCAAAAATCACACCATTATTAGAACTCCAAGAGCAGCACAAAACTAGCGTCTCATTAACTGCAAAGCAATGTGACATGAGTTCCATTTCCTGATTGCATGAGAGTTCCTTTATGAGATTATGCGGTTCAAAAATCATAATTTTCAATAATTGCAATTAATTAAGATAAGTCTCAGCCTTGCTGCAAAAGCCTATCCAAACAAAATACAAATTTACTATCATTAATATACAGGGATGATCCTAATCTTGCACAGATTCTTGCTGGGAGAATAACCAAGTTAAATGGCTTAAATTTTAGTTAGTGTAATTTCTACCTAAGTAAATTATTTCAAGTCATTGCTTTTGAGCTTCATAAGCAAGACAATTCTAATTTAAGAAATGATGGATAAGAATGAAGGGGTGGTTAATTATTAATACTTCTTTAACATGGTCACATCAGCTACTTTCATCTAATACAATTTTAAGTTATCTTCATCTTCTATTAATGGCTACATGCTGATTACAGTGAGTTGTATGAAACAGACTGAAGGTCTAAAATAAAAGGTCTAAATAGAAGTGATGGCAGTAAACTTCTCAACGAATAGTTTTCCCCTATTTATTACTTATTCTTAAAATAATCCAAATCAGATCACTTAAACACTTCATATAGTTTCAAGTAAGCAAATTTTACACACACAAAAAACCAGACAACTAAAACCATTTATTCTATTTGAAATACGTCATAGCAGGTTAATTTATTTAACAGACAAAATTTAAATAACAGAAGATTCATTGGTAGTATGATGATGAGGATGACTATAAAGTGATAAAATACTAGATTTTTCTGGGAAGTGAACCCAGGACTATTTATATGAAAAATATTGGCATGCCAACCACAACATCAACTGATTTTTTTTCCATGGATACAATTACGTATAAAATAATGCATCAACTTAATAAAATATAATTATTATATTAAATTTTATAAATTATTAAATTAATTTTAAGTTTATTATAATATTATTTAAATCTAACTATTAAAATATAATAATAATTTAATATTTTATATACATGTGATCAACTCAAGTTGGCCACCACTAGATTTCAGAAACTAAAGAAACTTTAAAAGGGGAACCTTTACTAGATTTTCCCTACATTAAAGATACAGTATTACCATTTTTTAAATCTTCACCCTTTTCCAATATGGTGGCTAACTTCATTATTTAAACAAAAACTCCATGTTTTCATTTTTGGGAAGAAAATATTATTTTAAGATATTTTTATTTTTGGGTATTTTTCTCCAATGCAGCCATTACAGAGCTATGGACTGACAAATGGAAAATCAAATATGGCAGCCAATTTCATTATTTCAAATGGAAATCCCACATTATTATTGCATTTTTGGGTAAAAAGAATAATTTTAAGCCATTTTCAAATTACAATCTATATTTTGTCCAACTTTTAGAGTTATCCAACAATTGTACTTCAACATACATATATGGTTATATTTCTTAAAATCTAAACATACGTCTTTTCAACATATAACATTTAAAGAAATGTGAAAGCACTCACATAGAGCTGAAGAGTGGGGTTAATACAAGAAAAAATGAAGGAGATGATAATCACCCAGCATAAATATTCTTCTAGTATTTAATGTTACATCCTAATTAAAATATACAATTACTTTAAAATCTCAAAACATACATTAATAAACACACCTTAATAAGTTAAATTCATATAAAACTTTACTAAATTGGTTTAATTTTTGTAAAATTATTTACAGATTGTGCTTAGTTATCAACCTGTAGTATTTTCAACAGGTTAGCATCAACTTTTACAGAATCTATGAACTTAAGGAATCCAGTTAACTTAAATAAAATTAGGTGAGCAGGATAAGGAAAACTTTTTGTGAGAAGGGTAGCTGGATACTCTTCCTAACACCAACTTACTTGAATATTATTAACAACAGATAAAGAAACAGCAAAGTTCCAATTTGAGTATCACAATGAACCATGCTTCTAACTTGCCCTGCTCAAATTTGTTTGAACGTATATTGAGCATAACTCAAGAATGACTCAACCAATCTTCATCATATTTTCACATGCACAACTTCAGATACATTACTGTAGCACAAATAAATTTCATTAATTAAAGTTTGGAGATTTTCAAGTCACAAAATTGTATGCATAGGCCTATATATATAAAGCACAATTTAAGTGAATGATATTTTCATAGTCCTTACACCTCAAAATGTAATTTTATATATATACACAGCAGAATATATACATATAAATACGTATATATTCTGCTGTGCGGAACTGGAGAAAATTTGCATATTCGTCCAAAATAGATTCAAAATTTATAAAACAGTAACAATTTTGACAAATTTAAAATTCACAAATTATGAAAAAAATTTATTTTAATGTAATAAAATTAAATACCAACTGAAGATGTGGGATCCTGCAAAAATCAATTCTTGGAATTAATATGGTAAGTTTAACTTTCTACTTACTGGGTTTTGGATGTTTAAATTTCTTTTAATATTAAATTTTATTAACACAGTATTCATGAATTATTTTAATTTTGCGCTCTAACAAAAGATTTTTTTTAGTAACAGTATTTGCATACCCACATATTTTAAACTAAAATTAAATTAAAAAAAAAATTAAAAACAAATTAATCTTAAAATAAAATATAACAGACTTCAAAAACTGCTCTATGCAGTAAAAACGAGTTTTTTTGAAATTTTTCTTTAAACTTCAGGTTATTGAAATCACATCAAATTAAAGGTTACTTAATTTTTTTGGTAACTTTTTAAATTTGCCTCAAATTCAAAAAATTGAAATTTATTGAAATAAAAAAATATTATTTTACTTTTATTGATTAAATATTTTTTGAAGTCATTTTAAAAATTATTTTATTTACAATTTTAACTTTACTTAGAGAACAAATAAAGACAACAAAAGAAAAAAATTCAGGGTTTAAAAAATTCAAAAAATGAATTTTTGCATTAAGTTTCTGGTAAGGTTTTGCACTAGAAACTCTAAAATTTCAGAACAGAATCAACCAATAAAATAGTATTACAGTAACAGTAAATATAAGTAAAAGTAACAATAAATAGAACAAAATGACACCACTGAATTTTTCAACAAAAAATGAAAATTGTTTCAAATAGAAAAATCCACAATCTGTTAAATAAAATATTGGATGCTAATTGATTTCATGAATCTACCTTACCTTAATTTTGTAGGAAACATTTTAGGACTTAATTTACAAAACTTTCATTTTGTTAAAATAATTCATTAAAATAATTAATTTTCCGTGAAATTAATGGCATATAACTTTTCATATATTAAAATCATGCTTCTACTGAATTAAGAAACAATCAGGTACTACAAGAAACAATTTTTTTCATTTTCTGCTGCTCTGAAATCTAATAAAAAGCCTTATACAAAATTTGTTGTCAATGAAACAAACAGAAATTACAACTAAAAAAGTATGGCATTTCCTCTGCTAACCTATACCTTAAATCAATATCACAGCCAATCTTGTCAGTTATTTATCATACATCTAGAAGCATTATTGTACTTGATGTACTCTTACTTTTAATTTCCACTTTTGTTAAGCAGAAACAAAAACTGGAATTACTAAACTTCAGCAGACATTGCAAATGTT